>NW_016806836.1:4186005-4239891 GCF_001698545.2 Rhinopithecus bieti
AAAAAAAAAAAAAAAAAAAAAGAAAGAAAGAAAAAAATCTCTTTTCAAAGGTGTATGTCTGTTTTACTGAGCATTTGATGGGTCTCATCAATCTAAAATTCCACATCCTTCAGTTCTAGAAATTTTCCTTAAGTTATTTCTTTGATGATGCGTGCCCTTTCGTTTTCTGTATCCTTTCGTTCTTAAACTCCTGTTTTTTCGATGTTGGACCCCCTAGTCTGTTTCGCTAGTTTTTCTTATCTTTTCTTTCCTGTTTTCCATTTCTTTGTAGACATCACTTTCTTTTTGAAATATTAACTCAACTTTACCATTCAATCCTTCTGGTGAATTGTTCATGTTTAAGCATTTTTTTGCTTTTAATTTCTTTGGGTTTCTGGTGTTTTATCGTTCTCTGAATTCTGTGTGTTCTTTTCATCAGCATTTCTTACTTGTTTCATGAATGCCATATCTTTCTATCTTGTGTTGTATCTCTGAGAATGTTAATGTTTTTAAGATTTCTTCTCCCTGCATTGTCTACCTCCTCTAGCTTGCTTTTTTTTTCTTTGCTTATTTGTTTATTTGCTTATTGTTTATTTATCCTTCATGGTAGAAGCTTTTCTTAAATGTCAAGTGACTTTAGATTTTCTGCTCATATTAAAGACTGAGACACTGAAAATTGATTGGGACTTCTGAGCTTTTCAACTAAGAGTCATACAAGGAGATCTGAACAGGACACTTTGCTGAGAAGACTCCAGTGTCAGTTTCGTTAGGGCTCTACTCTTGGGCTTGTCATATGCTCCAAAAAAGAATCTTTCCATCTTCTGCCTGACTACCAGCATTCTGGGAGGTGAATGGGTTCTTAACATTGAGAATAAATCTCAATCATGTCACTTGCATGCAAGAAATCCTAAATGATTCCTCGCTGTCTACAGGTTAGACTCTATACAAGTAAAGCAGTTAAATCTTGCTCATTCCAATACGCTGTTCCAAAATTAACTCTCAGCCAGCTCCCTTCCTACCCATATTCCAACTTCCAACTGGGCCCATTTACTCATAAGTGCTGTGAGTTTCCTGTGTCTCAGCCACAAAGTATCTGCACCCTTCCCTTCTCACATCTCCCTGATAGCTCTAAAGAGGCATCCATCTTGCGCCCTTTTTTATGCAAAGTAATTGGACTCAGACTGAGCTCCCCTAAAGCTCCTACACCTACAATCGTCACTGTTGTGTATAACGCAAAGGATGCTAAAGAGACGGAAACACCCTCCCTAGAAAGCCATGGGGAATTCTAAACACTTCTTTCCTATTGCACAAACTAAACAACCCAATCACTTAGATATTTTTAAGTGCTCTCCTGGATAATATTTGAGCTAAAGAGCAAAAATCAAAACTGCAAACAGACTAGTTAAAAACAATGGAAAAGAGAAAACATACAAGAAATCTCAGGGGATGAGACAAAGCTGATTCATAGGCAAATTTGTAGCCTTAAATAGCCTTTATGGTTAATCAGAAAAGAATAAAAATAGGTAAACTAAACTTTCATTTAAGTAATTTGGTTTTAATAAAAGATCAAAATAACCAGGGGAAGAAAGCTGTAAAACAGTTAAAAGCAAATATTATTGATTAGTAATCTTAACAGTCAGAAAGACAGCAGGATTAATAAATAAATTTTAGAGTTGGTTCATAAAACAGCTTTGCTTCTACCATTAGAAGAAACACAAACAGGCCAGGCGTGGTGGCTCACATCTGTAATCCCAGCACTTCGGGAGGACGAAGCGGGTGGATCACTTGAGGCCAGGAGTTCAAGACCAGCCTGGCCAACATGGCGAAACTCTCTCTCTACAAAAAATACAAAAATTAGCCAGGCATGGTGTTGCACTTACAGTCCCAACTACTTGGGAAGCTGAGTCAGAGAATCTCTTGAACCCAGGAGGTAGAGGTTGCAGTGAGCTGAGATTGCACGACTGCACTCCCTCCTGGGTGACAGAGCGAGACTTTGTCTCAAAAAAAAAAAAAAAAAAAAGAAGGAACACAAATAAATGTTATAAATGCCAAAAGGGAAACTACAGGTTTTAAAACTCTAAGAGGACTCTACATACAATTATATGCTTATAATTTCAAAACTGCAATGAAATGGATTATTTTCTGGGAAAACGTAACATTAAAAAATTGCTTCAACAAAAAGTGGACTATCTGAATAGAACAATAATAAAGGAAAAATATTTAAAGAAAGTTCTTAAAGTATTGCCTCCTAAAATGGTTACAGCCTCAGATGATTTCACAGGTGAGTTACCTCACCTTTCACAGAACAAATAAATTTTGTAACATTAGCTCTTTCAGGGCATGAAAAGAAAAAGATGTAAAATGTTTTTTTTTTTTTGAAACAGGGTCTCACCCTGTCACCCAAGCTGGAGTGCAGTGCATCATCATAGCTCACTACAGCCTCGATCTCCTGGACTCAAACGATTCTCCTGCCTCAGACTCCCAGAATGCTGGGATTACAGGCACCAGCCACCATGCCTGGCCAAAACATGTCAATCTTATCAGTTCATTTTACAAAGCTAGCAAAACTACTGATATAATATTTTGGATGAATCTCAAAAACGTGATGCAGCCAGGCACCAGGTAGTCCCAACTACTCGAGAGGCTGAGGCTGGAGGATCCCTTAAGCCCAGAAGTTTGAGGCTGCAGTGAGTTATGATCACATCTGTGAACAGCCACTGCACTCCAGGTTGGGCAACATAGCGAGACTCTATCTTCAAAAAAACAAATTTTAAAAACTTTTTAAATTTTTTTAATAAAAACTTTATGTTGAATGAAAGAAACCAGATACAGAAGAGTACAAACTATATGATCATATATAGGACAAGTTCAAGGACAGAACAGACCAAACTAATCTCTGGTGATAGAAACCAGGGAAGTGGTTGCTGGGGTGTGGATGGAAGACTGACTGGAGGGGCCACAAGGGAATGTTCTGGGACCATGAAAATGTGCTATATCTTGATCTGGATGATGGTGACTGAGGTGTATATATTTGTCAGAATTCATCAAGCTGTACACTTCAGGTTTTTTTTAGTTTACTGTATGTAAATCATATCTGACTAATGTCCTATTAGGAAAGAAAAAAACCTTGTAACTGTGACTTAAAAGATAGTCAACAACAACAAAAACCGGGCAATCACACTTAATATGTTATACACGCAAAATACTAAAAGATACAAGCAAACATAATCCTGCAATAGACTGGGAGAATAATACATCAAAAAACTCCAAGGTTGTTTCAATATTAGAAGGTTATTACTATAATAATTTGTAAAAGAAAAAATAATATAATAATATTTAGTCTATAAAATTCATTTAATAAATGCAAATGAAAAATAATACCTCAAGATGATAAATAAAAATTAACATTTCAAACCAAAAGCCGAAATCATCCTTAACAGTGAAATTCAGGAGGCAACTTCATTAACGTCAAGAACAAAACAAGGATAGTCACTGTTTCCACTGCTGTTTACTACTGTTCTGAAATTTCTAAGCAATGTACCAGACCAGAAATAGATGTGAATCATAACTATAGGAAAGAAAGCAACAAACATATTATTTTCAGTTTGTGATAATATTGTCTTTCTAGAGAACACAAGAGAACCAACTGAAAAACAATATTATGACTGGTTAAAAAATAAATATACACAAACAAGTAGTGATGTTCACTGAAGCAGCGTCATAGAGAACAATTGGAAACCACCTAAATGTCCAATAATAGAAGACTGGAGAAGAGAAGTATGCAACACAATAGAGTATTATACAGCAGTTAAAACAAATTAAGTAAAGAATATTAAGTGGATCCGGGTGCGGTGGCTCACACCTGTAATCCCAGCACTTTGGGAGACCAAGGCGGGCAGATCCCTTGAGGTCAGGAGCTCAAGACCAGCCTGGCCAGCATGGTGAAACCTCATATCTACTAAAAATACAAAAATTAGCCCAGCATGGTGGCGGGTGCCTATAATCCCAGCTACTCAGGAGGCTGAGGCAGGAGAATCGCTTGAACCCAGGAGGCGAAGGTTGAAGTGAGCCAAGATCGCACCACTGCACTCCAGCCTGGATGACAGAGCAAGACTGTCTCAAAAAAAAAAAAAAGAAAAAATTTTAAAAGAATATTAAGTGAAAAGAAAATGCAGAAAAAATATGCACAGTGTGGCACTTTAAGTGTAATGTTTAAAACGCACTACTCAACAAGCAACAAAACACACAACCCAAATCAAAAATAGGCAAAGGAGTTGAGTAGACATTTCTCCAAAGAAGATATAAAAATGGCCAAGAAGCCTATGAAAAGATGCTCAACATCATTAATCATTAGGGAAGTGCAAATTGAAGCCACGAGATACCACTTCACACCCATTAGGATGGCTACTATTAATAAAGGGGAGAGAGGCCAGGTAAGGGGGCTCACACTTGTCATCCCAGCACTTCACCTGAGGTCAGGGGTTCAAGGCCAGCCTGGCCAATATGGTGAAACCCCATCTCTACTAAAAATACAAAATTTAGCCAGGCGTGGTGGTGTGTGCCTGTAATCCCAGCTACTCGGGAAGCTGAGGCAAGAGAACCACTTGAAACCTTGAACCCAGGAGGCAGAGGTTGCAGGGATCCAAGGTCACACCATTGCACTCCAGCCTGGCTGACAGAGCAAGACTGTCTCAAAAAAAAAAAAAAAAAAAAGGCAGAGAGAGAGAAAAAACAAGTGTTGGTGAGGATACAGAGGAATCAGAGCTTTTTGTACACCGTCGGCAGGAGTGTAAAATGATATAGCCACTGTGAAAAACAATATGGCAGTTCCTCAAAAAATTAAGCATAAAATTACCATAGGATCTAGCAATTACACATCTGGATATATACCCAGAAGAATTCAAAGCTGTGTCCCAGAAAGGTATTTGTACACCTGTTCACAGCAGCATTATTCACAATAGCCAAAAGGTAGAAGAAACCCGAGTGTCCATTAATGAAAGAACAGATAAACAAGATGTGGTACAGTATGTGCGTGTGTGCATATATATGTGTGTGTGTGTGTGGCGTGTGTGTATCTGCATACACTCACAAAAATGGAATATTATTCAGCCTTAAAAAGGAAATAAATTCTGACACACGCTACAATATGGATAAACCTTGAGGACATTAAGCTAAGGGAAATAAACCAAACACAAAAAGACAAATACTATATGATTCCACTTACACAAAGTCTCTAGAAGAGCAAAATTCATAAAAACAGAAAGTACAATGGTGGTTGTCAGGAGCTGGGGGAATGGAGGTGTTATTGCTCAATGAGTACTGAGTTTCAGTTTTGCAAGATGAAAGGAGTTCTGGAGGGGGATGGTGGTGATGGTTGCACAGCACTATGAACGTACTTAATATCACTGTACTTAATATGCTAAATGGACTTAATATACCAAATTATTTAATTACTTAATTAGGTGAGTAACTAATTAATGTACTTAATAGACTAAAATGGTTAACATGGTAAATCTTATATTACGTATACTTTACTGCAATAAAAAAATTGAAAAAAAAACACACCGAACTACACTGCTTGAAAAAATACAGAAATATGGATGTGAAAGATACTTACCAATTTCTGGACATTGGCTGCCTCTGGGGAGAGAGAAAGGGGAATGAGCTGGGGCTGGAGCAGGATATCAAGGGCCTTCTGATGGCCAGGCACAGTGGCTTACAACTGTAATTAATCCCAGCACTTTGGGAGGCCAAGGCAGGAGGATCACTTGAGCCCAGGAGTTGGAGACCAGCCTGGGCAACATAGTGAGATGATGTCTTTACCAAAAATAAATAATAATAATAAAATTAGCCAAGCTTGGTGGCACATGCCTGAAGTCCCAGCTACTCAGGAGGCTAAGGCAGAATGATCACTTGAGCCCAGGAAACTGAGGCTATAGTGAGCTGTGATTGCACCACTGCACTCTAGCCTGGGCAACAGGGTGAGACCCTGTCTCAAAAAAAAAGAGGAGGGATACTGCACCTATAGTTGTGCCTTGTTTAAAGAATAAAAAGTCCTGGGGAAAAAAACACTATCACCCAGGCTCACTGTGCCAGGAATAATCCCCAAAACTTCCCTTGAGGCCCTTCCACTCAATCCTCTCCCCAACCCCAGCAACCACACCTCTGATTTCCATCACCAGATGTGAGTTTGGCGGAATCATAGATTTTCTTTCAGGCCTTCTTGGTCTCTCCCCAGAAGACACCTCCTCTGGGACACCTACTCTCTCTAAGAGAACTGTAAGAGCCTGAGCCATGGTCAAGGGCCACATACCATCATGTTCTTGGGCTCTGTGCAAGTCAAGGGATGCTACCTCTCAAGGGAGGCTGCTCTTCCCAGGGCTTCGAGCAAACACCCAGAAAACATGGACCAACCCCTCACACGCTTAACAGATCTCCTCTGTTACTGACCAAGTTACTGCTCTGCCAGTAGGACAATCCGTGGGGAAAAGACTTCACTCACAATATAGATAGATGACACTTTTTTTTTCTTTCTTTTTTTTTTTTTAGACGGAGTTGGCTGGAGTGCAATGACGTGATCTTGGCTCACTGCAGCCTCCGCCTCCCAGGTTCACGCAATTATCCTGCCTCAGCCTCCCAAGTAGCTTGGATTACAGGCACACATCAGCACACCCAGTTAATTTTTTGTATTTTTAGTAGAGACAAGGTTTCACAATGTTGGCCAGACTGGCCTCAAACTCCTGACCTCGTGATCTGCCCACCTCAGCCTCCCAAAGTGCTGGAATTTACTGGCATGAGTCACCACACCTGGCCAGATGATAGTTTCTTAACGTAAGCACTACTGACATCTGACACTAATAATTTTTGTGTGTAGGGGCTGCCCTGGGCATTGTACAATGTATAGCAGCATCCCTGGCCTCTACCCAACAGATTCCAATAGCTAGTTTCCAGTTGTGACAACTAAAAATGTGTCCAGAGATTGTCAAAAGTCCCCTGGAAGATGATCCCAGTTGACAGATGATAGATTATTAAATGATTGATTGATTGATTTTTTTAACCTACAAATAAAATGTTTAAAATACATGCAGGGCCAGGCGTGATGGCTCATGCCTGTAATCCCAGCACTTCAGGAGGCCAAGGCAGGCGGATCACCTAAAGTCAGGAGTTTGAGACCAGCCTGGCCAACATGGTGAAACCCCGTCTCTACTAAAAATACAAAAAACTAGCAGGTCGTGGCAACATGCACCTGTAGTTGCAGCTACTCAGGAGGCTGAGGCAGAAGAATCACTTGAATCTGGGAGGGGGAGGTTGCAGTGAGCCGAGATCGCACCACTGCACTCCACCCTGGGAGACAAGTGAAACTCCATCTCCAAAAAAAAAAAAAAAAAAAAAAGATATATGCAGAATTATTTAAAGCAGTGACAAAACTGTGTAGAGAATATAAAAGAAGATTTGCATAGTTAGAGAACATACCATATTCAAGAATAAGAAAACAATATTTCAAATGGATTATTTCTGCTTAAAGTTATATGAAAGTTTAATGGAATTGCAATTCAAACCTGGCTAGGGCCAGATGCAATGGCTCATGCCTGTAATCCCAGCACTTTCGGAGGCCGAGGCGGGTGGATCACCTGAGGTCCGGAGTTCAAGACCAGCCTGGCCAACATAGTGAAACCCCATCTCTACTAAAAATACAAAAATTAGCCAGGCATGGTGGCAGGTGCCTGTAATCCCAGCTACTCAGGAGGATGAGGCTGGAGAATCACTTGAACCTGGGAGGCAGAGGTTGCAGTGAGTTGAGATCTGGTCATTGCACTCCAGCCTGGGTGACAAGAGCAAGACTCCAACTAAAAAAAAAAAAAAAAAAAAAAAAGGCCGGGCATGGTGGCTCACACCTGTAATCCCAGCACTTTGGGAGGCCGAGGCGGCCAGATCACTGAGGTCAGGAGTTCGAGACCAACCTGACCAACATGGAGAACCCTATCTCTACTAAAAATACAAAATTAGCTGGGCGTGGTGGCGCATGCCTGTCATCACAGCTACTCAGGAGGCTGAAGCAGGAGAATTGCTTGAACCCAGGAGGCGGAGGTTGCAGTGAGCCAAGATCGCATCATTGCACTCCAGCCTGGGCAACAAGAGTGAAATTCTGTCTTAAAAAAAAAAGCAAAAAATGCCCTGGCTAGAAAGCTTATACAAGTTAAAAACATTAGTCTAAAGTTCGAACAGAAAATAAAAGAGGTTGAATAATAAATAAAATTTTAAAAAATATAAATAATGCATTTTATCTACCAGATATAAAATGGGTTGTAAAATTATAATAAAGCAGCATCAAAGAATAGACATAGCTATGAAAGAATAAGCCTGAAAAGAGTCCCAAGTCTACATAGGAATTTAGTATTGTTTAAAGTGGCACTTAAATTAATGGAGAATTTCAGTCAGGCGCAGTGGCTTATGCCTGTAATCTCAGCACTTTGGGAGACCGAGGAAGGCAGATCGCTTGAGGTCAGGAGTTAAAGACTAGCCTGGCCAAAATGGTGAAACCCTGTCTCTACTAAAAATACAAAAATTAGATCAGTGTGGTGGCACGCGCCTGTGGTACAGCTACTCCAGAGGCTGAGGCAGGAGATTCGCTTGAACTCGGGAGGCAGAGGTGGCAGTGAGCCAAGATCATGCCACTGCACTCCAGCCTGGGCAACAGAGGGAGATTCCGTCTAAAAAAATTAATTAATTAGTTAACGGGGAGTTTTGTGGGGTGCTCAATAAATAATGCAGGAACAATTCATTAACAATTTGGGGCAGGAAAAAGTTCAGTTTCATACCATATATCAAAATAAATTTCAACCAGGCACAGTGGCTCATGCCTGTAGTCCCAGCACTTTGGGAGGCCGAGGCAGGCAGATCACTTGAGGCCAGGAGTCTGAGACCAGCCTGGCCAACCTGGCGAAACCCTATCTCTACTAAAAATACAAAAAATTAGCTGGGCATAGCGGTGCACTCAGGTAGTCCCAGCTACACGGGAGGCTGAGGCAGGAGATTCGCTTGAACCCAGGAGGCAGAGGCTGCAGTGAGCCGAGATCATGCCACTGCACTCCAGCCTGGGTGACAGAGCAAGACTTTGTCTCAATAATAATAATAATAATAATAATGTAAAATAAAATAAATTTCAAATCAATCAAAGAGCTATTATTTTAATGAAACCATGAAAAATTAGGATAAAATATAGATTAGTATTTTTTCTGATATCAAGAGAAATATGACTTTTCAAGCAAGAGGAGAAAAGGACAAAAGGAAAGACTCAAAAAAGAAAAACTGATATACTTGACTATAGTCATCTGCCTACCTTTTATACATCAGGAAGCACCACAAACAAAATTAAAATTCAGGGCCGGGTGCAGTGGCTCAAGCCTGTAATCCCAGCACTTTGGGAGGCCGAGACGGGCGGATCACGAGGTCAGGAGATCGAGACCATCCTGGCTAACATGGTGAAACCCCGTCTCTACTAAAAAAATACAAAAAACTAGCCAGGCGAGGTGGCGGGCGCCTGTAGTCCCAGCTACTCGGGAGGCTGAGGCAGGAGAATGGCGTGAACCCAGGAGGCAGAGCTTGCAGTGAGCTGAGATCCGGCCACTGCACTCCAGCCTGGGCGACAGAGCGAGACTCCATCTCAAAAAAAAAAGAAAAAAATTAAAATTCAAAAAATACTATTTGTCATATAATGAAGAACATAAGATCTAGAATTTCTTCTCCATCAGTATGAAGAGGACCACACCCTACCCCGTTTTTTAAATGGACAAAAGACATGATCTTGCAATCCACAGGAGTTAAAATAGGAATGACCAAAAGACATTATGGAGTTTATCATGGCTGCTCTGCCTCCGGAGTAGCCATTCTTTTATTCCTTTACTTTTATTTATTTATTTTTATTTTTTTTTTGACAGACTCTCGCTCTGTCACCAGGCTGGAGTGCAATGGCACGATCTCGACTCACTGCAACCTCCACCCCCTGGGCTCAAGCGATTCTCCTACCTCAGCCTCCCAAGTAGCTGGGATTACAAGCACGCACCACCACGCCCAGCTAATTTTTGTATTTTTAGTGGAGACGGGGTTTCATCATGTTGGCCAGGATGGTCTTGATCTGGTGACCTCGTGATCCGCCCACCTCAGCTTCCCAAAGTGCTGGGATTACAGGCATGAAGCACCGCACCCGGCCTCCTTTTCTTTCTTAATAAACTCGCTTTCTTTTTGCTCTGTGGACTCACCCTGAATTCTTTCTTGCACCAGATCTAGGAACCCTCCTTTGGAGTCTAGATCAGGATCCCTTTCCAGCAACCTCTTCCTAGCAAACCACGAAGGAACAATACTGGAGAGAACCCCGACCCAAAGGAAATAGACTGCAGCACCAATTGGTTGACTTTGGATATCACCTTTTGTCGAAATTTTGGAGTTATGAATGGCCCTCAGCATTACCAATGCTGTCTGACTGAGCTCCTCTCTACTCTGGATACGAGAGATCCTAATAGTTAAGCAGGAATATCATGGCCCCTACTCAGCCTAAAGAAGCTGTAGAAGATGGACCATCATCCCTCTGCAACCCTTAGGACTAAGAATCCCCTTGTAATAGCCCGGAGTGGTGGCTCATACCTGTAATCCCAGCACTTTAGGAGGCCGAGGCAGGCGGGACACCTGAGGTGGGGAGTTCGAGACCAGCCTGACCAACATGGAGAAACCCCATCTCTACTCAAAATAGAAAATTAGCTGGGCATGGTGGCACATGCCTGTAATCCCAGCTACTCGGGAGGCTGAGGCAGGAGAATCGCTTGAATCTGGGAAGCAGAGTTTGTGGTGAGGCAAGATCGCGCCACTGCTCTCCAGCCTGGGCAACAGGAGTGAAATTCCATCTCAAAAAAAAAAAAAAAGAATCCCCTTGTAAAATGGAGGGGGTTCCAACCACAACGACTCCATCTTGAATAGGGGCTGGGTAAAATGAGGCTGAGACCGGCTGGGCCTCATTCCCAGGAGGTTAGGCATTCTTAGTCACAGGATGAGATAGGAGGTTGGCACAAGATACAGGCCACAAAGAGCTGGCTGATAAACAGAATGTGGTAAAGAACCAGCCAAAACCCACCAAAAGCAAGAGGGGGATGAAAGTGACCTCTGGTCATCCTCCTTGCTCATTATATGCTAATTATAATATATTAGCATGCTAAAAGACACTCCCACCAACACCATAACAGTTTATAAATGCCATGGCAACATCCAGAAGTTACCCTATATGGTCTAAAAAGAGGAGTAACCCTCAGTTCCAGGAACTGCCTGCCCCTTTCCCGGAACACTCATGAATAATGCACCTCTTATTTGGCATATGATCAAGAAATAACCATAAAAATAACCAACCAGCAGCCCTCGAGGCTACCTTGCCTATGGAGTAGCCATTCCTTTATTCCTTTACTTTCTTAATAAACTTGATTTTGCTTAAAAAAAAAAAAAAAGAAGAAGAAGAAGAAGAAGAAGAAGAAGTTAATTGCTACCAGGCACAGTGGCTCACACCTGCAATCCTAGAAGTTTGGGAGGCAGAAACAGGAGGATCACTTGAGGTCCGGGGTTTGAAACCAGCCTTGCCAATATGGCAGAAACCCATCTCTACAAAAAAAAAAAAAAAATAGCTGGGTGTGGTGGTGCACGCTTGTAGTCCCAGCTACTCAGGAGACAGAATGCAGTGGCCTGGGGTGCAGTGACCACAGTACTTTGGCTTGGGTGACGGAGCAAAGTTAATACCATTGGAAATCTATGTTACACAGATTAAAATATTGAGATACCATCATTCACCTATCAAATTGACATGGGTTTTTTTTAAATTAATATCCAGCATTTGAGAAGGGGCCCTGTGAGGAAAGACCATCCAGAGAGGCCTTTGGGTACCAACATTTAAGAGCATGGGCTTTACAATAAGCCTGCCTCAGTTAACAAACCAGCCCCATCACCTGTTAGCTTTGTGGCCCACAGAATGTTATTTCACATCTTTGAGCCTCAGTTCAGATGCCTGTGAAACTGGCAGTAACCACAAGGGTAACCAAGATGCTGTACCTAACTGCTTAGCAGAACACCTCGTGTAAGTCAGGGCTCAGTAGACTTAGCAACTGTCACTCTTGCCAATGAACATGTGTGCATGCAATGGTGTATTAGTCTGCTTTCACACTGTATAAAGAAATACCCCAAACCAGGTAATTTATAAAGGAAAGAGGTTTAACTAACTCAGTTTCCCATGGCTGGGGAGGCCTCAGGAAACGTACAATCATGGCAGAAGGGGAAGCAGGCACCTTCTTCACATGGTGGCAAGAGAGAGAATGCTGCAAAGGGGGAACTTCCAAGTACTTTTAAAACCATCAGCTCTTGCGAGAACTCCCTATCACTAGAAGAGCATGAGGGAAGCCATCCCTGTGACCCAATCACTTTCCACAGGTCCCTCCCTCAACATGTGGGGATTATGGGGATTACAATTCGAGATGAGATTTGGGTGTTGACACAGAGCCAGACCATATCACGTGGTGATACTTCGAAAGCCCTTTTAACACATGTTCTCACATGGATGTCCCTCCAGGCCAGGGTCCTATCAGAAAGGGTTGCAGATAGACGTGTTATGAGGACTGAAGGAGGTCATGTGATTGAAGTTCTTAGCTGTGCCTGACATCCAGTAAGTGTGTAATACCTTTTAGCAATTAAAGGCAAATTGGAACAGGTAATGGAGGCTCAGAGAGATGATGGGATGAGGCCAAAGATGCATTGGTAAATGGTGGAGTATGGCTTTGATCCGCATTTGCCTAGTTCTAAATATCTTTCCCCCATAACATGTTTAGGATACTGGCAAGGTCTTAGGTTCTTCTGAGAAGTGGATCCAGCTCCCAGTCTTGCAGTGAAGTCAGGAATATAACCAGGGTTGGGTTATGCACAAAGGCTGGGGAGTTAATCTTCCTGGGTTCAAATCCTGGCTCTACCACTTTCCGACTGTGTGTCCTTGGCAAGCTACCCAACCTCACTGAGTCTCAGTTTCCCCATCTGTAATATGAGGATGATATTAATATCACCTAACAGAACTGTTGTAAGGATTAACTGAGATGATCAATGTAAAAGGCTAAGCACAATGCTTCAAAACATTAAATAAATGTTATCACCACATAAATTTAGGCACCAGAGTTGGTTTGCCATGCCCCTTTCCTTCAATATGTTGGTGCAAGTTCCTTATGCCTAACTGCTCGGGCAAGACTTCTGCATTGCACAGCTCCAAGGGCACTGTTCACATCTATTCTATTTGAATGATGTCTTATGGACTTGTACAGTGCACAACCTATACTCCTGTACATAGCATACTCAGAGCAAACTATAGGGCTACATAGAGGATCTGGATGTCAGAGTCTCTAGTGGGAAAGCATGAGCACCATGAGGTCAGCAGAATATCCCGGTACTGGTGTGCTCCAGCTTAAAGCTAGAATCCAA
Source organism: Rhinopithecus bieti (assembly GCF_001698545.2). Lineage (NCBI taxonomy): Eukaryota > Metazoa > Chordata > Mammalia > Primates > Cercopithecidae > Rhinopithecus > Rhinopithecus bieti. The sequence continues at coordinate 4,199,476 of NW_016806836.1, forward strand.
GCTACTCCCAAAAGTCTGGGAGATAGGCCTCACCGCCAGAAGGAGGAGATAGTGAGAAATGGTAGACGCCCTCAATACAGGAATGCAGTTAGGGGAGCTGGACTGCTGGGTGGAGAAACAGGACTTGGGCAAGTGGTGGTCTCTGGTGTCATTCAGGATCTCTGAGTAGATGCAACTCAGAGTTAACGGAGAGGAGCTGTGTATTCTGGTCATGGAAGATAACACATTAGATACCAGTTGCTGCTTCAGAGAATATACTACTACGTCCTGCACAAGAGCAGCCCAGCGTTAAAGGTGGCAGAGCTGAGTCTTCACTGGACCACTTCACCTTCTACTAAGCTAGCCACTTCATGTCTGCATGGTAAAAATAGCAAATTGTGTGACCACCAGCCCATTGCCTCACTGCACTTGCTGTGGCCCAAGGGAACACTATTGCTATGAAGACACATTTCACAAGTTCATGGATGGTGATGCTGCCAAGGCATGATGGCAATGGAAATCCAAGATATGTGTCTATTCTGGTAAGAACAAATTGTTGGCTGGGCGCAGTGGCTCAAACCTGTAATCCCAGCACTTTGGGAGGCCGAGACGGGCGGATCACGAGGTCAGGAGATCGAGACCATCCTGGCTAACACGGTGAAACCCCGTCTCCACTAAAAAATACAAAAAAAAAAAAAAAAAAAAAAAAAACTAGCTGGGCGAGGTGGCGGGCGCCTGTAGTCCCAGCTACTCGGGAGGCTGAGGCAGGAGAATGGCGTGAACCCAGGAGGCGGAGCTTGCAGTGAGCTGAGATCCGGCCACTGCACTCCAGCCTGGGCGGCAGAGCCAGACTCTGTCTCAAAAAAAAAAAAAAAAAAGAACAAATTGTTTCCCCTACATAGCAAATGGGAATCTATTCGAGCAGCCACCAGATCCCCTCAGTGTGCTATGGCACCTCATTGAGGACTTGGTGAAGACATCTGCTGCTGGAACATTCAGCACTGAGCAGAGGGGACAGCCCAGGAAGTCTTAGTGTTGGATGCATGCATACTGCCGTGGCCACATGGTGGTGAGCTCCTCGAACAATGGGCTGACCAGGGAATGAGGAGGATGGACACCCATGGGGCGAGTTATGTTGTCTACCAAGTACCTATATGGTAGATACTTAATTAACATTTACTGAATGAATATATTAACCTGCATAGGGGCAGGACCTGGGCTAGGGTATAATGAGTCAAGCACTTGCCTTGAGCAAAAAATTTAAAGGAAGGTGCTCAAAATCTCAGTCATCAAGATAAACAATGTTTTGCCAAAATAATTTTTAAAATAAAAATTAATGCCAAGATGACTAAAATCTCAAAATAGTAAATCAAAGCAGGATGTGATGCAGCCAAGACAAAGTAAGATGAGTGTGGCCAAGTTACGCAAGCACAGGGTTGGATCCCACCTTAAAGATTGGATATTTTGTTTACAATGAATTTTTTGCATTGTTTTTTAAAGCATTGCTTTAAAATAGTAATATTAGTAAAATCTTGTACAATAGTAAAATCTTGATGGCTAAGGCTTATTGGCTAACCCCCTTAATTTTTGCCCCAGGTAAGTGTCTCACTTGCCTTATCCTAGTCACTGCCTAGCACCATCTGCTAGGATTCTTAAGATGTTCCAGACTACATACAGCATGCTGATCTGCCTGTCAAGTGGTGGGGTCACTTGTACAGTTGTTGGACCAGCTATGGGACCTCTTTTTGCCTGCAGCTCCACTCAAAGCTAATAACCTTTTAGACAGGGTGAGCACTGGTTGAAATAAGGCCACCCAGATGTTAAGAGATGCATTAGGCATTAGTGCCTTCTGCCTCACAAGGAAAATCCCAAGAGGTCCCACACTCATAGACTCCAGGAGCTTCCCCAAAGTGACTGGCCCATGAGGGGTTTCTGTTTCTTTGTTTGTTTGGTTGGTTGTTTTTTAAGAGTTCATTTTTTTTTTAGAACAGTTTTAAGTTTACAGACCAAGTGAACAGAAAGTACAGAGAACTTCCATATATTCCCTCTCCTTTTCCCCTGAACCCTGCAAACAGTTCACCTATTATTAATATATTGCATTAGTACAGTACATTTGTTGTACTTGATGAATGAATACTAATATATTATTAATAACTAAAGCCCGTAGTTTAGAGTTCCCTCTCTGTGTGGCACATTCTATGTGCTTTGGCAAATGTCATGTACCTGCCATTACAGCATCATACAAAATAGTTTCACTGCCCTAAAAATGCCCCTGCTCCACCTACTCATCCCTCCTTGCCTCCTTCCAAACTACTGATCTTTTTACTGCCACCATAGTTTTGCCTTTTCCAGAATGTCATATCATTGGAATCACAGAGTATGTAGCCTTTTCAGAATGGTTTCTTTCACTTAGCAATATGCCTTTAAAATTCTTCCATGTCATTTTATGGCTTGATAGCTTTAAAATAAAAAAAATCACCGAGTGATGTTCCATCATGGGGATATACCCACAGGCTGTTTATCCATTCACCTACTGAAGGACATCTTGGTTGCTTTCCAGTTTTGGCAATTATGAATAAAGTTGCTGTAAACATCCACGCATAGGATTTTGTCTGGACCTCAGTTTTCAACTCATTTGAATAAAAATTAAGGAGCATGATTGGCCATGAGTTTTTGGTGCCCAGGACCTCTTGGACATGGGCCCTTTATTAACTTCCAGCATCCGCAGTTATGACTTCTTCAAGGCAGTTGACTGGTAAGATATTTTATGAAATGGAGAAACCATTAGAGTCTCTCACACCCAGACACTGGATAGGAAGGCAAAGGTGCGCTGCTGCCTCTACCAGGAGAAGGCAAATGATTTCTAGAGGTCCAGTTGAATGGAAGCAGAGAAAGCAAACATTCCCCACCCCCGGTAATGCCCCCACCCTAGAAATAAATTGTGCCAGAGAACACAGAAGGGAGAAAAGGGTTGTATTTTCCAATTCAGCACAAATCTCTTCTCCCCGGATGTAGCAGGGTCCGACTCTCACCTTTGTTTTTGTTCTCTAAATGAGAAAGAGCTTTTACCTGCAATGATTACTTGCCACAAGGAGATCGTAATTAACAGAGAAAACACATATTTCTAAGAAGTCAGAAAACTGTTTTCCAACAACAAATGAAAATATAATTAACGTTCCCTAGTTCTTTTCTGTGGAGAGATTTTTTTTTTTCTTACTTTCTACAGATTGAAAGGAAAAAAATATATTAAGAGTATGTGATGGGTTGTTCCCAAAAAACATAGGTTGAAGTCCTAACCCCAGTAACTGAGAATGTAACCTTATTTGGGAATAGGGCCATTGCAGATATAATTAGTCAAGATGAGGTCATCCCAGAGTAAGGTAGGCTCTTAATCCAATAGGACCAGTGTCCTTATAAGAAGAGAAGAGACACAGACACCCAAGAGGAGGATGCCATGTGACCACAGAGGCAGAGACTAGAGGGACACAGCTGCAAGCCAAAGAATGGCAGGGATTGCTGGCCAACACCAAAAGCCAGGAAGAGGCAAGAAAAGGTCCTCCCCAGAGTCTCAGAGGAGGATGGTCCTGTGGACTTCAGACTTCGAGTCTTCAGAACTGTGAGAGAATATGAGGCTGTTGTTGTTGTTGTTGTTTTGTTTTGTTTTTGGTTTGGTTTTGTTTTGAGACAGTCTCACTCTGTCGCCCAGGCTGGAGTGCAGTGGCACAATCTTGACTCACTACAAGCTCCGCCTCCCGGGTTTACGCCATTCTCCTCCCTCAGCCTCCCGAGTAGCTGGGACTACAGGCGCCCGCCACCATGCCTGGTTACTTTTTTTATATTTTGTTTAGTAGAGACAAGGTTTCACCGTGTTAGCCAGGATGGTCTCAATCTCCTGACCTCGTGATCCACCTACCTCAGCCTCCCAAAGTGCTGGGATTACAGGCATGAGCCAGAGCACCCTGCCGAGGCTGTTTTTTTAAGCCACCCCGCTTGTGGCACTTTGTTACCACAGCCCTAGGAAACTAATACAGAGCAGAATCACCTGATGCTTCACTTTGCAGATGAATGCCTGAGGCCCTGGCAGGTGCATTGATTTACCTGAGATCCCAAGCAAGTGGGAAGCAGAGATGAGACTCGAATCAAGGTCCACTTGACTTGAAGACCAGTGTTCATTTCACAACATGACTCCCTCTCCTATGTGTGGCAACCTTGCCTGGGGCAGCCAGGTTCCCATCTGGACAGGCACTACATTGGGTTCAGCACCTGGACAACAGATGCACACAGGCCTGGTATACTCGGATGTAGAAGGCTTTAGAAACCAAGGTAGAAAAAAATGTATGTGATGAGTGAGGAGGAGGGGTAAAAGAAGAAAAGGATTAATATTGATTGAGCTCCATGCCCAGTGTTTTATACACATTGTCTCATTTACCTCCACAATAACCCTTAGGTGTAAGTATAATTATTCTCATTTTTCAGATTAAAAATTGATTATCAGAGAAGCTAAATAACTCTCCTAAAACCATATGGCTAACTGGTGGGGAGATTCAGACCCAAGTCTATGGGACTCCAAACTCCAAGCTCCATGAACTGCTTCTGGGTAGTTTCATCTCTTCCCGTGGTGTTTTTTGTCTCTTTGCTTGCTTGCTTGGAGACAGGGTCTGACTCTGTCGCCCAGGCTGGAGTGCAGTGACACAGTCACAACTCACTGCAGCCTCCATGTCCTGGGCTCAAGCCATCCTCCCACTTCAGCTTTCCAAGTAGCTGGAACCACAGGCATACACCACCAACCAGCTAAGTTTTGTATTTTTAGTGGAGACTGGGTTTTGCCATGCTGCCCAGGCTGGTCTCAAACTCCTGGCCTCAAGTGATCTACCTGTCTTGGCCTCCCAAAGTGCTTGGATTACAAGCATGAGCCACGGTGCCTGGCCTCTTCTCATGGTTTTGTCATCTTTATATTAGTGGCTCCTAAATTTTTATCTGCAGCCCTATGTCTCGTCTCCCTGTTCAATAGCTCCATTTTAACATCTCACATGTCTAACTAAATTCAACATGTCCAAAATTTAATTCATCACCTTCCACCAAAAAACTGGCTAACCAACCACCAAGATGACCAAACTAGAAACCTTGGAAGCATCCTGGACTCCTCTGCTGCCTCACGCCCACTCCCTTCCCCCAGCCCACCACACAAATCCAACAATTCACCGAGTCCTATTCATCCGTCCTCTTTTCACCTCCACTGCTTCTGCCCGGGTCTGAGCTGCCATCATCCTACTCCCAGGGAGCTGTAATCTTCTGACTGGTCTCTCTGCCTTCACTCTACGTTCCGTCCCACAGTCTAGTGTCTTTTCTGCAGTCGAGTTTCCCTCGTGCAGTAGTGAGAGTGATTTCTTGAAGCACCACAAATCTTATCACATTATTCTCCTGATGAAAACCCCTCGGCGGTCATTGCGAAGTCTCATGTGCTATTCACTGTTATAAGCCCTTTACATACAGCAACTCATTTATTCCTAAAAACTACCTATGACATAGGCACTAGCTTGTTCTTCTGTTTCTGATGAGAAGATTGAGATGCTGAAAGGTGAAGCTACTCATCCAGGGTCTCACAGCTAGCGAGTGGCAGAGTTCATGTTCTTATGAGTTACACTAAACATTCTTCTCAAGGATGCCATCTGCTCTGAATATTAAAGTCCAAAATCCTTATCATGCCTGCAAGGTCCTGCAGGGTTGCACCCCTGCCTCCATCTCTCTATCCCATCTCCTCTCTCTCTTTTATTCTTCTCAAGTCCACAGCAAGGACCGGGATTTTTTTTTTTTTTTTTTTTTTTTTTGAGAACGAGTCTCACTCTGTTGCCAGGCTGGAGTGCAATGGCATGATCTTGGCTCACTGCAACCTCTGCCTCCTGGGTTCAAGTACTCCTCCTGCCTCAGCCTTCCGAGTAGCTGGGACTACAGGCACGCACCACCACACCCAGGTAATTTTGTATTTTTAGTAGAGACAGGGTTTCACCATGTTGGCCAGGCTGGTCTCAAACTCCTGACCTCAAGTGATCTGCCTGCCTCAGCCTCCCAAAGTGCTGGGATTATAGGCATAGAAAAATGGGCCCAGTCAGGACTGGAATTTTTTAAAACATCCTCAAAGTCTCAGAGTTTCTTCCCGCCTCAGGACCTTTGCTTGAGCTCTTCCCTCTGCCTAGAACACGGCAGTCCCCCATTTCTCAATGCTGCTTCCTCAGAAAAGCTTTCCGTAAGCCCCAGACCAGGTCAGCTCCCCTGTGTTATGCTTTTATTGTCACCTGTACTTTTTCTTTGTAGTACTTATCACAATTGTAATAAACTATGTGTATTATTTTACGTCCAATGTCTGCTTTCCCCCACAGACAGCAAGCTCCAGGAGGGCAGGGAGCTGTTTCCCTAGGACACTGCCTGGAAAACTGATGCTCAATACAGTGATGGGTTGAAAGAACCACCAAAATAAAAAGCAGAGAATAAATGAAGATATTGTGCTACTTTTCAGCTGTCTGTCCAGCTAAGAGGCACATTTCCTGATGTAATACCTTTTTTCTAAGGAGAACATCTCACACTTTAAGTGTACACACAAATCACTTGGGAATCTTGTTAAATGATTTCGGATTGGATTCAGTAGCCTCAGGTGGGACCTGAGAGTCTGCATTTTGGACAAGCTCCAGGTGATGCTGGTGCTGCTGGTCCTGGAGCCATACTTAAAGCAGCAAGTATTTAAACCATCTCTCACTTCGGTCTCTCTTTCATGAATGTGTCTTTCAAGTTTCTTCTCCTACCTGCTGATGGTACCCAGTTATTAAAAGACGGTTTTCTGTGAACTCTTGCTACAGTGGCATGGGGGGTGAGGGCAGCAGTGGGTGAAGAGTGTCTCCTGCTTGCTGCTGAATTCCTCCCACAGTCCCCTAGGGCAGGGAGGGGAACAGTCCTTCCTCTCCTTTTTCCTGTCTTACTGAGGTTCTCCTTGTAGTAGCTGTTGCTTCCCAACCCATATGCCCTGTCTTGTTCCGTTTTCTGTTGCTATAACTTAATATCTGGGACTGGGTAATTTATTAAGAAAAAATATGTATTTCTTACAGTTCTGAAGGCTGGGAAGTCCAAGGCTGAGGGGCTGCATCTGGTGGGGCCCTTCTTGCTGTGTCATAATGTGGTAAAAGGCATCACATGATGAGAGCCAGGGAGCGTGCCAGCTCAGGTCTCTTCCTCTTCCCATAAAGCAACCAGTTCCATTATGGGTGTCCCAGCCTGAAGACCTTATCTCATCTTAATTATCCCTCAAAGGCCCCACCTCCAATCAACATATGGATTTGGAAATTCGGTTTCTACAACATGAAATTTAGGGGGCACATTCAAACCATAACACCCCTTTTATTGGACTAGTACCCCAGCCCCTGGGTCCTGTGAGTCCTGAAGGCTCACCCTGTTCCCTTCCCCACAGACTTGCCTTTGGCAGATCTGCCTCCTCTTGGAAGCTACTCTCTTCTCACTCCCATCCCCACCAATGGCAACCAGTAGCTAGTGATTGACATGGGAGTACAAATGCCAGTCCCCTGGCCTCAAGTGGGGACCAATCTGTGGTACAATTCCCACTCCAGAGCTTCCCATGGATCAGCTTGAAGCTGATCTCTAGCTTCAGGTCCTTCCCCTCCCATGTCCAGCTCCCTTCACTGCCCATCTGCAGTTATTTACTCTCTGTGAAAATTTTGCAAGAATCTGCATCTAGGAAAGCTGACTTAAGACATCCCCTCCATCAGAGCCTCCTTCTCCTCCCTAAGGAGTTATCTACCCTCTTCTTTCTTCCCAGCCGTAACGGCAGATGTAGAATGCCAAAAACTAGAAACCAGTGTGCAGATAATGGAACATACCTTGGGAAGTACAACTAAAATATCACACAAAAGAAACTCTAGCACCTTGAGCACCATGCTGCCATCCACACTCTCAGCTGCAACCCTAGCATGGCCGTGGGGTTCTGTCTCTTAGAGGGAGGCCACCCACCAAACCAGGGAGGAATTGTGGCATGGTTTCCTCACACTCTGAATCTGAGTTACCAGCAGATCCTTTGTCCGTGAGCCTCACCTGGCCTGGCCCTGGCCTTCCCAAAGCAAAGCCCTCCCCTTGTTACCACAGTGGCCATGTTCAGGAATAGAAATACAATGGGAACAGACAGGAATCTAGAGAAAAGGAAGACATCATCTTCCACGCATTCCTGGCACCTCTTTCTTTGGCCCATTAGGAAACCCACACCCTCTCCCCCCAGCCTATCAGCTGCCTACATTCTGGGACCCAGGATCTTCGGAAGTGCTTTTGATCCCTGCTATGTGTATGTGTATGTGTATGTGTATGTGTATGTGTATGTGTATGTGTATGTGTATGTGTAGACATACGGCTGGAGGCAGTGAGGGAAGTAAATATGCCCACAGGTCCAGGGGCAGTGGAGGAAAGGGGGAAGAATGGTGAAAGGAGAGGGTTAAGGAGCCAGCAGCCACACAAACACCTTCTGCAGCGCACTCCTTGCCATTTCTTTTCCGTGAATTTAAATGCATTCTGTCACACTGAGTTATGTCACCCGGAGGAAATGCCCAACTCGGCGACGTTTTTAAAGATTATTTTTTAGATCACCTATCACTATCCATTTGAGGAACAATTGTTCAATCTGAAAAAAATAAATTCAAAACTGTCCCCATCTAAGCAAGATGGAAAAATAACTTTCCCTATTTTATTTTCTTTCTTTTTATTTTTTTAAGAAGGTTTATTTCTGAAGGACAGGTTTGCAAATCAGTTTTCACCTTGGCATCTGGCTGGATTTAAGCACTCTGTAAGCTGAGTATTATGCCTTGTCATACGAGTAAACAAATGAATGGACAGCCAGCTGTGTGACCTCAGGCAATTCATTTAACCTCTCTGAGCCTTAATTTCCTCAACTGTTACACTGAGATAACAATACTGACCATGACCATCAAATGAGATGATGTCCAGGACAGTTCTTGAGTGTGTAAGGTGTCTGTTCCACTAAAGTGTCAATTCCTCAAGGGCAGGGAGCAGGCTCAGGCCAATTCTGCCCTCCCAGTGGAGTTTGTATAGGGCCTGGCTCACAAGAAGTGTTTAATACATGTCAGATGGATGAATGGTTCAACAGGTGATGGCTTGGTGGTTAGATGTCTGGCCATCCAGAGATAGGGATGCATGACGCAGGGATGGATGGACGAAACAGTAGGCTGAAAAATAGTTTTCAAAATAGCAAACAAATAATCCCAAAAAAAGCCCTTATTTGTAGTGTTGTCCAATTTCCATGGTATAAATATTCCTATCATGGCTGATGTCAAACCACCAAGTGACATCATAAAATGCAGAGTCAGAAACAGACAGGCACAATCAGCTCTTAAGAGACTACAGAAGCCAGCTCCCACACCCAACAGATGGAGGGAGGGAGGGAGGGAGGGAGGGAGGGAGGAAGGAAAGAAGGAAGGAAGGAAGAAGGAAGGAAGAAGGGAAATAAATGAGGGAGGGACGAAGGAAATGAGGGAGGGAGGGAGGCAGGAAGGGAGGAAGGAAATGAGGGAGGGAGGGAGGGAGGGAAGGAGGCAGGAAGGGAGAAAGGGAGGAAGGGAGGGATAAGACAGGAAAGGGGGGAAAAAGGAAAGAGGAAGAGAATAGAGCCAGAATAGATGCTTACCATAGAAAAGAAAAGAAACATCCTCAGGGACCAAGGGACCTGCCAGGAAGAGCAAAACACAAGACAGGAGGAAACCTCGGTTTCCCAGCCCTCTTCATGGACCAGGACTGAGTCCACCCATCTCCTGGAGTCAATTATTTCTTCTTAAGAACCAGTTGGAGAGGGAGCTACTTAGTCCAGGACAATGCTCCTCAATTATTTTTAAGAATTAGAGGCCAGGTGTGGTGGCTCATGCCTGTAATACCAGCATTTAGTGAGGCTGAGGCGAAAGGATTGCTTGAGCTCAGGAGTTCAAGACTAGCCTGAGCAATATAGCAAGACTCTGCCTCTACCAAAAAAAAAAAAAATTAATTAGCTGAGCTTGGTGGTGTGCACTTGTGGTCCCAGCTACTTGGGAGGCTGAGGTAGGAGGATCGCTTGAGCCCAGGAGGTTGAGGCTGCAGTGAGCTGTGATTGTGTCACTGTACTCCAGTCTGAGTGACAAAGTGAGATCCTGTCTCAAAAAAAAAAAAAAAAATTAGGAACCTTTTTTCAAATGAAATCTCACTTGGAAGCTCAATAATCATTATAGCTGGTATTTACTGAACATTTACTATGTACCAGGTATAGTCTAAGTGCATTACATGGAGTACCCCCATGATCCTCCTGACAGCCAAGTGAGAGAGATGCTTTTACTATCCCATTTACCAGTGTAGTCAAAGCACTTGTCCAAGTTCACATAACAAGCAGGAAATCCAGAATTTAAGCCCAGGTGGTAACAGCAGTCCTAACCACTCTGTTCTCCTACCCTAATAGATCAAAAGGAAAAGAAATGGCTGTCCCGCTGAACTGTCCCTGAAGGACCTAAGCTCAGCAACTCAGAGGCCCCACAGAGAGCCAGGTTCTTGAAAAAGAAGCAGGAAGAACAAGTGCTAGTCCTGGTTCTGCCCATAGCTGGCTGTGTGTCCTTGGGAAAACCTCTGGCCCTCTCTGAACCTTGGTTCTCTCACTTATAAAACAAGTGATCATCTTTATAAATGAGAGAACTGAGGCTCAGAGAGGGCCAGAGGGGGTTGAAGTGAGCCCCTTCAACCTCCTGGGCTCAAGCGATCCTCCTACCTCAGCCTCCCGAGTAGCTAGGACCACAGGTACACAGAGAGAGACACAGGAGGCCATGGTGAGGGACTGGTGATAGAACCCCAAGGCTCAGCAGGTTGTCCCTCTCTCCCTTTCTCCCTTTCTCCCTCCCTCCCTCCCTCTCTGTAGCCATTATAGATTATGCATTGGACAATTCTCCTCACAGGAAGGGTCTGGAGTCCTTCAGAAAAGAAGAACTCAAGTAAGCCACACTGTATATTTTTTATATACCTCTGGGGCACCAGGACCCATTTGATTTATAATAAAATGCATCTACTTTTGAGCTTATATGACATTCTTGGAAAACCCGGATAGTAATCATATCTTTAATTAAATTAAATCTTGTAGGGATCATTTTCTTCTCAAGGATAGTTATTTTACAGTCATTTTGTTAATGCAGAATAATAGTAATGTAGTTTCTGGCACTGCCTTCATGTACAATTTTACAACTGTGCATGCAATTAAGTTTGTTTTATGGGGAAGAAAAGAGCAAAACCAAAAGTTGGTCAGCCTGGCTGAGTATTATTGTCTATGCGACTCCTGTCCCTTTGAAAATCTAAAGAAGAAATACAGATTATTCTCCCCAGAGAAATGCAACACTTCCTAAACTTTGGATATAACTTTGGGAGGAGAGGCATGAGGGGGCCACAAGCCCCGGGAGCTGGGATAAAGGACAGTCTTCGCCCAGACAAGAATGTCTCTGAGGTCCCAGGTAATTCTTCAGGTCCACAATTCAATGTCCTTAATCAATGCAGAAAAATAGCCCAAAGCCACTCAGACACCACCTGAGATTTTTAACATGAAGCATCCTCTTGATAAATAAAACTCTTAATGAAATACAAGCAATTAAGCTAAAAGTTCTATCAAATGCAGCCTGTCACTCAGCAGCCTGACACTTAATTGAATTTCTCTTTCCACCCCCTGGCTCCTTTTCCCTGATGAACAAATTCATTCACTGCAGATCAAGTTTCACTAACCCAGAAACCAACGATAGTCAATCAACTAATTGACACAACAAAGACTTCTATTTTTTTAAGTTCCCCTAATTAAAGTGGAAATGAAATTTTATAACACTCTGGTGCCTGGTATTAATTACTCTGTGGTTAACCCTCTTCCTTCTCCTCAGGGACCTGGCAGCAGGAAGTAGAGGATCGGGAAGGCCCAGATCCAGACACAAGTCCAAGTTCCAGCTCCATCCTGAGTTCGCTGTGTGATCTGGAGAATTTGCTTCCCCTCTCTGTTTTCCATTAGTTGTAACACAACGGATAGAAGTAGGTGACTTCCAAGGCTGCTTCTGGCTCGAACTTACATTTTATGATCCAGAGGACAGTGTCATGGCATAGTTCTCTCTCTGTGACTCATAGGTTTGCCAGCACAGCTGCCAGAAGCTCTCTCACAGCAGAGAACCAAAACTACAGCCCATTTACTTCAATATGCTCCCTCTACCTGACAAATGCAGCAGCCAGAAATGCATCCACTGCTCTTCCCCGGCATCTATCCCCACATTCTCAGGTACACCTCCGATACACACACATTCATACAAACCTCTCCTTGCAGCACACTCCTTCGCACGCTCATCTTTTTCTCTCACACACACACACGCGCACACACAATAGAACAAGACCAGGTGCACACACACAAGACACGCCCTCATGCAGGCACACATGCATATAAACATATGCCCCCTTACAAAGCAAGTCCCATCAATCAAGGCCATGCATGCGCACACATACACACTACATGCTCCTGAAACACACATATTTAGATGCATGCCCCTTTAGAGAGTAGACCTCCTCAGATCTGTGCACACATTCATCTCCCTCACCCCTGACACAGGGGCACACATGTGTGTAGCCCAGACTCCTTTTTAGGGCAAATCGCCTCCAGCGAGGCCATGCACACACGTTTACACACTCACATGCCACACACACTCACATGCCCCCCTCCTCACCATCACTGTCAAATATGAGCTCGGGCTGCATTTGAGCAGGTTACCCAATCGCAAGAAAGCTTTGGCTGGGGTAGCCCCAAGGATCTCCAAAACCTGACCAACCAGGACCTTCCCAAACTGTCTGGGTTCCAAAGTCTCTTAGTCACCCAAGGGTTCCTAAGCGCTGCCGCTGTGCCCAGTACCACATGGGGAGGAGCATGGCAAATGGGACAGACAAGGTCCCTCTGGAGGTGGCTCTGTTCCTGGCAGTTCCTGGCCACCAGGACGTATGTGCCCAGCCCAAACTCCCCAGCAGGTAGTGAGGACCCCGTCCCGGGACACTGACACATCCAGAGGTCTCATTTACAGGCAGCATTTTCATGACATCATGGCCACAGGATGGCCTTTGGGTCAGGTCTTACAAGACAGGAGAGGGTGCACCAGGCAGAGACACAGTATGAACAAAGACAGGGAGGCTGGGATCGGGGGTACTGAGAGGCAGCACCATGCAAGGGTGTGGGCACCCCAGCTCCACTGCTCACTGCCTGCAGGGCTGGGGCAAGTCACTCAACATCTCCAAGTCTCAACTACCTCATCTACAAAATGGGGACAATAGCAGTAGCTGTCAGAGAAGGACCATCTATTCACTCCACAAATAGAGATCAGGCAGCTACTATTTGCCAGGCACTTGGGGTTGCTGTGCAGAGCAAAGAGGGTGATGAATGCCGGCTCTCGGCCCCATGCCCAGCCTTGCAGGACCCCCAGGCACGTGAGGGGGTGGAATAGGCAGAAGGCCTGTCAGTAGGAAGAATGGTCCCTGGAATTAATGAACAGCAGGGAGGCTGGGAGGGGCAGAGGCTGAGGCTGGAGTTGGGCTGGGAGGAGGGAGCCGTGGTGAGGGACTGGTGATGGAGCCCCCAGGCTCAGGCCGCCTGTCATTCTCCACAGTCTCAGCCCTAACCTTGCCTTGTCACAGGTCCATTCCTCAAGGGACCCCTTCCAGGGCAGGGGTCTGGCTTCCCCTGCAGCTTTGCAAATCCAGGCTGGGGTGGTGGGGGCAAGGGGCACTTTTCTTCCCCCTTGGACCTGGAGCGGATGCTCTCGGCATCTAATGCCTTCTGTTTAGCTCATCTCCCTGTCTCTGTTTTCATGTTTTCCTCTCTCACGCTGGCTGTGTGGAGCACATCTCTCAGAAAATACTTGCTTTTGAAAGTTGTTGCCATAACAACCACTTCATTACACGCCAGGCCCAGTATCTCAGAAATGCAGAATCTTTCCTTAAAAGCGTGTGCTGCACATCAAAGGGGAATAGGAGCTCATTATTTTTACATTATTTTGCAGGCAAATAGATATTTTCCAATACACATTTCTTTTCTGAGTTGATTTTCTTGTTCAGTGGAAATGCACATTTCTTCCTTAACGCTTTCCTGCCTGCAGGGTGCAGGGCCTCAAAACAGGGCCCGAGTTCCTCAGAACAGGAGGGAGAAAGCATTTCTTTGCTGAGCTATTCATTTCTCGGTCCTCAACACAGCGGCTCACGAAGGGTGGTTTGCTCTAATTCGCAATTTGATTGCACCTCGAAATTCTAGAAAAGGCAGGCATTGTTTATGTAGCATCCACGTGCTTTCACTCATCTGACTTTGTGCTAACCAGGATTTTGTAACAAGTGAAGCTAATTATTTAAGGAGCCAAATCAAAACCAAACCAAACAAACTTCACCATATGGGCTAGAGATGTGGTCCAGGATCTTGTTTTCTGAACCAGAGGGTGCTGTCCAAATTTCATAGTTCTCCGTGAGTGCCTAGCATGTCTCTCCCCTCGCCAGCATGTAAACCCCATGACTTTTGTCTGTTTGGATCACGTCTTTATCACCAGCACCTAGAACAGTGGCCGAGCCTGCAGGCACTCAGTAAATATCTGCTGAATGAACCAACGAATATGCTGTGAATACTGTAACTTCTAACAATTCTGCAAAAAATGGGATAATCAACCCCATTAGACAGATGAAGAGTTTAAGACTACAGTAAGTTAACTCGAGAATAATATTAAGAACAATAATAAGTGCTAACTTTTTTTTTTTGAGATGAAGTCTCACTCTGTCGCCCAGGCTGGAGTACAGTGGTGCGACCTCGGCTCGCTGCAGCCTCTGCCTCCCGAATTCAAGCAATTCTCCTGCCTCAGCCTCCCGAGTGGCTGGGACTACAGGCGCACGCTGCCACGCCCAGCTAATTTTTTGTATTTTAGTAGAGATAGGGTTTCACTGTGTTGCCCAGGGTGGTCGTGAACTCCTGAGCTCAGGCCATCTGCCCGCCTCGGCCTCCCAAAGTGCTAGGATTACAGGCATGAGCCACTGCGCCCGACCTAACTTTTTTTTTTGAGACGGAGTCTCGCTCAGTCACCCAGGCTGGAGTGCAGTGGCGCGATCTTGGCTCACTGCAAGCTCCGCCTCCCGGGTTCACGCCATTCTCCTGCCTCAGCCTCCCAAGTAGCTGGGACTACAGGCGCCCGCCGCCACGCCCGGCTAATTTTTTGCATTTTTAATAGAGATGGGGTTTCACCGTGTTACCCAGGATGGTCTCAATCTCCTGACCTCGTGATCCGCCAGCCTCAGCCTCCCAAAGTGCTGGGATTACAGGCGTGAGCCACCGCGCCCGGCCCCAGCCTAACTTTTAAACTTTTTATTGAAGCATAATATGCATATAGAGAAGCGCACATAAATTTACTGCTCCCTAATTTTTCATAAACACCCCTGGGTAACTAACACCCAGATCAAGAAACAAAATACTTACAGGAAGGAAGACTGTGATCAGGACTAGCTTCAGGGGTGCTCTCACGGTAGTTCCCTAAACTGCGGCAGGTTTATCTTATGTAATCTTTTAAATGTTTTGTTTACATTTTTTGAACCAGGGTCTGGCTCTGTCCCCTAGGTTGTAGTGCGGTGCCACTATCACGGCTCAGAGCAGCCTCAACTTCCTGAGCTCAAGCAATCCTCCCACCTCAGCCTCCTAAGTAGCTGGGACGACAAGTGTGTGCCACCATGCCTAGCCAATTTTTTTTTTTTATTTTTAGTAGAGATAAGTCTTGCTATGTTGCTCAGGCTCGTCTCGAGCTCCTGAGCTCAAGCAATCTTCCTGCCTCAGCCTCCCAAAGTGCTGGGATTACACGCATGAGCCACCACGCTGGCTGTTATTTAATTTTTAATTGACAAACAATAATTGTGTGTCTTCATGGGGTAAAATGTGATGTTCTGAAATATGTATACATTGTAGAATAATCAAATACGGCTATCAAACTGGCATATCCATCACCTCATACATTAGCTATTTCTTTGTGGTATGAACAGTTAAAATCCTTTTGTGGTATGAACAGTTAAAATCACCTCCCTGCCTCATTATTTCTATCTGTTCTATTTTAAAACAAAATGGCAAGGTACCGTTGAATCACTAACCCCCATAACTGATGTCCTGACCTCTAATGTCACAGATGACTTGTGTCTGTTTTGCGACTTCTATAAATGAAACTGGATGGTAAGTGCTCTTTTGTGCCTGTTTCTTCCTCTCATTAGAATGATTCTGAGCCTCGTCCATGTTAGAATGATTCTGAGCCTCATCCATGTCGTTGCATGTCATGGACCATCATTCACTTCCCTGCCAATAGCAGCTAATTTTTCATGAGCATTTACTATATGCTCTGTAAACTCATTTAATCCTCCCGACACTCTAATATGAAGGCAGTATTAAAAGTGATTTGCCTAAACCGGCCAGGTGCCGTCTGTAATCCCAGCACTTTGGGAGGCCGAGGCAGGCAGATCACTTGAGGTCACGAGTTCAAGACCAGCCTGGCCAACATGGTGAAAACCCATCTCTCCTAAAAATACAAAAAGTAACCGGGTGTCATGGTGCATGCCTGTAGTCCCAACTACTCGGGAGGATGAGGCACAAGAATCGCTTGAACCCAGGAGGCAAGGACTGCAGTGAGCCAAGACCGCAACACTGCACTCCAGCCTGGGTGACAGAGTGAGACTCTGTCTTTAAAAAAATAAAAATAAAAATAAAAAAGCCAAGTGTGGCGGCTCTCGTCTGTAATCCCAGCATTTTGGGAGGCCGAAGCGGGCGGATCACAAGGTCAAGAAATTGAGACCATCCTGGCCAACATGGTGAAACCCTATCTCTACTAAAAAATACAAAAAAATTAGCTGGGCATGGTGGCTCATGGCGGTAGTTCCAGCTACTCGGGAGGCTGAGGCAGGAGTATCACTAGAACCCGGGAAGTGGAGGTTGCAGTGAGCCGAGATTGCAGCATTGCACTCCAGCCTGGGCAAAAGAGGGAGCAGAGAATTGAACCCAGAACTTTACGGTCCCAAAGCTCCTGCTGTTGTTGTCTTGGGTGACTCAAGGCTATGGCTAAGAACGGTCAGCGGCTGTGCTAGGCCAGGAGTGAGTGGAGTGCTCTGTGCTCTGACACTGAGCGGCCCCAGCACGCCGTCCTGGTCTCGTGTAATTGCTTTGATATTCCCCCAGGTCCTGACCTCACTGACAGGCTTCCAGCTACTCCCTCCTGCTGGTGTCCATGTGCCTGCCAACAGCCGTGCCATCAACTCTCGCTTTACTAAAAATACTAGGGCTATTAGAATTGTGTACAAAACAAGAGAAATGGCTGGGAGCAAGTGCCTGCCTGTGCATGTGATTACAGGCGATGAGGTCCGTGGTGGTTTGCTTCCTGAGTCCAGGCAGAAGTGTGTAGTTAAGTCAGGTGCCACTCTGGTGAGCTTAGGAAACTTTTCCCTTTGTAACTGCCAGGTTAGAGACTTGAGGGCTTCAGCCTTGTAGTATTTCTGTAGTTAGTGGTAATGGTCAGTACAAACAAGGTAGCTGAAGTCACATTAGTCCCCAAACCCCACTGAACAGCAAGGAGAAGGCCAGGTGCAGTGGCTCACGTCTGTAATCCCAACATTTTGGGGGGTCAACTCAGAAGGATCACTAGAGGACAGGACTTTAAGACCAGCCTGGGCAACATAGCAAGACCCTGTCTCTACCAAAAAATAAAAATAAAAATAGAAATTAGCAGGTGGCTGGAGTGGGAAGATGACCTGAGCCCAGAAGTGAGTTTGAGATTACAGTGAGCTACAACTGTGCCACTGCAATCCAGCCTGGGTGACAGAGCGTGACTCTGTCTCTAGAAAAAGAAAAAAGAAGCCAGGAGCAGGACAAACACAAAAGCCCTTTGCTGCTGTCAGTTCTGAGGCAGAAACGAGTGCTGAGTGAGATCTGAGAGGGACTGGTTTCTTGTCCCATGGCAGAGCTGGGGTCTGCAATCCCGAGCTTTCATGGTCTGTTCCCACTCCACTCTTCTGGAAGGTCCCCTCTCATTCCCTCATGCTCCAAGGTCTGCCATGCATTTACCACATTTGGGGCCCGTGTGGAAGCTGGAGACGCTTAGCACAAAAAGAACAGGGCCCAGCCAGCGGCATCCCCCACAGCCTCCTGCCCCTCTGCTGAGCATCCCTGGAGCACTGCCCAGGTCTGGGTAGCACAGTCTCGCTTGAGTCCCGTCCAGCCTGTCCACCCCTTGGTCCGAGCACCACTCGCTCTACTGAGCACTTGTTGGTTCTCAATTTTTTTTTTTTTTAAATGAAAGACTAAATCTTCTCCCCATTCTCCTTTAATGAAAGACTAAATCTTCTCCCCATTCTCCTTACTGCTCTTGGAAGAAACCAATTTTGTGTCTCTTGACCAAAACGTTCCTAATTACCTGTAATAATGTCTGTTCTCTGGATTCTCTCCTGAGCCAGTTTTTAACATCTTACTGGTCCCTTCATTAATTAATGAGCTTAAAAATCTTTGGCACACATTTAAAAAAAAAAAAAGAGTGAATCTATGCCTTTGGAGCTTTGGCCATGAGCGTGAGCACCCCACCTTCCTGGGTTTCACACTCCCCTAGACCCAGGGCCGGATGCCAGAGAGCCTCTCTTCATGAATAAGGACAGCTCCTTGCTTGTTTTCTGACACTTTCTGCAGCAGTCCCAGTGGCTGTGCTGTAAAAAGCCACTCTACCCTGGGCCCAGAGCGTACGTTTGGCAACTGTGTTCCTTTAATGGATGCACACGTGTCTATTGTGAGTACAAACATAATGGTCTCCATGGAGATATGGTCACAATGACTAATTAGACAAAAGAGAGTGTTTCTCAAGCCTTGAAAGACATCATGGATGTCATAAACGAACATCGTCTTATTCGGTTGCTGTATTCCTTCTCATTTCTCCCTAGAAACATCAATACATGGTCCCTGGCAACATGACCTTATTATGAAGTCATACTGTTTTTTTTTTTTGAGATGGAGTTTCGCTCTTGTCACCTAGGCTGGAGTGCAATGGCGCAATCTTGGCCCACTGCAACCTCCGTCTCCTGGGTTCAAGCCATTCTCCTGCCTTAGCCTCCTGTGTAGCTGGGACTACAGGCATGCACCACCACATCTGGCTAATTTTTGTATTTTTAGTAGAGACGGGGTTTCACCATGTTGGCCAGGCTGGTCTTGAACTCCTGACCTCAGGTGATCCACCCGCCTCAGCCTCCCAAAGTGCTGGGATTACAGGTGTGAGCCACCGTACCCGGCCTGAAGTCATACTCTTTAGCTACCTGGTCAGAACCTTCCAGATCCTCAACTGCAGGATTCCAATCCTGGCACACATTCCCAAGGCAGCCACAGGGCACTCATTCATGGCTGGCATTTCCAGACTGGGCTGTCTGACTCCAGCCCTGCCTGCTCGCTCTCATGGTGGCTGCTAAGGGGACCAGGGATGCTCCAAGCTACAAGGCCCTCACAGCTCCCTCCATCCCACCAGCCTGCTCAGCCATCAGTTGCCCCACTGGGCTCACCCCAATATTGATTTGTTTCAGGATGCTGGATGGGATTTTTCTTATTGTGCCCTTCCCCAACAAGGCTGGGGCAATGAGTATTAAATATCCTGCCTTCTGGTTTTGATTTTTGTTTTCGTTTTTGAGACTGAGTCTCACTGTGTCACCCAGGCTGGAGTGCAGTGGTACGATCTTGAATCACTGCAACCTCTGTCTCCTGGGTTCAAGTGATTCTCCTGCCTCAGCCTCCTGAGTATCTCGGATTACAGGCACCCGCTACCATGCCCGGCTAATTTTTGTGTTTTTAGTAGAGACTCGGTTTCACCATGTTGGCCAGGCTGGTCACAAACTCCTGAACTCAAGTGATCCTCCTGCCTCAGCCTCCCACTGTGCTGGGATTACAGGTGTGAGCCATCGCCCCCGGCCCTGAGTTTTTGTTTTTTAAGAGACGAGGCCTTGCTCTGTCATCCACGATGGAGAGCAGTGGCACAGACACAGCTCACTGCAGCTTCAAATTCCTGGGCTCAAGCAACCTTCCCACCTCAGCCTCCCGAGTAGCTGGGATTACAGGTGTGTGCTACCATGCCCAGCTGACTATCCCACTTTCTAAAGGGAAGCTATCTTTCTCCCCTGGGGAAGTGCAACCCTAGCATATTTTCACACCCTCAGAAGTGAGAACATATTTCTCTCAGAAATATGCACTGCCCCAATATGCTTTTCCGCTTTCCTGCCCCTCATCCCACCATGATCCCAGGCTAAAGGAAAAACGTGAAGAACAAAAGATATCTGAACCTCAAACTATGGCAAAAACCTATCTCAGACACACTGAGAAATGAGTCCAAGTTCACACTGTAGAACAGGAAAAATAATATTTGAACAGAAATGCCCATACACAAGTAAGAAACTGATGGAAACTATGCACACACACTCCCACCAAAACCCCAAGAAAAAAAAGCACCCAAAAGACAAAGAATCCAGCCTAGAAGAAGATATAACCCCAAAACTGGAAGAAAACTTCACATAGGTGCTCTCTGCTGTAAAATGATAGAACAAGAACAGGAATTTGGTAAAACAAAATTTCAAAGATGAGTTGATTCAACAACAGAATGACACACAAAAGAGAGACCTAAGGAAACAAATTGAAATGAAATAACATTACAGAACTCCCAAATTAATTATAAATGTCAAAATCAGAACAGACCCTGCTGAAAATGGAATTATGAATACAGAGATAATAGATGTTAAGAAAAAACAGATATGAAAGCAATCAGAGCCAGGTGCAGTGGCTCACACCTATAATCCCAGCACTTTGGGAGGCCGAGGCGGGTGGATCACTTGAGGTCAGGAGTTCCAGACCAGCCTGGCCAACATGGTGAAATCCCGTCTCTACTAAAAATACAAATATTAGCTGAGCATGGCGGTGCACACCTGTAGTCCCAGCTACTTGGGAGGTTGAGGCAGGATAATTGCTTGAACCTGGGAGGCAGAGGTTACAGTAAGCCAAGATTGTGCCACTGCACTCCAGCCTGGCGACAGAGCAAGACTCCATCTCAAAAAAAAAAAGATGTCATCAAAATTTGGAAGATTAAAAAGTGAATGAATGAGTGGTAACTGACTCAGCAAATCAGAGAAAGTTAAGTCCTACGTGTGCCTGCAGGGTGAAGAGCCTGAGAACAGAAAATCTATTTGAGACACAAAACTCTGCATTGACCAGAATCCCTGTGAAGGCTGGGGTGCAAGAGAGGCTGAAAACAGAGGTGGCTGAGAATCTGTTTGATGAGCATTTAGAACCCAGACCCCCTTTTATAAGCCTGCACAGTCAGGTAATGGTGCTCCCCACCCCCAGCAGGTGGGAATTCTACTCCCTGGAGATGCTGAAGCCAGAGACTTGAAAAGAAACACCACACACAGCTAATAATAGGTATGAGATACTGTGATGAAAACATTAGAATTAAGATTTGCATTGCTTCCCCTTCACCTTCTGCCATGATTATAAGTTTCTACGGCCTCCCCTGCCATGCGGAACTGTGAGTCTATTAAACCTCTTTTGTTTATAAATTACCCAGTCTCAGGTAGTATCTTTTTTTTTTTTTTTTTTTTTTTTGTTTGTTTAGACAGAGTCTCCCTCTGTCACTCAGGCTGGAGTGCAGTGGCGCGATCTCGGCTCACTGCAACCTCCACCCCCCCAGATTCAAGTAATTCTCCTGCCTCAGCCTCCTGTGTAGCTGGAATTACAGGCGTGTGCCACCACACCCAGCTAATTTTTGTATTTTTAGTAGAGACAGGGTTTCACCATGTTGATCAGGCTGGTCTCAAACTCCTGACCTTGTGATCTGCCCGCCTTGGCTTCCCAAAGTGCTGTGATTACAGGCGTGAGCCACTGCACTCAGCCTTCAGGTAATATCTTTATAGCAGTGTGAGAATAGATTGATACAGATTATCTTCTAATTATGTGATTTTTTGGAAAAGGCAAAGCTACAGGTACAGAAGGCAGATCAGTGATTGCCAGGGTCCAAGTGAAGAAGGAGGAGCCCATCAGGGCAGACTGTTGGGGATGATGGAGCCACTCTACATCTTGATGGACACATGGTTATGCTTATTCAGAACTCAGAGCACTAAGTGTGCACATCTGTGAAGGCTGCATGAGAAAAGGACAAGAATGGTGATATGGTTTGGCTATGTCCCTACCCAAATCTCATCTTGAATTGTAGCTCCCACAATTCCCACATGTTGTGGGAGGGACCTGGTAGGAGGTAATGGAATCATGGGAGCGGGTCTTTCCTGTGCTAGTCTCATGATAGTGAATAAGTCTCATGAGATCTGATGGTTTTATAAAGGGGAGTTTCCCTGCACAAGTTCTCTTTTCTTGTCTGCCCCCATGTGAGACATGCCTTTCACCTTCTGCCATGATTGTGAGGCCTCCTTAGCCACGTGGAACTATGAGTCCATTAAACTTTTTTTTTTTTTTTTTTTTTGTAAATTGCCCAGTCTCAGGTATGTCTTTATCAGCAGCATGAAAACGGACTAATACAAATGGAAAACTTGGTTAGACTTTTCATAGAATATGCCTGTCTTCTGATTTAATGATGAACAAATTCACATTACTCTCTCAAAAATCCTACCATTGGATTAATTTAAGTATTTTATCTGAGAAGAATAGCATTGTTAACTGTACTTATAATAAAATACAAAGATTTGAAAAAACTGTGTAATCATAATGTTTTGAAAACTATGTAATCATAATGTTTTTCCTAATCTCTTGTTAAATTTAGAGGGATCTTGATCAGGAGCGGTGGCTCACGCCTGTAATCCCAGCACTTTGGGAGGCCAAGGCAGGTGGATTACTGGAGGTCAGGAGCTCAAGACCAGCCTGGCCAACATGGTGAAACCTCGTCTCTATTAAAAATACAAAATTAGCTGGGCGTGGTGGTATGCACCTGTAATCCCAGCTACTTGGTAGGCTGAGGAGGAGAAATTGCTTGAACCTGGGAGCAGAGGTTGTAGTGGAGCCGAGATTGCACCATGGGCACTCCAGCCTGGGTAAAAACAGTAAAATCTGTCTCAAAAAAAAAAAAAAAAAAAAAAAAAGAATAGAGGGGTCTTTTAGGAACCAATTCCATTGGTGATAGTGTAATATTTGTTTAAGATTCAGATTCCTTTGGTTTTACTTGTTTCCTTGTCTTCTGTTTATGTTAAGTAAAATTACCTCTAATAGCTTTTACTTTCAAAAGCATTCTATTTTATAAAAGTAGGCCTATTTGTCTCTCCATCTAGAGATTCCACATAGAAACATAGCTTCAATGATGGTTTTGCAGGGAGGAAACTTGGGAGGTTCTTTGTTTTATCTATTATATGTTTTCTAAATTTTTTGCCTTTCAGGACATCTGAGGTTTTTTTTTTGTTTTGTTTTGTTTTGTTTTTGAGACAGGGTCTGGCTCAGTTGCCCAGGCTGGAGTGCAGTGGTGCAATCTCATCTCACTGCAACCTCCGCCGCTTGGGCTCAAGTGATCCTCCCACCTCAGCCTCCTGGGTAGCTGGGACAACAGGTGCATTCTACCATGCCTAGCTAATTTTTTTGTTTGTTTGTTTGTTTTTTCTTTTGTAGAGATGGGGTTTCGCCATGTTGCCCAGGCTGGTCTTGAACTTCTGGTCTCAAGCAATCCACCCACCCACCTTGGCCTCCCAAAGTACTAGGATTATAAGCATGAGCCACCACTATGCCCAGCCTTCATCTGTGCTATTTTTATGGAAACAGTAAGTCCTTCCCTGACCCCACCGCAGCTGGATTAACAGCTCTCTCCTCTCTCCTCTCTCACATATGTCCCTCTTCCTACTCCAGAGCTGTTGCCACACCCATCCCCACCCCTTTCTGGATTCCAGTCTTGAGGGACAAGAGCTCTGTCTTGCTCCTCCCCATACCCATGGAGTGCCCTAGTGCACACAGTAGGTCCTCAACATACAACTCAAATAAAGGAGACCACATGCCAAGGAGAGAAACCCATGATGAGTTTGCAAAGTTAAACATCTCAGAGTTTTCAGTCCTGAACTGGGGTGATGGTCCCACTGTCTACTTTCCCACAAGGAGAGAGAGAAATCAAGGGACAAAGAGAACGTGGCTAAAAGCCCTTCGCTCACAAGAATGCTGGGAGACCAAACACAGCTTCCACATCTCACACCTAACATCTGATAAGATGTCTTTCCTCCTAGCGAGAGATTGAGGCTTAGACAGGAATCCAGGGGTTGGGATTCTAGAACCATGAGTACACCAAGAGAAATTAATAGGATGGAGTCACTGGAGCCGGGAGGACATCAAGGTTAAAGCAGAGATGGAGCAGATAAACCCACAGGATTCCTTGGCATTCTTCCGTTCAACATGAGTCACTTGTAAGCTGTCCTCAAGGACTATGATTGGGATCATTCGCTATTTCACTGAGGGATGGGTTCAAATCATGCACTGCAGAACTGGGTGCAGGTGCTGAAGCTGAGTTCCTTAGCCAGCGAGAGAGGCAGCCACCGCCAGGGCCTCTCAGCAGGGCTCTGCTCCTCTCTCCTGGTCCTATGTGTCCCCAGCTACTCCCACAAAGTGATGAAACTTTGCTTTTTGTGAGAAAGGCCCCTAAAATAAATCCAACTGCTCATGTTGGTGATGGGACAGAAGAAGAAGTGAAGAAAAATTAAAGGCATCCAAAAAAATGATGATGTAGAACTACATACTGAAAAGCGATATCCAATTATCCTGAGGCTCAGATCCACCATGGGAATGACTTCAATGTACACGCAATACAGAAACCAGAAAGCGTGACTTAGGAAACTGCCAGTGAGTGTTCCTGCCATGAGCAAAGATACTTACCACAGAAAGCTCCATTTATTCCTTTTGTGTTTTGTTTTTGAGAGGGCGTCTCACTCTGTTGCCCAGGCTGGAGTGCAGTGGTACGATCTTGGTTCACTGCAACCTCCACCACCCAGGTTCAAGCAATTCTCCCATCTCAGCCTCCTGAGTACCTGGTATTACAGGCGCACCTCACTATGCCTGGATAGTTTTTGTATTTTTAGTACAGACAAGGTTTCACCGTACTGGTCAGGCTGGTCTCGAACTCCCGACCTCAGGTGATCCACTTGCCTCAGCCTCCCAAAATGCTGGGGTTACAGGCATGAGCTACCATGCCCGGCCTCAGTTTACTCCTTTATTGATTCTTCATTCAATTCAACCAATGTCACTGACGTGGTCAGGCACTAGGCTTGACTCTAAGGATATAGCAGGAAGAGGAGCACAGACGCGGCTTTTGTGGAGCTTATATTCTAGTGGGGAAAGAATCAACAAATATATGTCAGGTGGAGATATAATAAAAAATTAAGAGGGAAAGGAACAAAGAGTGAAGGAAGTCGATATTTTATTGTAGGAAGCTGATATTTTAGAGTGGTCAAGAAGAGCCTCTCTGGAATGGAGACAATGGAGCAGAAACCGGAAGGAGGGGAGAGAGGGAAACTCATGGATATTTGGGGCAAGAACTTTTGTGGTAGAGGGAAAAGCAAGTGCAAAGGCCATGCAGCAGAAACGTGCCTGGAGGAATAGCGCGGAGGCCAGAGAAGCTGGAACGAGGGGACCAAAGCAGGGTGGCAGGACGTGAGCCCAGAGAAGGACCAGGGCAGACCCAGTAAGGTCATGGAGGCCCCGGTAAGAACTTTGGCTTTGACTCCTGGTGGAAGGGAAACCATCTGAGGGCCTTGAGCAGAGACTTTGCCATCTGACTCAAGCTTTAACAGATCCCGCAGCACAGAGAATCACCCACAAGGTGAGCGAGTTTGGAGGAGGAAAGGAGAGAGGAGGCTGTTTCTGCAATAACCGCCTCGTTGGCTAGTGGCTTGAATAAAAGTGGCAAAGTGGAAGTGGTGAGAGGTGCTCCAATTTGGGATATCATTGGAAAAAGCAGAGGCCGAGCATGGTGGCGCACACCGGTAGTCCCAGCTACGGGAGAGGACGATATTGTTTGGATCTGTGTCCCCACCTAAACAGCATGTCGAATTGGAGATGGGGCCTGGTGGGAGGTGACTGGATCATGAGGGTGGTCCTTCACGAATGGTTTAGCAACATCCCCTTGGTGCTGTTCTTGTTGAGTGAGTGAGTGAGTTATTGCAAGATCTGGCTATTTAAAAGTATATAGCAGGCCGGACATGGTGGTGGCTCACGCTCGTAATCCCAGCACTTTGGGAGGCCAAGGCGGGCGGGTCACAAGGTCGGGAGATCAAGACCATTCTGGCTAATGCGGTGAAACCCCGTCTCTACTAAAAAATACAAATAATTAGCCAGGTGTGGTGGTGGGCGCCTGTAGTCCCAGCTACTCGGGAGGCTGAGGCAGGAAAATGGCATGAACCCAGGAGGCAGAGTTTGCAGTGAGCTGAGATCACGCCACTGAACTCCAGCCTGGGTGACAGAGCAAGATTCCATCTCAAAANAAAAGAGTGTGTAGCAGAGCCCCATTTCCCGCTCACTCCTACTCTGGCCATGCAATGCATGTGCCTCTCCCTCACCTTCCACCATTATGAGAAGCTTCCTGAGGCCTCCTCAGAAGCCAAGCAGATGCCAGCATCTGTCCAGCCTGCAGAACCATGGGGCAATCAAACCTCTTTCTTTATAAATTACCCAGTCTCAGGTGTTTCTTTATAGCAGTGCCAGAACAGACAAATACAGAGGCTCTCTGGAGCCCAGGAGTGAGCCACGATCACACCACTGTACTCCAGCCTGGGCAACAGAGTGAGACCCTGTCTCTAAAAAATTGTAACAATAATAATAATTTGAAAAATCATATTCATATGTCTGGAGGATCTTCAGATCCATCCCTAGAGGGTGTCAAGGGTTGAGCAAGAATGTTTACTTGTGTCAAGTCATTTATATTTATTTTAGTGTGACTTTAGATTATGCATTATATTCTTAAATACATTACTGACAGTAATTAATGGTGGCTTATGTTCAATTTCAGTTCTGCTCTCATTTTGATAAGAATAACCACTCAGGTGACCAGGTGCAGTGGCTCATGCCTGTAATCCCATCACTTTGGGAGGCCAAGGTGTGTGGATCACTTGAGGCCAGGAGTTCAAGACCAGCCTGGCCAACATGGCAAAACCCCATCTCTACTAAAATGCAAAAATTAGCCAGCACAGTGGTGCACGCCTGTAGTTCCAGCTACTCAGGAGGCTGAGGTGGGGGGATCACCTGAGCCCAGGAGGCAGAGCCATCACACCACTGCACTCCAGCCTGGGCAACCAAGCTAAACCCTGTCTCAAGAAAAAAAAAAAAAAAAAGAATAACCAGTCAGGGCACTATAATCTCACATGGGTAACTGACCTGTAGCCAACCCCACTGTTTGGAGTGAAATTCAGGTCCAGACACAAGCGCTTACATGCTTGATGTCAGATATCCAAGGCAGGCGGTAGACATGGGATGCTCAGGAGGATATGCCCCATATGGCATATGATCGAGTCTGGCTTAGGTCTAAGGCCAATGTTCAGGACAAAAACTACACCTTTCTCATTTTACCATTGAAAATGCCTCAGACAACCAATAAAGTGGACTGTGTAGGACCGCAGCCCCACACAGCGACATGCTTGCATCACTCGGCTCAACCACAGGAAATCTCACACCATTGAGTCTGACCACAGGAAAGGGCAAATGGAAAGTCGTGCAGCCATATGGGCAATGGAACTTCCCTGCCTCCAGTCCCCGGCCAGGAAGTGGGGGCTGGGTGGAGAAATCTGGAAGCTGCCCGCTTACCTACGAGGTCTCCACTCTGTTTTGCTATGAAGCCTCTAAGGCTTGATGTGGGGAAAAGAAAGAGAGATCAGACTGTTACTGTGTCTATATAGAAAGAAGTAGACATAAGAGACTCCATTTTGTTCCATATTTGAGATGCTATTAATCTGTGACCCTACCCCCAACCTTGTCCTTGCAAGAGACATGTGTCTTGGTGACTTAAGGTTTAAAGGATTTGCGGCTTTGCAGGGTGTGCTTTGTTAAACAAGTGCCTGAAGGCAGCATGCTTGTGAAAAGTCATCACCATTCTCTTAATCTCAAGTACTCAGGGACACGTACACTGCCAAAGGTCACAGGGACCTCTGCCTAGGAAAGCTAGGTATTGTCCAAGGTTTCTCTCCATGTGATAGTCTGAAATATGGCCTCGTGGGAAGGGAAAGACCTGATCGTCCCCAGCCTGACACCCGTGAAGGGGCTGTGCTGAGGAGGATTAATATAAGAGGAACGAAGGCCTCTTGGCAGTTGAGATAGAGAAAAGCATCTGTCTCCTGCTCGTGTCTGGGCAATGGAACATCTCGGTGTAAAACCTGATTGTATGTTTTGTTTACTAAGATGGAAGAAAACCGCCTTAGGGCGAAAGGTGGGACTTGCTAGCGCAATGCTGCTCTTTATGCACTAAAAAGGTTTATGGAGATGTTTGCATATGCATACAAAGGCACAGCACTTTTCCTTAAACTTATGTCACAGAGATCTTTATTCATATGTCTTACTGCTGACCTTCTCCCTACGATGATCCTATTATCCTGCNGCAGCATGCTTGTGAAAAGTCATCACCATTCTCTTAATCTCAAGTACTCAGGGACACGTACACTGCCAAAGGTCACAGGGACCTCTGCCTAGGAAAGCTAGGTATTGTCCAAGGTTTCTCTCCATGTGATAGTCTGAAATATGGCCTCGTGGGAAGGGAAAGACCTGATCGTCCCCCAGCCTGACACCCGTGAAGGGGCTGTGCTGAGGAGGATTAATATAAGAGGAACGAAGGCCTCTTGGCAGTTGAGATAGAGAAAAGCATCTGTCTCCTGCTCGTGTCTGGGCAATGGAACATCTCGGTGTAAAACCTGATTGTATGTTTTGTTTACTAAGATGGAAGAAAACCGCCTTAGGGCGAAAGGTGGGACTTGCTAGCGCAATGCTGCTCTTTATGCACTAAAAAGGTTTATGGAGATGTTTGCATATGCATACAAAGGCACAGCACTTTTCCTTAAACTTATGTCACAGAGATCTTTATTCATATGTCTTACTGCTGACCTTCTCCCTACGATGATCCTATTATCCTGCCACTTCCCTTTTTCTGAGATGGTTAAGATAATGATCAATAAATACTGAGACCGGTGCCGGCGTGGGTCCTCTGTATGCTGAGCGCCGGTCCCCTGGGCCCACTTTTTCTTTCTCTATACTTTGTCTCTGTGTCTCATTTCTTTTCTCAAGTCTCTCGTTCCACCTAACGAGAAACGCCCACAGGTGTGGAGGGGCAGGCCACCCCTTCACTTGATACCTGTTAATGGATGTATTTGTTGTTGTCAGAAATAAATGAGATAGTGGCTGGGCGCGGTGGCTCAAGCCTGTAATCCCAGCACTTTGGGAGGCCGAGACGGGCGGATCACGAGGTCAGGAGATCGAGACCATCCTGGCTAACACGGTGAAACCCCATCTCTACTAAAAATACAAAAACTAGCCGGGCGAGGTGGCGGGCGCCTGTAGTCCCAGCTACTCAGGAGGCTGAGGCAGGAGAATGGCGTAAACCCGGGAGGCGGAGCTTGCAGTGAGCTGAAATCCGGCCACTGCGCTCCAGTCCGGGCGACAGAGCGAGACTCCGCCTCAAAAAAAAAAAAAAAAAAAAAAAAAAGAAATGAGATAGTGGGGTCAGTTTCCAAAATCAACAACAGTTTGAATCAAATAGGCTTGAAAACGCATGCCACCTCTGACCCTTGCTCCCTGTGTGGCCTTGGGGAAATTACTTAGCCCCACTGCCCCTCAGAGGTGGGAATAATGTGAGAAGGAAAACAGTGCCTGTGCTGCACTTGGCCCTTAGAAAGCCCCAATCCACATTCAGTGCTGATACCAGCTTCACGAATGTTCCCTTGCAAGTTCCAGAGACAGGAAGTGCTTCCTGAAGGGGTCCAGGTACCTTCAGGCCCGCTTGGGTCTGTGAGTACTGGACCACATGGTTCGCTTGTGGCAAAGCCATCCCTCAGACTCAGATCCCAGATTTGAGGTCTGGCGTCCCCTCAATTCCCCAACACCAGCTCCTACGTTGCACACCCTTCACCATCTAGCAGAGATCTCCCCAGGGCTGCCATGAGCTCCATGACACTCCGAGGAGCTGATGCAACACATTCTGTTTTGCACCATGGCTGTGGTGACAGCTGAGTTAAACCGAATGCCACAGACACAGTCATTACGCTCAGAAACTGAGCAAGAGTTCCATCTATTGGGGTTTCAGAATGAATCAGATTTCCAAACTCTCCTCTCTCCACCTCAGCGCATGTCTGTATATGGTAACCTTTCAAAAGTGAGTCTAATAATTAGTCATCTGGCCTAGTTCGAGACAACAGTATGTTCTCCAATTTCTCTCTGTTTTCAACAAGAGAGCGATGCCAACAGTAATGTTCACCATGGTTAAACATGCTTCTCAGCTGGTCCCTGCAGGCGGCCAAGACAGCTCTGGTCCCCGCAGTTGCCCAGTGCTTCCCCACAGCTCTCTAACCAGGCTGTACCCTCTGCCCAGATCCACCCCCACCCTCAATATTGACACCAACTGTGTACCGGGCACTGCATTAGATGCTTTGGACTCATCATTACATTTTATCCTCTTTGCAAGATAGATGGTTCTCTTGCTGTCCCATTTGAAGATGGGAAATTTGAGAACCTGAGGGTACTGGTCCTTGTCTACTGCCCATACCCGAGGTCCAGCCAGTCCCTCTCTTCCTCCCTGCTCCAACCACACTGTTCTGCCAAGGCAGTGAGCTCATTTCCACCACAAGGCCTTTGCACATGAGATTCCTCTGTCTGAAACACTCTTCCCTCTGACTCTGCCTGGTTCACACCTGCTCACCCTCAGATCTCAATTCAAGCATAATTTCCTAAGGGAAGAATCCTTCACATCCTCAGGTTCCTAGAGCTCTTTTCATTCACACAGCACCCTGTGAATCCCTCCTCCTTCAAGGCAGCTCCTATAAATTGTTATTTTAAATTTTTTGTAAAGATGGGGTCTTGCTATATTGCCCAGGCTGGTCTTGAACTCCTGGCCTCAAGCAACCCTTCTACCTTGGCCTCCCAAAGTGCTCCGATCGCAAGTGTGAGCCACTGTGCACAGCCTAACATGTGATTTTATATTTAAGGGATTATTTGCTGCTATCTGGCTCCTCCACACAAGCACGAATTCTAGGAGGGCAGGGATGGTATCTGTTGCCCACCACTATATCTCCACACACAGAAAGGGCACATAATAAGGGTTTAGTCATCATATATTTATAGATGATGGATGGATGGGTGGTCAGATGGAGAGTGGGTAGATGCAAAATGCTTAACGAAGAATTTGTCACCCATCCAAGTAAGAGGTGGGCCCAAATGCAAGCCCAGGCCTCCGACCTGCAATCAATCCCTCTCGGTGTGTGTGATAATCCTCTGCACACACACACACACACATCACCCCCAAACTCTGACCCTGGGAGACGGTGCCCACCTCCCTGGAGCAGTGTTCTCAAAACTCCCCTGACCAGCACCCCACTGTCCAAACCCCACAGCTCCCACGCCACACACCTGGAGCTTCGGGGATGCTGGTTCCGTGGGTCCAGGAAGGCCACAAACTCTACACTGTTAACAAGCGCTCAGGTAATTTAGAAGGGAGTGTGTCCCAGAGCTCGTTTGAGAATCTCTGGACTAAGGTGAGTCCAGACAAACCGGAATCCCCAGGGAGAGGCACCCAGCGCCACCCCAGGCCGCCCACACGGTAAGTGGCCGGGCGCCGCAAGCTGGGGCCGTGCTGCCCTCTGGTGGTGCATAGCGGCACTACAGCCTCTGGGCACCCCCAAGGGCCATGCTGTCCTGGTGGCCCATGCCGGCCTGGGTCAGCGCACCTGGGTTCCAGTCCCTGACCTTCCGGAGACCTCCCCAAGACTTTTTTTTTCTTCATAAATGGAACATAATCAAGGTTTCCCAAATTTCAGTTCTTTGGGTACCACCTTCATCATCTTGCCCATCTCATTTATACATACTATTCTGTACTTAATTTTTCTCTAAATTGCTGGGTGTGGTGGTGGCTGGCGCCTGTGGTCCCAGCTACTCAGAAGGCTGAGGCAGGAGGATGGATCACTTGAGCCCAGGAGTTTGAGGCTGCAGGGAGCTATGATCACCCACTGCACTTCAACTTGGGCAACAGAGCAAGACCCTGTCTCAAAAAAAAAAAAAAAAAATTAATAAACATTTATGTATTACAAGTCATGTTAAGAGAGAAATGAATACTCATAGTAAACAGGGGTGGATTTCACTTGCCATAAACGGTGGGCTAGGGGAGAGGAGGGGACTTGGTGGGGAGGGGATAAAAATAAAACCAGGATTACCAAGATTTTCGTAAATAAAAAGACTGCCATTTTACAAACAAAAATAAACAAGGGTTTTCCTAAGTGGTGAAACTATAAAGAACAGCAAAGAAATTAGCGTTATAAAAATCAGGATATCCGGGCACGGTGGCTCAGCATTTTGGGAGGCCAAGGCAGGCGGATCACTTGAAATCAGAAGATTGAGACCAGCCTGACCAACACGGTGAAACCCCGTCTCTACTAAAAATACAAAAATTAGCCCAGCATAGTGGTGCATGCCTGTAGTCCCAGCTACTCAGAGGCTGAAGCAGAAGAATCGCTTGAACCCAGGAGGTGGAGGTTGTAGTGAGCTGAGATTGTGCCACTGCACTCCAGCCTGGGTGACAGAGCGAGACTCCATCTCAAAAAAAAAAAAAAAGAAGAAGAAGTAATCAGGATAGTGCTTTCCTCTGGGCATCCGGAGGCTCTCATGGGAAGAAATGGTGGGGGCCCCAGGGAACCCAGTTCTCCTTCTTGGTGTAGGACATTTTTACAGTCCTGTGTTAACCTGCACATACTAACTTTATGCATTTTTTTCCTGCATTTTGTATGTCACAATAAAACATGTTATAAAAACAAAAAGTAACCAGTGAAATACAAGTCATTTACAAAGGCACACCTGAAAATAGGAGAGATGAGGCTAGGCACAGTGGCTCACGCCTATAATCCCAACACTTTGGGAGGTCAAGGCAAGAGGATTGGTTGAGCCCAGAAATCAGAGACCAGCCTGGGCAACATAGCAAGACCTTGTCTCTACAAAATATCATTTAAAACTTAGCCAGGCATGGTGGTGTGCACCTATAGTCCCAGCTACTCAGGAGGGTTGACTGAGGCAAGAGGATTGCCTAAGCTCAGGAGTTTGAGGCTGTAGTTAGCTATGATTGCACCACTGCACTCCTGCCTGGGCAACATAGTAAGACTCTGTCTCTTAAAAGAGGGGGTGACACTGAGCAGCAGGTCAGGGGTGACACAGCTGCTTAGGGGACAGTTTCAGGGGTTAAATACCCCAGAAACAGAGTGACCATCCAGGAGGTCCTGTGTGAGAGGTAGCTCCAGGCAGCAGCCCTCCCCCCATCCCCACCCTCCTTTCTTTTTCCCTTCCCTCCCCTGAGCCCCCAGTATGGAAGCTCAAAGCTCAGAGTGGATTTATGGAGGCCAGGGTGGTGTGGTGAAAACAGCAGGAACCCACTCTCAGGGGACTATTAGCACCCCAATCACCAGGCAGATGGGGAATATTGAGCTCCTTTTAGTTCAATTATGAGCCCCAGAGACATTCATGGTTATTTACTGCTAGCATCTGTTCTGACTGGTTGATGCCTGTGCCATTCAGTTGTCAAATATGTTTATGATCAGCCCTGCTAAGATGCATTAAAACACATGTGTATTAGTCCATTCTCACACTGCTAAAAAGAACTACCTGAGACTGGGTGATTCATAAAGAAAAGAGGTTTAGGCCAGGTGTAGTGGCTCACGCCTGTAATTCCAGCACTTTAGGGGGCCAATGCAGGCGGATCACCTGAGATCGGGAGTTCCAGACCAGCCCGACCAACATGGAGAAACCCCATCTCTACTAAAATACAAAAAAAAAAAAAAAAAAAAATTAGCCAGTCGTGGTGGTGCATGCCTGTAATCACAGCTACTCAGGAGGCTGATGCAGGAGAATCACTTGAACCTGGGAGGCGAAGGTTGCAGTGACCCCAGATTGCGCCATTGCACTCTAGCCTGGGCAACAAGAGTGAAACTCCGTCTCAAAAAAAAAAAAAGAAAAGAAAGAAAGAAAAGAGGTTTCATTGACTCACAGTTGCCCAGACAGTACAGGAAGCATGGCTGAAAGGCGTCAGGAAACTTACAATCATGGCAGAAGGCCAGGGGGAAGCAGGCACATCTTCACAATGGCAGCCCCAGAGAGAGAGCACAAAGGGGGAGGTGCCACACACCTTTAAACCATCAGATCTCATGAGAACTCACTACCATGAGAACTCACTCACTATCATGAGAACGCAAGGCGGAAATCCACCTCCATGATCCAACCACCTTCCACTAGGGCTGTCCTCCAATCTGACATGAGATTTGGACAGGGACACAAACCCAAACCATATCAATATGTAATTACTGAAATTAAAACTGTCCACCAAAACACCATGAAATGTCACTCACATACCTCCAGTGGGGCACTGCATTTTAGGACGCGGTAGGCATTACCTGCCCCTCCCAGGGTGACTCTAAGAACTCCATGGGCACTCACAAGAGCTGAGCGCCACACAAAGTGCTCACTTGGTTAACGCGACAGCCTTCCAGGAAGCTGGGAGCTGGGATATCCCCAGCACGGAGGACAACGCCGAGGCAGACCCACAGAGCACAGGGGCTCCTGTGAGAGCTCACAGTGCTCTGCGGTTTGCCTGTCTCTCCTGCCTAAACAAGGAGCAGCTGGGGAAACTCAGGCTGCCCAAAGCACCAACCATTCCCTCTCTCCCTCCACCACCTCCTTGCTTTTTTTTTTTTTCCTTCATTTTTCTCCTCTTTCTTCCAAGAAATTCAGAGTGCAGGTCCCACTATGAGTTCACAGGTGAACCCACCTCTCCCGACTTCCTAAACTGTGAAAGGAAAAGAAAACTTGGGACTCCAATTCACTCTACCCAAAGGAAAAAAAAATTAAACTGAAAGCTGAGTCATGCGAGAAACTGCCTTCCCTTTTGTGCCTAAGCAGATAGGTACAGATAAAAGGCCAGATATCGCCAATTACTCTGGTTCACCTTATCTTACTTAAAGTGCCAATTTACTGAGTGCTAGATGAATATGTAATTGACAATTCCCCCACCTACTCCTTTTCTCTTGCAACATGTGAGTTCAGTAATATGACCACACTCTCCCTCATTCCCCTCCAGCCTGCTTTTCCCCTTTAAATACTGACACCCTCAAAATCATCTTTATAGAAAGGCGCAGACTGTTTCTGTAGTTCTGTGTTCTGTTCTTCTGGGCATGTCCTTAACCTTGGCAAAATAAACTTCTCAATTGATTGAGACCTGTCTCAAATACTTGTAGGTTTACAAAACCCACTCCCATTTTTACTAAATGTGTGTCCACAAATTTGGGAACATAGACACTGGGGACTCTAAAAAGCAAGGAGGAGCCGGGCGTGGTGGTGACTCACACCTGTAATCCCAGCACTTTGGGAGGCCAAGGCAGGTGGATCACCTGAGGTCAGTTCAAGACCAGCCTGGCCAACATGATGAAACCTCTTCTCTACTAAAAATACAAAAATTAGCCAGGAGTGGTGGTCACACCTGTAGTCCCAGCTACTCTGGAGGCTGAAGCACAAGAATCGCTTGAACCCTGGAGACGGAGGTTGCAGTGGGCTGAGACTGCGTCACTGCACTCCAACCTGGGCAACAGAGCAAGACCCTGTCTCCAAAATAAATAAATAAAAGCAAGGAGAGAAGGAGAGGGGCAGGGGTTGAAAAACTACATATCGGGTCCTATGTTCACTATTTGGGTAACAGGATTAACAGAAGCCCAAACCCATATCACACACACGCAATATATACCCACGGAACAAACCTGCCCACACACACCCCCGAATCTAAAATTAAGAACATTAAAAATAAATCAGTATGTGTCCACACACAGAGAGGCAGCCTGGAAGACTAGATGCCAACATGTTCTTTTCTTCTTCATACAATGTTTGCATTTTCCGACTCCTTTTTACAACAAAGTTTGAAAATGAGAAGCGACAACGCAGCTGTGTGTATAGGCAATAAAGCACGCTGTTGAGCTGGAAGCCCTCCTGTGAGAACAAGGAAGTCAGGGGCTGAGTCCTCACAGTGCCCTTCAATTGCTAAATGGCCTTAGGCAACTCCTTCCCCTGTCTGGGCTTCAGTTTCCCCATC
Organism: Rhinopithecus bieti; assembly: GCF_001698545.2. Taxonomy (NCBI): domain Eukaryota; kingdom Metazoa; phylum Chordata; class Mammalia; order Primates; family Cercopithecidae; genus Rhinopithecus; species Rhinopithecus bieti. Next base: position 4,235,820 of record NW_016806836.1, read on the forward strand.
TGTTCTTTAACTCAAGCCCCACTCCACCCATCTTTCCGCCCTGCCGTGGGCCCTGGAAGATTGGCGCCTGTGGACTACATCACCCGCACATTGTTGCTGGCTGGCTTCCAGATTTCGGATGCTGGGAGGACAGAGAGAAGTAGGGATATTTCTTCCTGCTTCCTTCCTTCTTCAGGTCTCATTCCGGGCAGTGGCTTAGTCCCTCAACCCCAGTTGTTGCTGGGTGGTTCGACTTTCTGTCTCCAGCTGTCAATGGACTTCAACAGCACAATCCCCTACCCCACCCCTGCAGGCTTCCCATTGCTACTGGTGCCTGGGAGCCTCTGCAACCTTGGCTGGGGCTCTTTACCCCGCCCACCTCCCTATAATGGTCCATGAAATCCAGCCGAGTAGGATTCTGCTCCTTGCTGGAACTTCAAGCAATACAAGGAACCAGTATAAATACTCATATAAATACTATGGAACAAGTGTAAATTTCCCAGACCATATCTTCAGGGATAAAAACCTATTACTTTCTCTATTTCTGCAGATTTAACTTATCTGAGTTTTTTTGGTTTTTTTTTTTTTTTTTTTTTTTTTGGTCACTGTCGCCTAGGCTGAAGTGCAGTGGTGTGATCTCAGCTCACTGCAATCTCTGCCTCCCGGATTCAAGTGATTCTCCTGTCTCAGCCTCCCGAGTAGCTGGGACTACAGGCGCGAGCCACCACTCCCGGCTAATTTTTGTATTTTTAGTAGAGATAGGGTTTCACCACATTGGTCAGGCTGGTCTCTATATTCTGACCTCAAGTGACCCACCCACCTTGGCCTCCCAAAGTGCTGGAATTACAGGCATGAGCCATCGCCCCAGCTTACCTGAGCTTTTAAGCTCCCATTTCCATTGAAAGTAGGAAACAGTTGCAAACATCAAGTAGAGCAGCCACTTCACTCCACTGTTCTTTGGATAAACACTCACTGCATTCAGATTTCAGACATGCGTTCGGCATGCATACACACACACACCCCACCCAGAGGTGGCGTAGCTGGTGTGGGGAGGAGCTTACCTACCTCACCAGCGTCTGGGGTGAGTCATCTGGCTGGGAGGGTTCCTCACTGACCTCCCTGGAGTCTGAGTTACCCCAGTCCCCACTGCCTCTGCAGAGGTGACTGTAGGTCTGCCATGGTCCCTGATCACCCAGTCCTGGGAGCCTGAGCCCATCCAGGACAGCCATCCACCCCAACTACGTGCACACTCTCTCCAGGGGCTTGAGAACTCTAATCTGCTCCCTCACACTGTGCAGGGTCCATGATCCCACGGAGGCTGTCCTGAGGCCACTGCATTCCAACACCTCCCCGTGCCACTGCTGCTTCACCAAAGTGGGCTTCTCTGTGAGTCTTCTGGGATCCCTACAACCTTAACGTGGGTTTCTACCCCCTGAGGGATGGGGTGCTGGACTCATTCTTGGGGACCCAGTAACTCCTATCCCTAACCACACCTCCTCCATCTGGTCTTTTCCGAATCATCTCCTTCTGGGCAAGGGAACATTCTTCACTGTCACCCATTCTTCCCCACCCTGTGCTTCACGGTGTAAGTCAGAGCTCTGGGTCCCCGTGGCTTTGTGTGTGCTGTGCCAAGCCAAGCTTAGGAAACTAAAATCACAACAAACCTGCTGCAGCCTCCGCCTTCCGGATTCAAGCAATTCTCCTGCCTCATCCTCCTGAGTAGCTGTGACTATAGAAGCGTGCCACCACAACCGGCTAGTTTTTGTATTTTTAGTAATAGATGGGGTTTTGCCATGTTGGCCAGGCTGGTCTCGAACTCCTGACCTCAGGTGATCCACCCATCTCGGCCTCCCAAAGTGCTGGGATTACAGGCGTGAGCCACCATGCCCGGCAACACTCTAAAATTTGACTCTCATCTCGCAGGCTTCTCTGGGGTCCTCCCTTCCCTGGGATCTAAGCCTTGAGGTCTACTTTTAATAATAGTGATGACCTTCAGTGGCTCTTCCAGCTGTGATCAGCTCTGAATCATTCACCTACTCAGAACAAATACTTCTTGCGCACCTGCTATGCACCAGGTGCTATGCTGGGCACTGGAGATACAGCAACGAATTGAAAAAGACAAGGTGCATGTTTTGGGGACTGACAGTCTACTGGGGGAGGCAGGCGTTCATCGGAAAATAGAAATAAATAAATGTAAAATGACAGTTGTCATATAATGCTATGAAGGACAGGCATGTGAGGCTACGAGGGTAAAGAATAGAGGCATTTAATTGAGTCAGAGAGTTCAGGGGAGGCTGAACTCCAAAGGCCAGGCAGAAGCTTCTGCACGTAAAGAAAGAAGACAAGAGAAAGCAGGAGATGCTAAGCAGGTGATGGCAGAGAGCACGGAGCCCAGGAGTGGCCAGGACGGGCCAGTGTGGCTGGTGTGCACAGAGGATAGGAAGGAAGCGCATGCCAGGTATGGCCAGGTGTGGCAGCCCTCGGAGGGTGCAGGGCCTTGTGGGCACCAGAAGGATCCTGACTAGATCTTAGTGTAGAGGAAGCAGAATGGGGACAGCCTGCCTGCATTTCTAGACCTTCTCTCCGGGTCAGGTCTAGAAGAGAGAGACCAGAAGGGAGTTGGGAGACTAGTTAGTAGACTACTGCCTTAGACTAGGTGAGACATAATAGCCAATAGGACTAGAACAGTGGTGATGAGGATGAAAAGAACTAGATAGACTCAAAAGCTGTTCAGAAGTTAAGAGTGGCAGGACTTGGTGACGGATTAGACATGGGGGAGGTGGAAAAGAAAGGAATCAAAACTCCTGGGGTGCAGGACTGAATGGAAGTGGAGGGGTGAAGTCAACAGAGGAAACGGGTGGTGGTTAATTTTATTGGTCAACTTGACTGGGCCACAGGGTACCCAGATTAAACACTGTTCCTGGGTGTGCCTGTGAGAGTGTTTCTGGCTGAGATGATCGTTTGAATCAGTGAACTTGGTGAAGGAGGTGGCCTTCCCTAATGTGGGTGGGCACCATCCAATCCACTGAGGGCCTGAACAGAACAAAAGGCAGGGGAAGGAGGAATTTGTCCCTTTTTTCCTAACTCACCCCTTGAGCTGAGACATTTCCTTTCTCATCTTCTCCTGTCCTCCAACCAGGATTTATATCATCATCTCCCCTGCTTCTCAGGCCTTTGGACTTGAACTGAATTCTACCATCAGCTTTCCTAGGTCTCCAGTTTGCAGATGGCAAATCGTGGGACATCTCAGCCTCCATAATCATGTGAGCCAATTCCTCATTTTTCAAATGCTGTTCATTCTGTTTCTCTGGAGAACCCTCACTAGTACAGATGGAGACTCTGAAACAGGACCACGTTAGGGCAGGAAGGTCAGTTTTAGATTGGTTTGAAGAAGGTTAAGTGTGAGGTATCCATGAGATGTCCAAGGTGGATTCACAGGCTTGCACTAAGTAGATGGTTTAGACCTCCAGATGCATATTGGTGAGTTATCTACATCTAGACAATAAGAGAGAAGAGAAAACTAAGCTCATAGGACTCCAGCCTTTGATGGCCTTGCAGCAGAGAATAAGATTGAGGAGTCCAAACAGCAAATTCAGAAATAGGGAAGAAACAGTACAGAGAAAATAAAAACCAACCATGAAAAATGCAAAAATACAGGTCTGACTACAAATAATGAGGCATGAAATCTATTGCAAATGTCCAAAATAAATATTAAAGCTGAAGATACACAATATGTTAAAATAATTTTTTATTTTATTTTATTTTATTTTATTTTTTTATTTTTTATTTTTTTGAGGCGGAGTCTCGCTCTGTCGCCCGGACTGGAGTGCAGTGACCAGATCTCAGCTCACTGCAAGCTCCGCCTCCCGGGTTTACGCCATTCTCCTGCCTCAGCCTCCCGAGTAGCTGGGACTACAGGCGCCCACCACCTCGCCCGGCTAGTTTTTGTCTTTTTAGTAGAGACGGGGTTTCACCGTGTTAGCCAGGATGGTTTCGATCTTCTGACCTCGTGATCCGCCCGTCTCGGCCTCCCAAAGTGCTGGGATTACAGGCTTGTGCCACCGCGCCCGGACAAAATAATTTTTTATTAATG
>NW_016806836.1:4241435-4254483 GCF_001698545.2 Rhinopithecus bieti
TTTTTTTGAGACGTAGCTTCGCTCTTGTTGCCCAGGCTAGAGTGCAATGGCGCAGTCTCGGCTCACTGCAACCTCCGCCTCCCGGGTTCAAGCGATTCTCCCGCCTCAGCCTCCAGAGTAGTTGGGATTACAGGTGCCCATTAACCTTCCTCATGAAGTTCCAAGGAACAGATACTCAAAAGAAACAAAAGAAAATGGAAAACACACCCAGCTAATTTTTGTATTTTTAGTAGAGACAGGGTGTCAACATGTTAGTCGGCTAGTCGTGAACTCCTGACCTCAGGTGATCCACCCACCTCAGCCTCCCAAAGTGCTGGGATTACAGGTGTGAGCCACCACGCCCAGCCTAAACTTTTTAAAAATATAAATATGTCCCAAGCAATACTTGGGACATTGTGCTAAAACAAAAGTATTCATGGTTTATCTGAAATTTAACTTGGCCTCCTGGATCGCATGTAGCAACCCAGCATGCCACAATGGGTGTGTTAGAAAATGAGAGCCAAGGAAGGGGCAGATAGCCCCTTCCCAGACCTGGGAGGAGTAAAGTAAAAGAGGGAGCGACCTTCCTACCAGGAAAAGTGGGTTCCTCAATCTGGAATCCCAGGTCAGCAGCTCCTCCTGGAGAGAAGACAAGAGTGAGAGCAAAGGGCAGAGCTTTCCCTCCCCATATACAAATAGCTCGTTTACAAAAAGCCCACCGCCAGTGAAATGCTACCTAAAGGTTAAAAGCAAAGGGATTTCCAGATGACTGATTCTGGGATCCATATAACAGCTCCCTGCCCAATGCTTCCTAAAATGGTCAAAGGAAAAACACAGGAAAATCTATATTCACATGTAAACCAGCGAGGAGGCCAGACACATGCTTCACCTTGAGGTGAACTGGAACATAAGGCAGACCTGGCAGAGTGAGGAACCGGCCCAGTGCTATGTCCAGTGGAACTGGCCCACACCGACTCGCTCACATTTCCACAAGGCTGAAAGACCAGGATAGCTGAAACCACAGGGCTGGAATTTACTTCCCAATTCAATCAGCTTCACCTTTGCTAAATGCCTAGTCTGGGTAAAGATTCCTAGACTTTTTGTCTAGGCAGTATTTAATACAATATGATCTTCTAGTCAGTCTTCAGTTTACAGATAAGAAGCCTGCACTGGAGGGAAATTACTTTGTTCAAAGCCACCAGTCTATTAGGTTTTGAATCCAATTCTCCTTACCCTCTGCTGCAGCATGGCCCTCACCAGGGGAGAGGGGCTTGGAGGGGCTGGCAGGGGGTCCTGCCTTCTGTCCGGGAGGTGTTCTCCTGCCCTGGCCTTTCAGAGGGGATCCTCCTGTTGTGCTTGAGAATGGTGGTTGCTGTGTGCTTGGGTTGCTGTACAGTCCAGCTGTGCTTAGACTGTGGCTGTGTGTGGGTGGGGCTTCTATAGACCACCTCTCTGGGCAGATGTCTCTAATCTCTGTTTTTTTTTTTTTTTTTTTTTTGAGACAAGGTCTAGCTCTACTGCCCAGGCTGGAGTATAGCAGCACAATCACAGCTCACTGCAGCCTCAACCTCCTGGGCCCAAGCAATTCTCCCACCTCAGCCTCCATGTAGGTGGGACCAGAGGCGTGTACCACCATACCTGGCTAATTTTTTCATTTTTTGTAGAGATGAAGGCTTACAATATCGCCCAGACTGGTCTCAAACTCCTGGGCTCAAGTAATCCACCCACCTTACCCTCCCAAAGTGCTAGGATTATAGGTGTGAGCCACCATGCCAGGCTAATCTCTGCCTCCTTAGCCCCCTAACCAGGCCCCCTGCCTTGTCTTGCTGCTGTTAACACCACAGGCCCCAGAGACAGAAAATAAGATGGAAACCTGTCCACATCACTTCCTTACTTGAAGCCTTACTGAAGCCATCACTTCAGCACCCAGCAAGGGTGCCCTCAGGCCTGAACCCCATGTGCATTTCCGCCTCTCCCCTGCCACCCCACTTTGTAAGGAACATCTCATATATAGTTCCCAGCCCAGTCACTCTTACTGTCTCGGTGCTTTGCTGATGCTGGTCCACCTGCCTGGAACACCCTTCCCACAGCCTGTTGGTTCCTGTTTATCCTCCAGGCCAGCTCCATTCTCATCTGAAAGGTAGCAGCCGGCTGTCCCCTCATCCTTGCACTCACTGTATCCTGATCAGAAAGATGTCTGTCTGTCTCCCCACCAGAGGTCTTTGACCCACAAGGTCAATACCATAAATGCCTGAGCTCACCTGAACTTGATGTCACGAAAAGCGCAAGAGTAGGCCGCGTGCGATGGCTCATGCCTATAATCCCAGCACTTTGGAAGACTGAGATGAGGAGATCACCTGAGGTCGGCAGTTGGAGACCAGCCAGAACAACATGGCTATATTAGTCTGTTTTCATGCTGCTGAATCACTTGAACCCAGGAGGCAGAGGTTGCAGTGAGCTGAGATCTTGCCACTGCACTACAGCCTGGGTGACAGAGCGAGACTCCATCTCAAAAAAAAAAAAAAAAAGCGCAAGAGTATTTTAGTTTGGCAGGTTTGGGCTGCACCCCCAACTCTGCCACTTGTTACAGGTCTATCTCTAGGAGTGTCACTTTACCTGTTTTCCTCACCTGTTGACAGCTGTTAAACCACTCATAGCTTGAAATTGGCCATGGTGGGAATATGTACACCATGGAAATTGGCAGATGCTACAAATCGATGATTTTTTTAAAAATGCTGGATGTTTAAGCATCTGTGGGACTGACTATCCCATAGGTCACCAAGTAAGAAGAAATGAATCTCTGAAGTTAGAGGGACCCATGGCACAAGTGGCCTGCATCCCACCTGTATCCCTGTGACTTTTCAGTGTGCTCTGGCCAGTTCCACTTCCAGCCTCTGCAACTAGAAATGAGGCTGTTGCTCCCAGAATTGCCCATGCCTGGCAGGTTGGAACTGCCAAAGACCTTATGATACAGGCAGGCAAGCCCCAAAGTGGAGCTCAGTCCACAAAGGTTCTTGGCTTTGCCCAGGAAAGAATTCAAGGGCAAGCCAGAGGTAAAAGAAAACAGCTTTACTGAAGAGACGGTGTTATAGTTCCGTGACTGTTCCTGCACAGCAGGGCTACCTGTAGGCAGAGAGTAGCTGCTCAGGGCACTTTTGTAATCATATTTACACATACTTTCTTTTTTTTTTGAAATGGAGTCTCGCTCTGTCACCCAGGCTGAAGTGCAGTGGCCGGATCTCAGCTCACTGCAAGCTCCGCCTCCTGGGTTTATGCCATTCTCCTGCCTCAGCCTCCCGAGTAGCTGGGACTACAGGCACCTGCCACCTCGCCCGGCTAGTTTTTTTGTATTTTTTTAGTAGAGATGGGGTTTCACTGTGTTAGCCAGGATGGTCTTGATCTCCTGACATCGTGATCCACCCGTCTCGGCCTCCCAAAGTGCTGGCATTACAGGCTTGAGCCACCGCGCCCGGCCTACACATACTTTTAATTGCATGCAGATTAAGGGGCCGTTGATACATAAATTTCTAGGGAAAGGGTGGTAACTTTGTGGTCATTGCCTTGAAAAGGGGTGGGAACCCTGGGTGTTGCCATGGCAACAGTAAACTGACTTCACACACTGGTGGCTGTGACAGATTGAAAGCTGCTTTCACCCCAGCCCTGTTTTAGCTAGTCCTCAATCTAGTCCAGTGTTTGAGCCCCACCTCTGGCGTCAAGTCTCACCTCCTATCTCACAACCCCAGAAATAGCTTTTAACAAACGACTCTCTTGAGGGTTGGGGTGTAAAGGCCCCAGCTCCCCGACCCCTTGGGTGGGGTAGTTCTGAGTTGTGTGTTTTGTATCACTTCCCATAGTTTCCCCTAAAGGCCTCAGATGCCCACTGAAGTAGACAGCTGAATCACGTGGGGGATTTTTCACACTTTGACCTTTGAAAGTCTTTACTAGTTCCCATGTTTTTCTAAATATAATTTTGCTTGATTTTCTTGTTACAGAAAATATGTCCATTAAAACTTCAGAAAACACAAAAAAAGGCTGGGCGCAGAGGCTCACACCTGTAATCCCAACACTTTGGGAGGCCAAGGGGGTTGGATCACCTGAGGTCGGGAGTTCAAGACCAGCCTGACCAGCATGGAGAAACTTCGTCTCTACTAAAAATACCAAAAAGTAGCCAGGCATGGTGGCACATGCCTGTAATCCCAGCTACTTGGGAGGCTGAGGCAGGAGAATCGCTTAAACCCGGGAGGTGGAGGTTGCAGTGAACCGAGATCGCACCATTGCACTCCAGCCTGGGCAATGAGAGTGGAACTCCATCTCAAAAAAAAAAAAAAGAAAATACAAAATGGTTATAATTTTGACTCTTGTTAGTTTTAAATACTGGTATGTGAGTGCATCTATAAATGCATCTTCCTTACTCTTTCTCCTACAGCCTTACCTGCACGTCCCGAATGAACTACTTATATCTGAAACCTCGTCTTAGGGTCTACTTCTGGAAGAACTCTAGCATAATACCAGTAGGATGCCACAAAACTGGCAAGCTCAAAGCAGCAGGTGGCAGGGAAGCAAATGCCACCGGATATCACTGAGGACTAAAGCTCAGCGTTGATGTTGGCCCTGCCGAAGGGGCAGGAGGGCTGGCCCATCCCATGGTGCTGCAGGCTGTGACCACATCTCACGCCCTCCTGCGCTGATGGTGGAAGGAGGTGTGGGTTGTTCCTGAGGTCCAGCTAACTTTGGGCTGCTAGAACAAAGAGAAAAACCCTTGGGTGCCATCGGTAAAGTCACTACGCAGTTTCACTCCTCCGTTGGGTCCCTCAGATAACCAAGTCTCCAAGAGCAAAAGGACAGCAAAGCCAGCCTGAACCGAGACTGCCTCAGCATCAGACAGAAGTCACACGGACACGCTCCACTCCAGCAGAGAAGCAGCTCAGCACTCACAGATGGGCTCAGAGATGAAAAGGATGAGGTCAACTGGGCACTGTGGCTCATGCCTGTAATCCCAGCTACTCAGGAGGCTAAGGCAGAAGCCAAGAGTTCAAGACTAGCCCGGGCAACATAGTGAGACCTTGTCTCTTAAACAAATTTTAAAATCTTAGCCAGGTGTGGCAGGTAGATTGGTTGAGCCAAGTTCCAGGCTACAGTGAGATATGGTTGCACCACTGCACTCCAACCTAGGTGACTAAGCAAGACTCCATCTCTAATTTGTTTTAAAAAGGAAGAAGTTGGCCAGACACAGTGGCTTATGCCTATAATCTCAGCACTTTGGGAGGCCGAGGCAGGCAGATCACAAGGTCAGGAGTTTGAGACTGGCCTGGCCAACGTGGTAAAACCCTGTCTCTACTAAAAATACAAAAAAATTAGCTGGACATGGTGGTGTGCGCCTGTAATCCCAGCTACTCGGGAGGCTGAGGCAGGCGAATCACTTGAACCCGGGAGGCAAAGGTTGCAGTGAGCTGAGATCGAGCCATTGCACTCCAGCCTAGGTGACAGGGCAAGACTCTGTCTCAAAAAAAAAAAAAAGGAAGAGGTTGGCCAGGCACGGTGGCTCACGCCTATAATCCCAGCACTTTGGGAGGCCTAGGCAGGTGGATCACCTGAAGTCTGGAGTTTGAGACCAGCCTGGCCAACATGGTGAAACCTCATCTCTACTAAAAATACAAAAATTAGCTAGGCATGGTGGCGGGCGCCTGTAAACCCAGTTACTCAGGAAGCTGAGGCAGGAGAATCACTTGAACCCAGGAGGTAAAGGCTGCAGTGAGCCAAGATTGCGCCACTGCACACCGGCCTTGGTGAGACAGAGTGAGGTCATGCCTGAGGAATGAGTACTGATGACCCTTAACAAATAGTTGCTTCCTAAGAAACAGGAGAAAACCCTAAAACACAGTTTTCTCAACTATGTTCCACAGGAAACTAGCTAGAGGTGGTGACAGGCGCTAAGGAGAAAGGCTGCACCTGGGAGACACTGAGTGAAACAAAGGTTCATGGTTGGCTTTTCCTTAGGCCTTCTTGGATCTGTGCTGTCCACTGAGATTCCCCAGGAGAAGGTACGGTGTGACAATCCCCAGAGCAACTTGTAAGACTCGCATCCCATGCAAGTCCAGCTTGGAAAAACAAGCTTCATTTAATAAATAGGTATAAACAGGAAAGACAATTTAATTCAAACATCTGTAAGGAAATGACCAAAACTGATGACACTTTGTTGTTGTTGTTATGGAGTCTGGCTGTGTTGCCCAGGCTGGAGTGCAGTGGCACGATCTCGGCTCACTGCAAGCTCCACCTCCCGGGTTCACGCCATTCTCCGGCCTCAGCCTCCCACGTAGCTGGACCTACAGGCACCCGCCACCACACCCGGCTAATTTTTTGTATTTTTAGTAGAGACAGGGTTTCACCTTGTTAGCCAGGAGGGTCTTGATCTCCTGACCTCGTGATCCACCCGCCTCAGCCTCCCAAAGTGCTGGGATTACGGGCGTGAGCCACCGCGCCCGGCCAAAACTGATGACATTTTAGGTCACCAAGAACACCTCACAGGCACTAACAAACCATCGTTTTCTCAGGCGACATTATCTAGCCACCGTGCAATAAAAACAAATTAAAAACAAAAGGATAGACAACAACAACAAAAAATGAAATCAGTTGAAAATTTATGCCTAAATAACTTGGATCAAAGAAAGGAACAAAACTGCAGTTATGGGCCATTCAGAACATAGTAACAATTGGAACGCCACGTAGCAATACTTAGGGAATGAAACCCAAGTACTCCCCATAGCTCCAAATGTTTCTGTTACTCAACAAGGAAGACTGAAGGCAAATGAAGCATCCAACTTAAGGAGCTAGAAAATAAGCAACACAATAAACCCAGGGAGAGAAGCAGAAGATAAAAACTAATGAAATAGAAAACATAAAAATCCATAGAACTGATAAATCTAAGACTCGGTTTCTTGTAAACAGCTGTGGGATACCCAGCCTTCTGGAAGCCCGATAAAGAGACGGGGCACACAGCCCGGCGCGTGGCTCACGCCTGTAATCCCAGCACTTTGGGAGGCCGAGGTAGGTGGATCACCTGAGGTCAGGACTTTGAAACCAGCCTGGCCAATATGACGAAACCCTCTCTCTACTAAAAATACAAAAATCAGCCAGGTATGGTGGCAGGTGCCTGTAATCCCAGCTACTTGGGAGGCTGAGGCAGGAGAATCACTTGAATCCGGGAGGTGGAGGTTGCAGTGAGCTGAGATCGCACCACTGCACTCCAGCCTGGGTGACAGAGCGAGACTCCGTCTCAATAAAAAAAAAAAAAAAAAAGGTGAGTTGGGGGGTGGCGGGGAAGGGGGCAGGAAGCAAGTGAGTGAGAGAGGCAAAAACACATTAGAGAAGTCAAGGAAATGTAATCAAAGACACAGAGGAGAGGTTTCAGATTAGAAGAGTATTAAATGCATGCAGTGCACTAGTCAGCTGGGAGGGCTCAGTGGAGAACACAAGTGTCTTTCTCAGCTCGGGCTGCCCTACGGAAATACTACAGACTGGGTGGCTTAAACAACATAAATTTCTTTCTCACAGTTCTGGAAGCTGCAAGTCCAAGATCAAGATGCCAGCAGGGAAAGGTGAGGCCTTGCTTCTTGACTTGCTAATGTCAGCCTTTTTGGCTCTGTGCACAACGGGCCTTTCCTCTGTGCAGGAGTAGCGAGAGCTCTAGTGTCTCCTCCTCTTCTCCGAGGGACACCAGTCCTGTCAGATCAGGGCCTCATCCTTATGACCTCATTTAACCTTAACTGCATCCTTCAAGGCCCTGTCTCCAAAATCAGTCACATTGAAGGTTAAGGCTTGTGAAAGGAAAAATAAATCTTGGGACCCCAAAATCATTAAGCTAAAGGGAAAAGTCAAGCTGGGAACTGGAAGGGGCAAGTCTGCCTCCCATTCTATTCAGTCTTCCCTCTGCTCACTGAGATAGTGCTATCTGATTGCTTCCTTTGAAAAGACTAATCGGAAACGCAGAAGAAGGCAACTGTTTGTCTTTTATCTGCCTAGGACCTGCAAGCCCCCTCCCCACCTTTGTTGTTGTCCCGCCTTTCCGGATGGAATTAATGTTCATCTTACATATATTGATTGATGTCTCATGTCTCCCTAAAATGTATAAAACCAAGCTGTGCCCCGACCACCTTGGGCCCATGTTGTCACGACCTCCTGAGGCTGTGTCACGGGCGCATCCCTAATTTTGGCAAAATAAACTTTCTAAATCGACTGAGACCTGTCTCAGATATTTGGAGGTCACAGGCTTCAACATATGAATTTGAGAGGGATGCGATTCAATCCATAACAGCATACTTTTATAGAAAAATGAGAATTGCCAAGAGAAGTAAAAAACCATGGAATCAACTTTAAAACTGACAGAGGACTATTTCCCAAAAGAGTGTGGGTCAGAGAGTTTAGTAGACAAGTTCTCTCAGACTTTCAAAGAATGTTTGTAGGCTGTTTAAACCATCCAGAAAACAAAAAGAGAATGTGCTCTGATTCAGTTTACAAATCTAGCATAGCTGTGACATGGAACTCGACAAAGACAACCAAACTTCACCCAGTCGGGCATTTTAACCAGAACCCAAGCGATTCCTGGCCACGTTATAGTTTGAGAAATGCTACATGGAGTACACTCATTGTCACTCCATGAAGAGAGTTTTCTAAATAAGGTCCTTGAGTCAAAGGAGTTGGCAGGTGCCCAGACGGCTGAGACCAGAGGAGCCCTTGGGCAAGGAGCGGCCCACAGAGGCGGTCAGCGTGGAGAAGCCCTGGGCCAGAGTCCAAAAGCTCACGGGGACTACCTGTGCTGTCCACACCTGTCTCCTGGACATGGCAGGGAGACTCAAGGAGCCAGAAATGGAACAGCCACCCATGCTAATGCCACATACACACAGCTGGAGTTTAGCAAGCTTAGGATCTCCTTTAACCTGGAGGAGGTGCCTGGGGCAGAGAGCACAGTGTTGACACTAACTGCTACAGGGTATGAGGAGGCAGTCAGCTCAGTGTACAATCTAACAGTTGAACTGTCTGGAGAGGTAGTGAGCTCCCCATCGCTGTACCATCCTCCAAGGATGCTCTGGGGGACATGCCGACACTGGGAGAGAAGCTGGCCTTGATGGCATCAGACTCTCTCCTCACCTGATGACTAATGATGACTAATCCTCCAATGGCTACACCCCACCCCATAATGATAACTGCAGACTCAGCCAACCAGGACATGCCCTTTCTCACTTTCAGAGAACACTGTTTCTGCCCGCTCTGTGACCTTCTCCTCTCCACGCCTGTGCTGTCATCCGTTGGCAGCATCTCTCAGGATGAAGATCAGCATCAGAGGGGAGTGAGAGGAAAGCAGGTCCCATCTTACTTGCAGCGCTGGTCACACGCAGACAGGGTTCAAAAGTTTCACACAGACAGATTTAACCTTAATTGCATCCTTCAAGGCCCTACCTTAAAATCAGTCACATTGAGGGTTAAGGCTTGTGAAAGGAAAAGAGCTCCCTATATCCTCTTGGGTTGCCATGGTGAGCAACCTCTCAGGTCCCAGGCTCAGAGCAGGTGGCAGGAGGAGGCTGCAGGCTTGAGTACCATTCAAGATGTCCATTAGAAGCACAAACAGCTGGGCGCGGTGGCGTACACCTGTAATCCCAGCACTTTGGGAGGCCAAGGCGGGCAAATCATGAGGTCACGAGTTCGAAACCATCCTGGCCGACATGGTGAAACCCCTCTCTCCTAAAAATACAAAAAATTAGCTGGGCGTAGTGACAGGTGCCTGTAATCCCAGCTACTCAAGAGGCTGAGACAGGATAATCGCTCGAACCTGGGAGGCAGAAGTTGCAGTAAGCCGAGATCGCACCACTGCACTCCAGCCCGGGCAACAGAGTGAGACTCTGTCTCAAAGAAAAAAAAAAGAAAAGAAGCACAAACAACCCCAGCCTTCCCTCTCTCCATAATGGACTGAATCTCAGCCTGCCACACTAATAGGTCCTTGGCCACAAAGAAACCTGCAACAGCAATGTCTTACTCCTCATTATGTGGATTTCAACGATGGATACAGTGCTTTCATTGTGATCTCCATAGCAGAATTGCAAAGCCTCTCTCAGCCAGGCACAAGTAGCCTAGGCTTTGGGAAACCCTCACAAATAATTTTTCAAGGACAATAAACCACAAGCAATCAAAGACAACCAGAATTACAGAAGCCTGAAGACTCCAGGCTGGGCCGCCTCTGGTCGGGAGCATGAAAAAGACTATGGCACTAGGGATTAAAAAGTCACTGTCGGCCGGGCGCGGTGGCTCAAGCCTGTAATCCCAGCACTTTGGGAGGCCGAGACGGGCGGATCACGAGGTCAGGAGATCGAGACCATCCTGGCTAACACGGCGAAACCCTGTCTCTACTAAAATACAAAAAACTAGCCGGGCAAGGTGGCGGGCGCCTGTAGTCCCAGCTACTCGGGAGGCTGAGGCGGGAGAATGGCGTGAACCCGGGAGGCGGAGCTTGCAGTGAGCTGAGATCCGGCCACTGCACTCCAGCCTGGGCGACAGAGCAAAACTCCGTCCCCCAAAAAAAAAAGTCACTGTCAGCTGGGCATGGTGACTCATGTCTGTAATTCCCAGACCTTTGGGAGGCCAAAGTGGGAGGATCACTTGAGCACAGGAGTTCAAGACTAGCCTGAACAACATAGAGAGACCCTATCTCTACAATAAATAAAAAAATTAGCCGAATGTGATGGCTTGCACCTGTAAGTCCCAGGAGTTAGGAGGGTGAGGTGGGAGGATCACTTGAGCCCAGGAGTTTGAGGCTGGAGTGAGCCCAAATCTTGCCACTGCACTCCAGCCTGGGTGATGAGAGGGACCCTATCCCAAAAAGAAAAAAAGAAGATTGCTATCAGCATTATTGGCAGACACTGCACCAGTCTTGGGGATGTGCAAGAGCAAATGCTGAACTCCCTGTTAACTCCCAGTAACGACAACACTATAGTTCCTTTTTAAAAATATTATTTTAGGCCGGCACAAAGTGCCACAAGTGGGGTGGCTTAAAACAACAGCCTCAGCCGGGCACAGTGGCTCACGCCTGTAATCCCAGCATTTTGGGAGGCCGAGGCAGGCGGATCACAAGGTCAGAAGATGGAGACCATCCTGGCTGACGCGGTGAAAGCTACTCAGGAGGCTGAGGCAGGAGAATGGCATGAACCCGGGAAGCGGAGCTTGCAGTGAGCGGAGATCGCACCATGGCCAACCTGGGCAGACTGGGGAAGCCCTCAGGACTTCCCAGAGTTCCTATTCTCCTCCTTCTGGGCATGTGGAAATACCTCCTTGCTCTTTGAAGTTAGGTGGGGCCTAGGACTTACTCTGAACCATGAAACAGTAGCGGAAGTCATGTTTATCATTTCCTAGTGGAAGCTTGCACATGACTCACCACATCCCCTTCCTTCTTCTAGAAGGAAGCAAGTGTTGCTATTGGAGGTTCCATCAGCCTGGCTCCATCGACCACAAGGAGCAGATCCCCAATACCCCTTCCCAACCCAGAAACCTGCTTTAGACATGAAAGTGACTCGTAAGTCTTCATGGTTTTAAGCTACCAAAGTTTTGGCAGCCT
Organism: Rhinopithecus bieti; assembly: GCF_001698545.2. Classification (NCBI taxonomy): domain Eukaryota; kingdom Metazoa; phylum Chordata; class Mammalia; order Primates; family Cercopithecidae; genus Rhinopithecus; species Rhinopithecus bieti. The sequence continues at coordinate 4,253,014 of NW_016806836.1, forward strand.
AACCTTGCCTATCCTGACTGGCACACCCAGAATAAATGGCATAGTTATGAAAGATGCCTTTTTAAAGAATCCTTTGTCTAATCTTTTGTCTATACGTGGGTTCCAATTACAATGTCTTACTATGACATCAGTGAGTGTCATGTTGCTAAATTGTCTGCATGTCATATGATAGTAACAACACATCCCACATGTATGATCAGTTGCAATTACGTAACAATGTTGACAAAGCCAATCACTTCAAGCCTCAAAAAGAGCTGAACACCATAGTTAGGACGTGGAGAGATGGAAAAAGTGTCATTTACAATGACCAAAAAAAGAAGAAAAAGAAAAAAACCATAAAGCACTATAGATTAAATTTTTTTTAATGTGCAAAAAATAGAAAGAAAACTACAAAGCCCACCTGAAAAGACACCGTCAATAGAGCTTAGTAAATACCAGGAACCACACACACACACACCCCTTCCCCAAGGTCACGTGGCTGATAAGTGGCAGGAGGAGGATTTGAATATAGTCAGCTTCCTTAACCACCACCAAGAATAGGATGGGTGAGCTTTTTCTATAATGGACCAGACAGAAAACATTTGAGGTTTCTGGGTCATCTGGATTCTGTTGCAACTTCTCAAATCTAGTTAAAAAGCAGCCAGTGGACAATATATAAACAAATGGCTGTGGCTGTGCTTCAATAAAACTTTATTTACAAAAGCAGATAGTCACCTGGATTTGGACCACGGGCCCATAGTTTGTTGACACATGATCTAGAATAACAAATCCTTGAAGACAGTCAAGGCTTTTGGGGGAAAAGCTAATAACAAGCAGAGACTTGCTCTATCAGATATCAGCACGTAAAATAAAGCTACAAAAATTATTTGGAATTGCATTATATTTATATATCAATTTAGGGTGACTATGTAATTTATATAATTTAGTTTACAGAGAATATTAATTTATGATTTTGAGTCTTCTTATTCAGGAATATGGTATTTCTCTACTGTTACTCAGATTTTAAGAAACAATTTAACAGGGTGGGGGGTGGGAAGGAGCTCCAGGCCAATTTTTAGAAGAAATTCTACCTAACACCAGACAGGTAAACAGAATGTCAGAGAACCAAAACCACTTACACCCTGAGATATGTGTCAATTGCATCCATCCAGACTTCGGTCCAGTTCTGTGAGGGACAAGAGGGACAACGGCAGGGTCCACCTAAGATGGGGTGTTTTATAGGAGACGTTTCCCATGTTAAGCTGGAACACCAAAAGGCTTCACCTTCTGAGATATATGGATAGATTTAAACCCTTCCCCGGCCCCCAAGGGGACTAGGCTGCTGTGGGCCTCAGCAGAGCAGAAGGATAAAGAAAGACAGCCCTGGCCGGGTGCGGTGGCTCAAGCCTGTAATCCCAGCACTTTGGGAGGCCGAGACATGTGGATCCCCTGAGGTCAGAAGTTCGAGACTAGCCTTGCCAACATGGTGAA
>NW_016806836.1:4254781-4281771 GCF_001698545.2 Rhinopithecus bieti
CCCACTTTAAAAAAAAAAAAAAAAAAAAAAAAAAAAAGCCCTGAGAATTATATCCAAAAACCAGCCCTGGCCAAGCGCAGGGGCTCACACCTATCATCCTGGCACTTTGGGAGGCCAAGGCGGGTGGATCACCTGAGGTCAGGAGTTCAAGACCAGCTTGGCCAACATGGTAAAACCCCGTCTCTACTAAAAATACAAAAAAATAGCCAGGCGTGATGGCGGGCGCCTGTAATCCCAGCTACTTGGGAGGCTGAAGCAAGAGAATAGCTTGAACCCAGGAGGCGGAGGTTGCAGTGAACTGAGATCGTGCCATTGCACTCCAGCCTGGGCAACAAGTGTGAAATTCCATCTCAAAAAACAACAACAACAGCAACAACAAAAAACAAAAACCAGCCCTTATACCAATATATACTGAGTGCATGAAGCCTGGTTCAGACAATGAGGCCATGACTTGGATTGAGGAGGTCCTTGACCATGGTGTCTCCTCGTGCCTGGCAAAGCCTCTCAGTCAGGCACAGGTAGCCCAGGCTTTGGAAAATCCTCACAAATAATTTTTCAAGGACAATAAACCACAAGCAGTCAAAGACAACCAGTACACAAAGGAACAGCACACATTGGTGAAAATCTGCAAAAATAGACCCATGCAGGCTTCAGACACTGGGGATACCAGACGCAAGCTTTAAAACAACTCAGAGCTGAAAACACCTGTAGGGAATAAGATACTCTACAAAGTAATGTAGCAGCTTTGGAAAATCAACCAAAATATCTAGAAATGCAAAATATAAAAATGAGAAATCCAGGTGCAGTGGCTCACACCTATAATCCCAACACTTTGGGATGCTGAGGTGGGCAGATTGCTTGAGCCCCGGAGTTCAAGACCAGCCTGGGTAACATGGTCAAATCCCTTCTCTACTAAAAATACAAAAAGTTAGCTGGGCATGGTGGCATGTGCCTGTACTCCCAGCTACTCAGGAGGCTGAGGTGTGAGGATCACCTGCACCCTGAAAGTCAAGGCTGCAGTGAGTCGTGATCATGGCACTGCACTCCAGCCTGGGTGATGGGAGTGAGCCCCTGTCTCAAAAAAAAAAAGAAAAATTAAAGACCAGTGGGACCCCATCTCTATAAAAAATATATTAAAAAAAAAAATTAGCCAGGTGTGGTGGTGCTCACCTATAGTCCCAGCTACTCAGGAGGCTGAGGTGGGAGGATCTCTTGAGCCCAGGAGGTCAAGGCTGCAGTGAGTTGGGATGGTGCCACTCACTCCAGCCTGGATGACAAAGTAAGACCCTGTCTCAAAAACAAACAACAACAACAAAACACAACCAATGGGCATATTTGGTAACAGCCAGGTCATTGCAGAAAAGAGAAATAGGAAACTAGAGTACAGAAGAAATTATCCAGAGTATAGCACACAGAGGAAAAAAACACAGAAGAGAGACAGTTGCTATAAGGATGCAGTGAGTAGGTCCAGCATTGGGGTCCCAAAAACAGAGGAGAGGCCGGGTGCAGGGGCTCATGCATGTAATCCCAGCACTTTGGGAGGCTAAGGCAGGCAGATCGTGAGGTCAGGAGTTCGAGACCATCCTGGCCAACATGGTGAAACCCCCGTCTCTACTAAAATATAAAATTAGCCAGGCGTGGTGGTACACCCCTGTAATCCCAGCTACTCAGGAGGCTGAGGCAGGAGAATTGCTTGAACCAGGAGGTGGAGGTTGCAGTGAGCTGAGATCGCACCACAGCACTCCAGTCTAGCAACAGAGTGAGACTCTGTTTCAAAAAACAAACAAACAAAATAAAATACGTACAGTTAAAAGACTTAAGTCACAACATATATCCATGAATAATTTTAGATGGCAGCATTCCCCAAAGCCATCCACCCCTCCCAAGCTGTGCACAATAGCCTCTTCCTGATAACTTAGGCTGCCATTGTGACCACAGGTGACTGTGGCTTGACATCACAGTGTATCCCTGAGTCAAGCAGGTGTGGTTTTCCAGCTCTTGCATCTGCTGTGTATAGATCTGTCTCAGGTGCCATTTGCTAACTCTGTTCTCTGTGTAGCTGCTTTTGACAGCTCCTCATCTCTCTACTAATCCACCACTCATGGTCCTAGAGAACAGAGACCATAAGTTAAGACCTTCACCTACAGAATCCCAAGGGCCAACACCGGGCAGAGGACAACTCCATCCTTCTTTCAAAAGGGCTTCTCCACAAAAAGCATTTCTGTTAGACTCTGAGCAGTGAGATACCCTGCTTCAAGAATTTCTCATGGAGCCAGAAGCCTTTGAAATTTGCCCTTACGATCCTCACCACCGAATCCCACTCAGCAGATTCCAGTACCACCTGGCATGCAGGAGAAAGAACCCCAAGAAAGCCAAAAAGATGGCCATCTGCAAATACAACGCCTGCCACGTGGTCCCCATCAAAAAGCTGGAGGAACATGAGGCTGTTTGTGTCAACAGGAGCTCTGTGGAGGAACAGGACACCGAGAACCCTCTGAAGGTTAGTCTTCCAAGTTCAGAGCAGAACGATGACCCCCAGCAGGTCTCACCCTGCCTTCCCAATCCTGATATCTGGAATGTCGATGGCGCTAATTGCCAGCATATGTTTGTCCTTAAGACTTTTGTTCCCCAAAAGCTTGTTTGTGAAAATGACACAAAAGAGTCAGCGAGAGAGATCAGTCCCCAGAAGATCCTCAGACCAGGACAGTAAACAGCCAGCTGAGGAAAGAGCACACGTCTCGTAAATGCATGGAAGAACATGCAATGCATCAGAATAAAAGGCATACAAAGTAAAACTACCCTGGGCTACCTCTTTTTTTACCTGGCAGATTGATAACTATCAAAAGGCTTAAAATACTCTGCTGGCAAAGGTAGGGCAAAACGGGCACTTTCATAACATTGGTGAGAACGTCAGTTGGTACAACCTCCACGGAGGGCTATTTGACAATAGCCATAAATATCAATACACATAGCCTTTGATCAAGCAATTCCACTGCGAGGCTTTATTCTGTAAATATAATCACACATATGGAAAATGAGCTAAGTACCAGCCTATTCATTGCAGCATTATTTGCAGCAGCAAAAAAGTTAGAAATGAGCCAGGTGTGTTGAATCACAGCTGTAGCCTGTTACTCTGGGGGCTGAGGTGAGAGGATCGCTTGAGTTCAGCCTGGGCAACATAGTGAGATCCTGTCTTAAACAACAACAAAGAGTCAAAAGTGACCTAAATATCCATTAAAAGGTCCTGATTAAAAAGAAGTTATACTGCAGCCATATAATAAAATAGTAAGATGCCTTGAAAAAAACTGAGGAAGCTCTTTCTGTGTTGATATGGAAAGGTTGAGACACACTGTTGAGCTCAGAGGTCAGCAAACTTTTTCTGTAAAAGGCCAGATAGTAAATAGTTTAGCCTTTGCCAGCCATGTGGTGTGTGTTGCAACTACTCAGCCCTGCCACTGCAACACGAGAGCAGCCATATATATAACATGTAAACAAATGAACAGAGGTTCCATTAAAATGACTTACAGCCACAGGTGGCAGGCTGGACTTGACTGGTGGGCCATGGTTTGCCAACCTCTAGTTTAACTGATAGAAACCAAGTCCAGGCCGGGCCCGGTGGCTCATGCCTGTAATCCCAGCACTTTGGGAGGCGGACACGGGGGAATCACCTGAGGTGAGAAGTTCCAGGCCAGCCTGGCCAATATAGCAAAACCCATCTCTACTGAAAATACAAAACTTAGCCGGGCATGCAGCAGGCACCTGTAATCCCAGCTACTCAGGAGGCTGAGGCAGGAGAATAACTTGACCCAGGAGACGGAAGCTGCAGTTAGCCGAGATCACGCCATTGCAATCCAGCCTGGGTGACAGAGCGAGACTTCGTCTCAAAAAAAAAAAAAAAGAAAATACAAGTCCAGAACAGTCTATACAGTATGCCACCATTTGGGGAGAGTTGTGGGAGAAGACATGAATATGTATGTGCTTGTTTTCGCATAAAATTTCTCTTTAAGGATACTCTAGAATGGAGATCTGCCCACAAAGCCTGAAATGTTTTTTAAACCTGTTGCCTAATGGAAATATGTGCTTGCCTCTTCACTAGAAACTAATATTGGCTGCCTCCCGGGAAGACAACGGGGTGAATGTGGGGCAGGGAAGAGAGAGCCCTTCTTTACTATTGACTCTTTAGTATCTTTTACATGGGAATATATGTGAATATGTTAACTGGTCAAAAATTATAGACTTTTTTATTTTTTTTATTTTTTTTTTTGAGACGGAGTCTCGCTCTGTCGCCCGGGCTGGAGTGCAGTGGCCGGATCTCCACTCACTGCAAGCTCCGCCTCCCGGGTTTACGCCATTCTCCTGCCTCAGCCTCCCGAGTAGCTGGGACTACAGGCGCCCACCACCTTGCCCGGCTAGCTTTTTTGTATTTTTTAGTAGAGACGGGGTTTCACCGTGTTAGCCAGGATGGTCTCGATCTCCTGACCTCGTGATCCGCCCGTCTCGGCCTCCCAAAGTGCTGGGATGACAGGCTTGAGCCACCGCGCCCGGCCTTATAGACTTTTTTAAACAGTAGATAGAAGACTTAAGTCTTTTGAAAGTTTTTCAGGAGGAAATCTTAACTGTTAAGTTTTGTTTGTTTTTTTGTTTGTTGAGACAGAGTCCTCGCTCTGTTGCCCAGGCTGGTGTGCAGTGGCACAATCACAGCTCACTGTAGCCTCAACCTCTTAGACTCAAGCAATCCTCTCATCGAAGCCTACCAAGTAGCTGGGACCACAGGCGTGCAACACCATAACTGGCTAATTTTTCTATTTTTTGTAGAGATAGGGTCTCACTATGTTGCCTAGGCTCACTGCTTTTTTTTTTTTTTTTAAGTAATCATAACTTTGCCACCCGGCTGGCCCCTTCAACTGCTTACACGAAGTATTAAAGACTTCTTGGGCGGGGCGGGGGGGTGGAGTTCTGGATGACAGTGATTAATGAAGTACATGAACTAGAGAACTGAAATGGGGGGAAAAGTGATGTGGAGAATAGATGTCTATAAACCAAAGGCCAATAGGACTGGGAAAACTTATTCTTCTTGAAACTCCCTGAATTGGGCCATGAGGGAGTGAGCCTGGTGGAAGCGCTACCCATAGGGACTATGTCAAGACACAGCAAGACAGAGCTGACATCTCACTATGTAGTGGCAGCCTGGAGCATTCTGTTGAGTATTCTGAAGGTAACCTCCAAGCTCCCAAAGGACAGCTGGCCAACAGGCAGTAGGGAAAGGCAGCCCCACCAACCCTGGGCAACAGGCAAGATTTGCAGGTTCATGTTGAGGGTTCCTGGCAAAGAGAGTGCCGTGGAATAGCTATGTGTTGGGGCAGAGGGTGCTCTCACTGGCAGAGGAAGAGGAAAGAGGAGCTGTATTCAGGTCAAGTGCCTTGCTGAAATAATTTCATTAAGTCCAGGCCACAACACTGAGGGGAGGTATTTTTATTTCCAATATACAGATATGAAAAGTGAGTTTCAGAAAAGGTAAATAACAGCCGGGTGTGGTGGCTCACACCTGTAATTCCAGCACTTGAAGAGGCCAAAGTGGGCAGATCACCTAACGTTAGGAGTTTGAGGCCAGCCTGGCCAACATGGCGAAACCCCATCTCTACTAAAAATACAAAAAAATTAGCTGGGCATGGTGGTGCACACCTGTAATCCCAGCTACTTGGGAGGCTGAGGCAAGAGAATCACTTGAACCCGGAAGGCAGAGGTTGCAGTGAGCCGAGATCGCACCACTGCACCCCAGCCTGGGCGACAGAGCAGAACTCTGTCTCAAAAAAAAAAAAAAAAAAAAAAAAACCCTAAATAATGTGCCTTGGTTCACAAAGTTAGTGCACGGCAAGTGGCCTAATTGAATCCATTCCCAGCAATTCCACTCCTAGATATGTATAAACCCGATGTGCAAGAGAGTTCACCAAAACATGAGGATGAAATGTGCATAACAGTGCTAATGTTTTTTTTAATTTAAAAGTAAATTTTAATGTCAAAAATGCAGACTTGGAGAGGGCAGAGAGATCACACACAAGGCTACCACTTCACACTTGGAGGGTCGCACAGCAGCCAGGTAAAGGTGCTCCTCACTTCCCAGATGGTGTGGCGGCCAGGGAGAGGCGCTTCTTACTTCCCAGACTATGGGGTGGCTGGGCAGAGGTGCTAACAGCGCTATGTGTAATAGCCAGTCTGGAAGCAATCCACACTTCCTTTGAGATAATGGGTAAATTGTGGAAGTCACACAAGGAAAAACTAAATAATATTGTATATTTCAAAATTGAGAAGAGTGAACTTTAAATGGTCTCACCACAAAAAAATAAGTCTGGGAGGTGATGTATATGTTAATTAGCTTGGTTTAATCATTCTACTATGTATATATAATCAAAACATCACATCATACTCCATAAACATACACAATTATTTGTCAATTAAAAATAAAATTGGCCAGGTGTGGTGGTTCATGCCTCTAATTCATCCCAGCCCCACTCTGGGAGGCTGAGGCAGGAGGATAATTTGAGCCCATGAGTTCAAGACCAGCCTGGGCAACACGGTGAGACCATGTTTGTATAGAAACATTTTTAAAAAATTAGCCAAGCGTGGTGGTGCACCTGCAGTCTCAGTTATTAGGGACACCTGAGGTTAAGGACGATCACTTGAGCCCAGGATTTCAAGGCTGCAGCAAGCTGAAATCACATCACTACACTTCAGCCCAGGTAACAGAATAAGACCACGTATAAAATATAAAAAATAAAATATACAAAATATAAAATAAAACAAAAAGGTCATGAGAATGAACAAATCATAACTACCCAGATCTACTTGGATGAATCTCAAATAATGTGAAATTCTGTTGACATAATATTTAATGAAAATAAAAAGGCAAAGCAAATCTGGTGTTTGATGTCAGGATAGCGGTTACCCTTCGCGGGTGGAGAGGGGGTTTCCAGTGCTGCTCTTATTCTGTTGTTTGATCTGGGTGCTGGTTATGCGAGTCTGTCCACTTTGTGAAAACATATCCACAGCCACTTGGATTCATGCACTCTTCTGTATGAATATTGCACTCCGATGGAAAGATTTTAACTGAACCTCTATCTAATGCTTATGGTTTTTTCTATGGCACCATACTCCTTCCCTGGCTGACAGGTATTGTCAGTGGCCGCTGCCATCACATGGGCTGCAGCAGGGAGGCACCTGTGTCAGGGAGGCACCGCGGGAGCTGCACACTGCATGGATCTGGTGCTCCCTGGGTGCCGCTGCAGCTGCCCAAATCTCAGCTGCAGATCCAGGCCTCTGGCTCCACACAGCAGGCAGGAACCTGCCCTCCTGGGCAGGGCTGCAGCTGCCCAAACTGCAGCTGTGGATCCAAGCCTTCCTGTGCTCTTAGGGGAGGCTGGGAGTTGGCAAGATCTGCCCGCCTGGGTGCAGCTGCAGCCACCCGACTGGTGGCTGCAGAACTGGGCCTCCTGCTCCACAAAGCAGGCAGGAGCTGGGGACAAGCGGGAGCCCCGCCCCTTCCAAGTTGGCGGGGCGGGAGCTCCCTGGGTGCAGCTACAGTGGGCTTCCCAGGTGCAGGACCTGGGCATCTCTGTAGCCTGCATTCTCGGGCGGGGAATGCTCCCCATCCCTGCAGGCTCAGGGGTGTCTGCTCCTGCTGCCTGGACTCTCTCCTCTGCCGGCATCTGCTCCAATCTGGGAGCTGAGTTAGCGCCGCACCCGGTGGGGGGCCATGAATGGCAGCAGGAGTCAGATTCCTGGGCAGAAGGGCGTGGGTCCCCAGTAAGGCCCCTCCTTCAGGCCAGGGAGGGCCTGAAGGCTGGGAGCCAGCTGCCAGTCCTGAGGACCAGAGTGGGGACTTGTGGTGCCCCCTCCCTGCTGCCCATGGCCATCCATGCGGCAATCAGCATGCACTTCACCCCCCTCTGAGGTCTATAAAACTCCGGGCTCAGCCAGAGCAGGAGAGAGGACAGAGGAAGGGATGCCCAGCTGCAGAGAGGAGCTACCCTCTCTGCTGATAACTGGAGATAATGGGACAAACAGCAGCAGAGAGGAGCAACCTTCTCCAGGGCCTCCTCTCTGCTGAGAGTTGAACACTGCAGACCATCTGCCTACAGAGAGAAGCTACTCACTGCTGGTCTCCTGTGAACTGTTGTTAACACTCAATAAAGCTTCTTTAATCATGTTCACCTTCCATTTGTCTGCGTACCTCCTGGACACAGGACAAGAACTCGGGTAAAGGTGCCACCAGCCACAGATGTTTCTGACCAGAAAAGTGACACTCCAAAGATTCCGTAACAGTATGACAGAGGATGGCATGGAATGGGGCATACTAAAATGCCAGACTCGCTGTCCAGGACTGGGCTCAAGTCCTGACTTAACCACTATCTACCATCTTCCCTCCCAGCACTCACCTGAAACGAGGGCACTAATTTCTCCTTTGCAAGGTATATTGTGTATAACACAGAAATGAGAAACTACCATTTAAAAACATACTAAGTAATAACATACTAAGAACCCATGTTATCTGAGCACTGAGTATGTGCCATGTTCTTCCCAATCCCTTCAACAAGTCTGAAGTTGAAGGATTCTCCCTACTTTACAGACAAGGAGCCAAGGCTTAGAGCAGTAAAGAGACACATAGCTCCCAAGAGCTAAGCTGGGTTTGTACCCAAGTCTGTCTAATCTAAAGTAAGAGCTCTATCCAAGACTGCTCTTGGACCTGGGAGAGTCTGCCAGATGCCATGAGCCACATCTCTCCCCAGTGCCTTCACCTCTGGGGAACAAGACACAGCTATGGTCACAATGGCTTTGAACTCCAGAATCCTTCACTCCACTCATTTCCCACGAAGTTTCTGGAACCCTAGGTCTCCTGTTTCTCCCCAACCCTGTTGAGCCATGGCTCAGTGTTCATTTTCCTCAGTGAGACACCAGGGTCTGCTCAGAAAGTGGCTAAGTAAGACTCCCAAACTACTCCTGGCCTATCAAAACAGGCTTATGGCCTGCTCCTGCCCCAGTCCCTGCCTTGCTCTGAGAAGCAGGACATGTTATCATTTATCCTGGACCACACAAGTACTCACATGTCCCAGTTCCTCATGCCAGCATCTGTATCAGTCAGCTTCTGCTGTGTAACAAACCATCCTCAATCTTAGGGCTTAAAGCAATACTGATTTATTATTCTCATGACTCGGTGATCAGCTGGGCAGTTCCTCCAGTCTGGGCCAGATCAGGCGAGGCTGGGTGGTTTAGAGTGGCCTTACTCACATGTCTGGAGTCTCAACCAGAACAGCTAGAATTCTCACCTCCTTCAGCAGATTCTCCCAGAGTCCCATAGGGGCAAAGCCAACCACATGACTCACTCAAGGGAACAGCTACAGGGAGCAGTGATTCCTTGGGAACCATTGCTGGAATAATCTACCACAGTCTATCTGTGAGCCTCTCACCTCCAGGCCACGCTGGCCACCAGATGCCAGGCAACCATCTGGATCTTGCCAGAACACTCACCCTCTGCTTTTTTTTTGAGACAGTTTTGCTCTTGTTGCCCAGGCTGGAGTAAGTGCAATGGCGCAATCTCGGCTCACCGCAACCTCCGTCTCCTGGGTTCAAGCGATTCTTCTGCCTCAGCCTCCCGAGTAGCTGGGATTACAGTCATGCATCACCATGCCTGGCTAATTTTGTATTTTTAGTAGAGATGGGGTTTCTCCATGTTGGTCAGGCTGGTCTCAAAGTCCCAGCCTCAGATGATCCATCCGCCTTGGCCTCCCAAAGTGCTGGGATTAAAGACGTGAGCCACCGTGCCCAGCCTCCCTCTCTGCCATCTTAACTAAGCCTCATCTTTCCCCCCTGCCTGTCCATCTCCCAGGCTGCCCACAGTGCCCCCACTCCTGTACTCCCATCCTGAACTCAGGCCCTCTGCCCCTCAGCACTATCTGGCTAACTCCCCCTTGCTTGCCACACTAGCCTGGGAAACACCAGGACTGGATCAATCCTCATGACCAAGTTCCCCAAACTCATGAACAGCAGCTGGACCCCCAGCACCACCTGAGTGGCAACTAATCTGCCTTCCCATGTGGGCTTTCCCTCCCTGTCCCCATGATGGCCAGAAGCTGTGTTAAATCTGACTCCTCCCCATTTCCTCTGAGCAGATGACTGGTCTCACAGTACCCCCTGCTTCACTTCAAAGTTCGTGTTCCCTCTGGTACATTTTATACAGACTGGTTGGTTTATATCTGCTGTTTAGAATTTAAGCTCCATGGCTGGGCGTGGTTGCTTATGCCTGTAATCCCAGCACCTTGGAAGGCTGAGGCAGGCAGATCACGAGGTCAGGAGATCGAGACCATCCTGGCTAACACGATGAAACCCCGTCTCTACTAAAAATACAAAAAAATAATAATAATAATACTTAGCCTATTGCTGTGGTAGGCACCTGTAGTCCCAGCTACTCGGGAGGCTGAGGCAGGAGAATGGCGTGAACCCGGGAGGCGGAGCTTGCAGTGAGCGGAGATGGCGCCACTGCACTCCAGCCTGGGCAACAGACTGAGACTCCGTTTCAAACAAAAATAAATAAATAAATAAAAATTTAAGCTCCATGAGAGTAAAATGATTTTTTTGGTTTTTGTCTTTTGAGATAGGGTCTTGCTCTGTCACTCAGGCTGGAGTAGAGAAGCACAACCACAGCTCAAGAGATCCTCCCACCTCAGCTTCCTGACTGGCTGGGACTACAGGCCTGAGCCATCATGCTCATCTAAGTTTTTAAAATTTTTTGTAGTGATGGGGTTTCACCATGTTGCCCAGGCTGGTCTCAAACTCCTAGGCTCAAGTGATCCTCCTACCTCAGCCTCCTAAAGTGCTAAGATTACAGGCATGAGCCACCAAGCCTGCTTTCTGTCCTTTAACTGCTATATCTTCAGCACTACAACTATGCCAGACATGTGGGGGCGGGGTTGGAGGGACCCTCAATAAGTGTGGTTTTGTTTTTGAGACAGGGTCTCACTCTGGTTGCCCAGGCTGGAGTGCAGTGGCATGATCTCGGCTCACTGCAGCCTCGACCTCCTGGGCCCAGGTGATTCTCCCACATCGAGGAGCTGGGACTAAAGGCACATGCCACCATGCCCAGCTAATTTTTTTTTTTTTTTTTTTTTTTTTTTTTAGTAGAGAGAGGGTTTCATGATGCTGCCCAAGCTGGTCTCAAACTCCTGGACTCAAGCAATTGGCCGCCTCGGCCTCCCAAAGTGTTGGGATTACAGGTGTGAGCCACCATACGTGGCCTAGTAAGTATTTACTTAATGCATGAGCCAAAGAACAAGCCCACAGGGCACAGAGCTCAGTGAGGATGGTATGTTAAGCTTGCAGTTACCTGCAGTCGCTCTGTTCTTTACAGACTCCTCCCTCTAGGGCAGGAAAGGGCCTCAGGGCAGTCCCTAGGAATGAACAAGACCTCAGGCAAGAAAGAGCATGGGGCACAAGCCTCTGGAGCCTCACAGGCCAGTCAGTTCAGAGTGCGGCCAGCCAACGCCCTGCATGTGAATCATCCACTGGTGGTTTGTTAAAAATCCCTTTTTCCAGGCTCCGCACCAGGTGCCTGACTCAGAGGGCCCAGGAATTTTCATCTTTAGCCTGCAGCGCACTGCATTTGAGTTTGACAAAGTTGTTCCACCGAGTCTTGGTGTGAGCTATAGGAGACAAAGTAATGCAGTCTCCATCCTCACCGTGGGGCACAGGTCATCCACCAATGCTGACAGCCCTGCGGGTGGGTGGGTGACCAAGGCCTGTAGGAGCGGCCAGTGACAGAACCTGGGGAAGAAGTTGGGGAGGGGACGGGCTTCAGGCTGACAAATCACAAAAGCTCAGGGCATGAGTTAGGTGTGGTTCATCCATGGAACCTGCAGGAGCATGTGGGCCCAACCACATGGACTGTGTGGTACAGGGTGGGAAGCGCAGAGCCCCCACCCCTCCTCGGCTCTAGATCAAGAACTGAGACACTGCCAGGATCAGGCATGGCATCCCTGCGTGTGGATGGATGGGAGTAGAGGGACCGTAGGTGGGAGCTCAACAGGGAGAAAGGGGTGTGTCTGAGACCAGACACATCTGAACTCTGGCACCCTAATTAACTCAGTCCCCATCCCTCTAGAGTAGGCCACATCTCTTGCCCCAGGTGAGGACCTGCCCCAAGTCCGCTCAACCTCTGCCCGCAGGGATGGCCATGTGCCTGTCCCATAAGCCCACTGCTGAAAACATCACTTCCTCATTTAGACGTTCTCAGACTTGGCATCTTCCCCTCTTCAAACCCCAGTGACTCTTCCCAACCACCTGCCAAGCACTGTCCTCTGTAGCCACAACGCTAGGGATTTAGGGCCACAAGGGGGCTCCGGCCCATCCTGGTCTCCTGCTCAGCCTTAGAGGGTTCTGCCCAGCTGCCTTCATCCCTCCTCCTTGCTTACCAGTCTGACCTGCGACCCAGGCTCAGCTTGAAGCAGGGGCTTGTTAGTGGGCAGGTGAGCTACCCAAGGCAAGGGCCAGGCAAGACCCTACTGCACCAACCCATCATCCTCCTCTGCCCCCAGTCTCTGTCCACCCTTACCCCACCCCATGGCTAATAGTACTCAGAGCTTTGCAGAGATGCCCACTGGGTACAGAGATGAGAGAAACCGCTCCCAGCTCACTGGGCCCCTCTATGGAAACAGGGTCAAGGGCCCAGGCCTGGGCTGTGCAGATAAGGCTGGCCTCTGAGAATGAGCATTCAGGTCCCTATATCCCAGAAGAGGCCCATGGGCCACCAGGGAACCATGAGCAGGGCCCAGTAGAGAGGCAGAGTCCAGACCAGCACAAAGAGAAAGGCAATTTTATTCTTCCAAAAAAATGCACCAGAAGAGGGTGAGCACAGGAGCACCCTTGGCCACATCCTCCATCCTAAGCAGGGTCTGAGATGAGGCCAGGCCTGACCTGGGCTTCAGAGAAGCTGACTGGGCTCCCTGTGGCCTTGGGGAGGGAACCAGGCAGACCTGGGAGTGGGACTTTGTTGTTAGCACCAGGAGCCGCCCGCAGCTGGGCTCGGCGACAGGGCAGCGCATGGCCCTGTTGCCTCCACCTGAGAGTCTGGGGAGGGGCTGGTGGCAGAAGGCTCCCTGCAGGAGGTCACCTGAATGACTCTCAGATTCACAGACCCCCTCCGCCCTCCTCAACCCCTGTAAACATGAGAATGGGCTCGTGACACCCCTAGCACCTCAGGACAAGATGAGGGTCCGAGATGTGTGACTGGGCTTCAGGCGGCCCAGGAGCTGCCGGGCTTTCTCCTGCATGAAGAGCTGGTCCCTGGTCCCCCCGCAGGCCACCGTCTTCCAGGCACTGGACATCTGGGAGAAGGCGAGAGGGTTACCATCCAGGCAGGGACTATGTGTTCCTAACAGACCCTTGTGATCCTGGTCAGACAGGTGGAGTTATGAGCCTCCCTCCCCTAGAAGTCAGAGCTTTCTTATTCTCTCTCCACATTCCCTGTGACCCTGGACAAGTCACTTCCTGGCTGTAGGCTTCCTCAACTGTAAGCAGGAAGCTGGACAAGGAGACATGGCCATGCACTGGCCCCCCTGCCCCACTGCCGTGCAGCACCAGCCTCTCAAGGAGAAGCCACAGCCAGAAGGCGGGTGAGAAGGAGCAGTGAGATGGGTCAGCAGCCTGAGGCCAGCCCCTGCCTGAGGACAGACATGTACTAAGCAAACCAAATGCAGAATAATGATTTAGTTACAAGTAAAACCCAGGTCACAAAAGAGAGAATGGCAGAATGGGGGTGTCTCTACAGTATGTGGGGTCAGGGAAGGCTTCCCCCTGAGAAAGCAGCATTGAGACTGAGATCAGAAGAGTAAGTTAAGCAAACGTAGCCACGGGAAGTAGCAGGAAGAGCACCCAGGCAGAGGAACAGCCTATGCATAGGCCCTGAGCTAAGAAGGCGGGCACTGCAGGACCCCCAGGGATGGCCAGCACTCACAGGGGCAGGTGTCGGGAAGTGGCTTCGGGGCTTCTGGGCCACTGCTGCCTTCTCTGGCTTGGCCTGCAAGAAGCCCTGGTTGAGCAGGCTGTTGTCTTCTTTGATACCTGACAGGGTAAGGCTGGAGGAGTTTGAAGGGGCAGTTGTCGGCTGAAATCAAAACCAAGGAGTCAACATTTTGCCAGAAGGTGTGAGAGGCAAGAAAAAACCCCACAATCCCACCCCAGCACCACCACCTGGGTGCTGAGACCTGAAAGAGGATGCACGCTTTTCCAAGCCTCAGTTTCTACTTTCAGATGGGGAGTTTGCATGAGCTTAATCTTACTTTATACTTAGAAGATTAAGCAAGGAGCCAGGCGTGATGGCTCACGCCTGTAATCCCAGCACTTTGGGAGGCTGAGGCGGGCGGATCACGAGGTCAAGAATTGAGACCATCCTGGCCAACATGGTGAAACCTCATCTCTACTAAAAATACAAAAATTAGCTGGGTGTGGTGGCGTGCCCCTGTAGTCCCAGCTACTTGGGAGGCTGAGGCAGGAGAAAGGCGTGAACCTGGGACGAGACAGAGCTTGCAGTGAGCTGAGATTGCACCACTGCACTCCAGCCTGGGCGACAGAGCCAGACTGTCTCCCCAAAAAACAAACAAACAAACAAACAAACAAACAAAAAAAGAATATGCAAAGAACTTAATCTTGTTCTAAAGAACTTTCTTACTTAAAAAAAAAAAATCAAGTAATCAAGTAAAGAAACATTTGTGTGCGTTTCAGAGCCTGATTCAGTGATGAGTCTTGAGGCACAGTCAGGCGCTTCGGGGCGCACCAGCCCTGGGATGGGTGCCGTGCAGCCCCCAGGCCATAATAACATAATCGATAAATGTGGAGTATTACTGAGCATTGTCGAGTAATAACATACTCAAAAATGTTGCCTCCGTCACATCAAGCCTCAGGAACCAAAGCTGTTCCTAGTTTTCCTGGGACCAGAAACATCCACAAGCATCATAAGGATGCAGCTTCAACCCCAAGCACAGCAGAGCTGCACGAAGTCCCTCCCATGCCTTTCCAGCCTCTTTGCTCTGCTTGGCACTGTAGCCTCCTGACTTAGGCTTGGCACCCCTTTTTAGGCTTTTAACTGGGGCTCAGGGAACCTTAAAGATCCCAGAGAGCAGCGATGGTGCCAGGACTCCAACCCAGGCCCGCCTGACTCAATCTGTGCTGTTCACTCCCTGCAGTGATGCTTTTTTCTTTGCAGTAATCTGACTGCAGGTCTCCTGTCAAGGACCTCTAGCCAGGACAAGGTTTCTCTGCAAGGATGGTGAGGGCAGCAGTCTACTTGGAAGATCGGGCAACCCTTAACCTTTGTTCATGATGCCGCTGTGCCTCTCACTGCCTCCCCACTCTGAGCTAGGGCAAACCAACTCACCCCATCGTGAGCAGAGGGATCAGCCACACACCATGGCTTCTGGGGACCCAGGCTCTGCACAGGCAACAACCCCCTTTCTGAGGTCGACCTGACTGTAGCACCGGGCACAGCAAGTGCACTGGCCTGGGGGCCATATAGCACCCATCCCAGGGCTGCTGTACCCAAGTGCCTGGCTGTACCTTAAGACACACTAGGCCAGGCACGGTGACTCACGCCTGTAATCCCAGCAGTTTGGGAGGCCAAGGCAGGCCGGTCACCTGAGGTCGGGAGTTTGAGACCAGCCTGATCAACGTGGAGAAACCCCGTCTTTACTAAAAATACAAAATTAGCCAGGTGTGGTGGTGCATGGCCGTAATCCCAGCTACTTGGGAGACTGAGGCAGGAGAACCACTTGAACTCGGGAGGCGGAGGTTGCGGTAAGCTGAGATGGCACCATTGCACTCCAGCCTGGGCAAGAAGAGCGAAACTCTCTAACTCAAAAAAAAAAAAAAAAGACACATCACTGACCCTTTCTGGGAAGGTGCTGGAGACTGAGATGCATGGTTTTAAAACACGTCCTAGGCCGGGCGCGGTGGCTCAAGCCTGTAATCCCAGCACTTTGGGAGGCCGAGACGGGCGGATCACGAGGTCAGGAGATCGAGACCATCCTGGCTAATGCGGTGAAACCCCGTCTCTACTAAAAAATACAAAAAACTAGCCGGGCGACGAGGCGGGCGCCTGTAGTCCCAGCTACTTGGGAGACTGAGGCAGGAGAACCACTTGAACTCGGGAGGCGGAGGTTGCGGTAAGCTGAGATGGCACCATTGCACTCCAGCCTGGGCAAGAAGAGCGAAACTCTCTAACTCAAAAAAAAAAAAAAAAAACCATGTCCTAGCCACGCAACTCTGCCAAACAAAACCTTCTGTGAGAGACAAGCAGAGCTGCTGAATGAAGCCAGCAGTGGGTGCCCAGACCCACCCTCCCTAATAGCCCCTCCCCGCAGAACCCAGCGTTCCAGAAGCCCAGTTGGAGAACCACTAGACTAACTCCACCTTGAGGGTCCTCTCCAAAACTCAATAGTTCCAAGGGGCAGAAGCCTTCCAAGGAGACCTCATTCTCCTGGGGGCAGATCTGGAGTGGGGTAGGGGTGGGGGAACCCTTACCAAGGAGAGAGACTTAGGCAGTGTGGACATCATCAGCTTCACATCCTCATCCACAATGTCAAGAGCCAGAGACTTCCGGACTTTCTTGATGGGGCTTCGCCGCAGCTGGGGGTTGGCAGATAGAAGGGGGTTAGGGTGGGTGTCAGGATTCCCCATGGTCAGCGACTGGATAGTCATGGCCATGGATGGTCACAAAACCAGGCCCTGCTGCAGTGCAGACCTGGAGCAAGGCCCAGCTAGCAGGAATCTGCTGTTAGAAGAATGGGGGGCGGGGGGGGCGGTGTGCTGGGAAACTTAGGCCCCATGGCCCCATTACAGACTCTGTACCCAAGGTAGACCTGTCCTGCCAGGTGCTGCTACAGTGAGCAGGCACACAGCATGAACCTCCACCACAAAGTGACCTGCTCTCACCCCGAATGGACCAGACACAGCCCCTCAAACAGGCCCCGCAGAGAATCATCCCAGTAACACCTAAAATACCACCCACAGGCCAGTAATATGGGAACACAAATCCCTCGAGACAAGCCCCTCTTCAAATGCCTACTACAAGCAAGGAATGTCCCATCCCTAACCGTGCACCTCACAGAAGCAGGTCCAGGGTCTGCTCCGATACCAGGGAGCAGCTCTGAGAGTCACACCCCACCCTCCACCCAACAGTGCACCCAGCAGGGGCTGCCACGTCTCACAACCACCATCCCCACCAAGGAGAGGCCAGGAAGGGCCCTGGAGTCAAGGGTCCAAGTTCTCTCCACCTGCACATGGGGTGCCAGCTCAGGCAAGTCCCGCCCAGGCTGACCGCCCACCTCCCCTCCTTACCTAACACCCTGTGTATCCCACTGTTCCCAGCTCTCCCTTGAGGAGAGCAGTCTGGGAAAAAAGAGGAGCACAAGGAGACTCAAAGGGATCACGCACTGTCACGAAAGCTAACAACACAGTGGCAGGAAGGCTGGCATAGAATGGAGGCTTGGGACAGTCCCTTCCGTGCCCCCCTGCCCAGGAGTCACTGCAGACTCCACCTCACCTGAACCCATTCCCCGCACCCCCAGCTCATGCAGCCTGACACTCAGCCCAGCGCTGCCTGGTCTGGCTGGCTCGTCCCGACCGCCCTGCCTCCATTCGAAGGATTCCCTTGGAACCTCCCTTTCTGCGGCCCTTGGTACCCTGTGAATTTAGTCATGGCGTGTCTGTCTAGCATCTGTCTCTGCCCCCTGAACACTAAGGGGAGATCTAGTATGGGTCTTAATCGCTGCTCCATCCACCACATCCAGCCCAGCCCCACTTGAGCAGGGTCCGAACACAGTGTTGGATAAGTGAATCCTTCAAAGGGGAGCAGGGGAGGGTCCCAGAGACACTGTACTTATCTTGTCAGTTTCCTTGACAACCACCGTGAGAAAGGGGGCAAAGGGGACATGCTGCACCCCCATTCTCCCCAGCGCCTCACTTTCTACAATCTGTCCCCGGATGCCTTCCCCATGCTATGGCTCCAACTCCCCCTGCCCAGGCTCTCCCACCCCCACCCCACTCACCCCGGGCTTCCTCTTCTGCTTCTCAGGCCTGACGTCATCCTCGATGATGAGTTCGATGCCAGCCTCAGAGCGCAGCACCTCCTTCAAGTCCTCCTCCAAGTGCGGGGTCTGCGGCTGTGGGTAGGTGCAGGGCAGCCCATGTGA
The DNA here is from genome assembly GCF_001698545.2 of Rhinopithecus bieti. Taxonomy (NCBI): domain Eukaryota; kingdom Metazoa; phylum Chordata; class Mammalia; order Primates; family Cercopithecidae; genus Rhinopithecus; species Rhinopithecus bieti. The sequence goes on from NW_016806836.1 coordinate 4,273,012, forward strand.
GGTAACACACTTGGGCTGTCTGTGTGTGGGACAGTGGGGCCAACCCAGCTGCAACTGGGCTGTCCTGGGTAAGGCAGGAAGAAGGCCTGACGCCAGGATGCAGATCTCACACGCACCATTCACAACCACTAACTGCTGCCTTGGACAAGCAGCTGATGACCTTGATTCCCGGGGGCCTGCCACGGCTGGGAGCAGCCCAGAGACACAGTAATCCTCACACAGCCCTGTGCAATAACTGTCATCTTACGCAGGTAGAAACAGAGGCTCAGAGATCAAGAGCCTGGCACATAGTCACACAGCTGCTGAATTAGGACCCGGACAGCTCAAAGCCCAGGCTCACTCAACCCTTTGTTCCACACTAATGGGGGCTCTCAAATCCATTTCCTTCTCTCAGGCTTGGGGGTTCCAAGGACCTCTCCAGCTTCAGGCAACAGAGAACAGGGGAGGGAGAGTGCTACTAAGAGTGAAAGGTGTGAAGCACAGCAACTCCTCAGAAGTCACCCGAAAAGCCCCTGCAAACTTTAACTGCAGCTGCCAAGGTCATGAGATTTGCCCTCACACCTGTTTGGAGAGCACGCAGATACTTTAGTAGAGGAGCTGAATCTCCACTGCAACAGGAAAGGAGCACTAACTGTGCCTCACCTCGGCCCATGCAGCATGGTCAGTGGAAAGTCTGCTTGACTCAGAATCAGTTCCATGGCAGGCTCAGGGGAGCCTCAGCCCCCAGCCACCCTTGGGCTTCATAGGAGGCTCCACGCAGTGGAGAGAGAGGGCAGGGGGACCAACTGCAGACCTTGTTCACAGTCCATTGCCTCCACAACCCTCCACCGATTTCTAAAACACCTGTGTGTTTCAGAAAGCCCAAGGTGCCAACTCCTGTTTTCACAGAGAAAACACAACCATCCCATCAAGTGGGAAGAGTAGGGAAGAAGTGCAGCCTGCATACTGTGGGAAAGACGTCCCTGGGGCTTTCCAGTGCTCTGTAGAGAACTGGGAGTTGGTCAGAAGACAGGCCAGAGCAGCAATTTGCCACTTCTCTGAACGAGGCACAGTGCTTATCTTTGCCTGAAAGTGTTTATTTGTATTTCACATCAGTCTCCCCCATCCTGAGGCTGAGTGTCACAGGATACCACCATGTCTCCAGCACCAGCCAGAGCCTGCTTGCACACTCAGGTGCTCAGGAGCAGTCGGAGGAAGTGACAAGGAGCAGCCTCAGCTTCCCCACTTATACTATCAGGATCTCTGCATCTTCTCAGGAGGAAGAATCAAGGGAGACCTCAGAGGGAAGGGTCCTGTGGACTGAACATGGTTGGATGAACCCAAGGGATCCCACTGTGCAGAGATCCACGGCAGTGACCACACCACGTACCAGGGGCTTCAGGGGTCCGTACTTCTCCAGGGCATTCTTGAACGGGGTTGGTGTGTGGGGAGTGTTGTCCATGGAGTACTTCTGATCTGGGGTTACAAACCTGCCAGGGGCCAGAGCAGGGGAATCAATGACAGGACAGGGGCCGACGCCAGGCACTCTGCTGCCCTGGCTCCACCTCCCCCCAGTGTGACCTTTGGCCCAGCAAAGGTTCTCTTCCCATCCCTCTCCCCACCCTGCAGGTCAAAGTCAGGGGCTCAGGGGAAACACAAGGAAGAAGGGAGTCTAAGAGGGGCCAGGAGCTCCAGACGGGTGGCAGATAGCTGAGAATACTGCTCAGTCACGGTCCAGACTTGGGACTTTCCAGAAAACAAGGCAGCCCATGGCCACACTTCAGGAACAGTGAGAGGGGCACGGACCAAGGTGGGAACCCAGGAAGATCCCATCCTGCCCAGCTCTCCCTGGAGAGGCTGTGTGAGAAGGATGGCAGCAGCACACTAGGGAAAGGAGGGGCGAGAGGTGAGGCCAGCATCTTCCCAGGTCTCCCGAGAGTTCACCAAGGTGATGGACATGCGGAGGAAACCCTTCAGCAGAGCACAGGAAAAACCCAGGATGGTCTGGTCCAGAAGCAGAACTGTAAGATTCTTCTATCAGATGTGGACCCACCATGGGTGATTTCCGCCTGCCCCTAGAGCAGGGGGACAGAAGAGGCACCTCACGCCCCAGAGCACCAGAGCTGGCGATATGCGGCAGGGCCAGGCTGGGTGTGGGCAAATGTCAGCTCTGAAGGAAGCTACCAGGTTCCACAAACATGAGCCCTTGTGCTAGTATGTGACCTTAGTCACCTGGAGATGCCACCATGGCTAACTCTCATGGCATAACCAAGGCACTTAGAGGATGAGAGAAAAGCCCAGGTAGCCAGGGACTCAGGTAATGAGGCCAACTCCTAGAGACAGCAGCCTGGGGTCTGGACACCTCCGCTTCCCGCAACTGGCCAGCCACTCCATGGGGGGATAAAAAAACTAGTACAAGTGCAGACCATTCTTTTCTTCCTTCCTCAGGACCTAGAGATCAGGCAGGGATCCAGTCTCTTCCCAAACCCTTGTTATCCCCCATCTGGGACACACAGAGATCCCCCTCTGTAAGGAAGAGCGAAGACAGGTAAGCACAGGTCAAATGTACACATCTTACAGTTCAAACCACAGCTCACAGGGGTGAATCTGAGCCACTCAAGCATCTCCATGGGACAACGGAGTTTCTGAGGAACATGAGAAAGTTCCAGAACCCCTCTAATTCGTGGCATCAACAAGGACTAAGAGCCTACACATGGCCAAAAGCGGTGGTTCACACCTGTAATCCTAACACTCTGGGATTAGTGTTAGGCTAACAGGAGAGGACCACTTGAGGCCAGGAGTTCAAGAACAGCCTGGGTAACACAGAGAGACTCCATCTCTACTAAAAATAAAAAAATCAGCCAGTCACGGTGGTGCTTGTAGTCCCAACTACTCCAGAGACTATGGGAGGAGGGCCACTCAAGCCCAGAATTTGAGGCTACAGTGAGCCATGATTACACCACTGCACTCCAGCCTGGGTGACTAAGAGAGACCTTCTCTCGGAAAAATGAAAAAAAAAAAAAAAAAAAAGTATATATACACACATTAGAAAACTCAGGGAGACGCCAGGCCTGGTGACTCACCCCTATAATGCCAGCATTTTAGGAGGCTGAGGCGGAAGGATTGCTTGAGTCCCAGAGTTCAAGACTAGCCTGGGCAACACAGTGAGACCCTGTCTCTCCAAAAAACAAGAAAATTAGCCAGGCATGGTGGTGCATACCTGTGGTCTCCGCTAGTCAGGAGGCTGAGGTGGGAGGATCGCTTGAGCCTGGAAGGTAGAAGCTACAGTGGGCCATGATCAGACCACTGCATTCAACCTTGGGGACAGAGCAAGACTATCTCAAAAAGAAACCTCAGGGAGGCTGACTTGAAAAGGGAATTCAAAAGATTGCTTGGAGATAAAAAATGCAGCTCTGTACGTCAGAGAACTCAGCAAGTTGGAAACCACAGACAACCAAACTGGTGAATCAGAAAACAATCCAATCATGTTCTCGGCAGATTAAGGATATGGCTCAAGATGACGAAGAGGAGTATGAAGATGAAAAAGACAGATCAATCCAGCCTATATAGGAAGGAATTCGTAAGGTAGGAGAAGGGGCAGACAGGAAAAGAAAAACTAAAGAAATAAACACTTCCTCAGCTCAAGGTTTGAATCTTTAGTCTGATATGAAAGCCAGGGAGGAAAAAAATAGAGAAATAACCACACCACCATACAGCCTGGCAAATCTGAGGGATAACTAAAGAGACTCTCTACAAAGGAATAACAGCTGGATTACAGCTCACTCCTATAATACCAGCACTTTGGGAGGCCAAGGCAGGCCATTTGAGTCAGGAGTTAGAGAACAGCCTGGCCAACATGGTGAAACCCCATCTCTACAAAAAAATAGAAAAATTAGCAAAAACTATAAAAATTAGAATTCATCACCAGCAGGCCCACACTACATGGTTAAAGGATGGCCTTCAGAAGAAACAAGATGGACATACGGATCTAAAGAGGAATGAACACTGGAGATGCTTCTTCCTATAGAAAAAAGGAGTTGGAGGGAGGCAGCAAATGAGGCCACATGGGTAAGAAAGGAAGGGAGAGAGAGAAGTATCAATGCCTTTTGTAGTGACAGCATCTCTGTTTAAGGGCTTAGATCCAAAGTCCAGGATTCTGGTTTGAATGGACAATCATTTATCACGAAACCTATCTAAGTTACACTTCAGATCAACTCTTTAGAGACGGATTTCTTTTTTTTCTTTAAAAAAAAAACTAGAAAGAGGGTCACGCTCTGTCATCTAGGCTGGAGTGCAGTAGTCAACCATAGCTCACTGCAGCTTCAAACTCCTGGGCTCAAGCAATCCTCCCACTACAGCCTCCTGAGTAGCTGGGACTACAGGCACATGCCACCATGTCCAGCTAAACAAAAAAAATTTTTTGGTTGGGAGCGGTGGCTCACACATGTAATCCCAGCACTTTGGGAAGCCGAGGTGGGTGGATCACAAAGTCAGGAGTTTGAGACCAGCCTGACCAACATGGTGAAACCCCGTTTCTACTAAAAATACAAAAATTAGCTAGGTGTGGTGGCTCACGCCTGTAATCCCAGCTACTCAGGAGGCTGAGGCAGGAGAACCACTTGAACCTGGGAGGCGGAGGTTGCAGTGAGCTGAGATTGCGCCACTGCCCTCCAGCCTGGGTGACAAAGCAAGACTCCATCTCAAAAATAAATAAATAAAAATTTTCTTTTTCTTTTTTTTGGATAGACAGTGTCTCCCTATATTGCCCAGACTGGTCTTAAACCCCTAGTCTCAAGTGATCCTCCCACCTCGGCCTCCCAAGTGCTGGGATTACAAGTGTGAGCCACTGAGCCGGACTTTGGAGAATGATTTCTGACTAAGGGAGTCACAAATCTTTTCCTGAAATTATATCATTATCAGGGCTAAAATTCCTGAGCTGACTTCTGAATCACAAAATAATGATTTCCTCCTCCAGCTAATGTATCAAGCAGAGGAATAGTTAAGCAACTCTCTCTACCTGGAATTTAGAATCATGATGACTCCAGGAAGTAAACTTACTGTAAAAGCACTTCCTTTTATAAAAGCAGGCTGGCGAGCAACCTGCACAGGCTTCCAGACAGAAAACGCTGTGCTCCGTAAGCTCAGAGGACAGGAATGCAGCCTCCAGTCCTGATGGAGGGACTAGGGCACTTCTGCCTTGCACATAAGGCTGCTCAAACACAGAGAATTTGCACTTGAAACCTTAGGAAGGGGAAGAGATTATGTTTTTCAGGCTAATATGGACTCTGTCCGTTCCTGAGACAGAAAATTATCAAATGAGGGACAGGTGCAGTAGCTCACGCCTATAATCCCAGAGTTTCAGGAGGCTGTGGCAGTATCACTTTAAGGCCAGTTCAAGACCAGCCCAGATAAAGTAGCAAGACCTCACCTCTTAAAAAATTTTATTAGATGAGCATGGTGGCATGCACCTAGAGTCCCAGCTACTCAGGAGGCTGAGGCAGGAGGATCACAAAAAAGGAAACTATCAAATTAAAAAATAACAAATGAGGAAAAGCACAGGTGGAGCCCCAGACTATACTGACAAAAATGATAAATCGTGGTGGCCAGAAAGGAGAGGGCTTTCTTCAAACAGTCTCCGGTGTTATTCCAAGGGTGTCCCCTCCCACTGTTCCACCAGCTTGAGTGGTCCTCAAGCCCATGGTCTCGCGTTGCTGAGGGAGAGGACGGTGAAGGTGGGGGGCATTACAGCACTCACGCAGCATGTTTCTGGTGCAGGGGTGTCTTGTCCCGGTGCAGTGGTGTGGTGACCACCACCTTCTGGCTACACACTGGGGTGGATGTCAGCGAGGGGCTCTCCAGCTCCAATGCGTCCTGTTTGTTCCAGAAGTTCAGAAACTGCCGAAGAAGAGAGAGGGAATAAGACAAAATGACCACCTGCATGTGAATTCCTAAGACCTCAGGGGGTCATGGGTAGAGATCCTTGAGCTCCTCCCCCAAAACGTCTGCTCTCTGATACTGAGGTCCCCTCCTGACCATCAGACACCAGAGAACAAGGACTGGGACAGATCGATACCAGGAGCCCACCAAGCAGGTTCACACAGGCCTCTGGGGTTCTGTTACCCTAATCCTAGCTTTTGCCATCTCTACTCGAGTGCCACGACGCAGTTAAGGCACAGGAAGCCAACTGCGGGAGAGCGGCTCCCTCTCAGAAGAAATAAAACTAGCTCTGAACTGACCTGTGAAGGCACAAGGCACGTGACAGTTGTAGTGATCCTGGTGGTGGGGGGTTATCATTTAGAAGGCACCTTCTCTTGCCAGTGCTAAGCACTTCACACAAATAATTTAGTTCCCACAAATCCTGAGACATAGGCACTATTACTATCTCCCTTTTACAGGTAAGAGAACCAAAGCTTAGAGAAGTTTTGAGTCTTGCACTGAATGCTAGAGGTGAGACTCAAATCTAGACCTAAGTCAGCATCCATTCTTTGAAGCACCACCCTCTCTTCCCTCCCTGCCCTGAAGATGCTGTAATAGAGAGCTATCTGCAACCCTCAGGGTCACCACTCTAAATGGGGTCTCTGGCGTAGGGCGTCCACCATGCCCCATCATCCTGAGCTGCCCACATAGTAGCTCAGGGACCCGCTGCCTTCCTTCTCCAGCCAGCAGCCCTCACTTGCAGCATGTTACAGGCTGACCTGTGTCTCCCTCAAATTTACATGCTCAAGTCCCAACTCTCAGCACCTCAGAATGGGACTGTATTAATACTTGGAGATAAGGCCTTTAAAGTGGTTAGTTAGGCCAGGCGCGGTGGCTCACGCCTGTAATCCCAGCACTGTGGGAGGCAGAGGCGGGTGGATCACCTGAGGTCAGGCATTCGAGACCAGCCTGGCCAACATGGTGAAACTCCGACTCTACTAAAAATACAAAAATTAGCCAGGCATGGTGGTGGGCCCCTGTAATCCCAGCTACTCGAGAGGCTGAAGCAGGAGAATTGCTTGAACCCAAGAGGCAAAGGTTGCAGTGAGCTGAGACTGCACTACTGCACCCTGGACAACAGAGCAAGACTCCATCTCAAATAAATAAATAAATAAATAAATAAATAAATAAATAAAGTGGTAAGTTATAGTCTGGTCAACACGGTGAAACTCCATGGTGGCGGGCACCTGTAATCCCAGCTACTCGGGAGGCTGAGGTGGGAGAACTGTTTGAACCTGGGAGGTGCAGGCTGCAATGAGCTGAGATCATGCCACTGCACTCCAGCCTGAGCAACAGAGCAAGACTACATCTCAAAAAATAAAAATAAAAAACAAAGTGGTAAGTTAAAATAAAATCATTAGAGGCTGGGCACAGTGGCTCAGGCCTGTAATCCCAGCACTTTGGGAGGCCAAGGTGGGTGGATCACTTGAAGTCAGGAGTTCAAGACCAGTCTGGCCAACATGGTCAAACCCCACTTCTACTAAAACAACAACAACAAAAAATAGCTGGGCATGGTGGCTCACGCCTGTAATCCCAGCTACTCAGGAGCCTGAGGCAGGAAAATTGCTTGAACCTGGGAGGTGGAGGTTGCAGTGAGCTGTGATCACGCCACTGCACTCCAGCCTCTGGCCTGGACAACAGAACAAGACTCCATCTCAAAAACTAAAAATAAAGAAATAAAGTCATTAGAGTGGGCCTTAATCCAATAACTGGTATCCTTATAAGATTATAAAATAAGAGGTTTTAAAAGAAAAAATAATAGATTAGGACACAGGCGACCACATGAAGACACAGGAGGAGCCAGCATCTACAAGCCAAGGAGAGAGGCCTCAGAAGAAACCAATGATGCTCAATTTCTGTTGTCGAATCCACCGAATCTGTGGTACTCTGTTAAGCAGCTGGAGCAAACCAACATGGGGTCTCTCTCAAAATGCCACTAGCCATCCTGACCCATGATGACACGGTCGCCTCACCGGGCCACCTCAGGCCCTCGCTCTCACCCACAGCCTCACGGGAAGAACAGACCTAATGACAGCCAAAGCCCGAGGTTATACCTAGGCCCATCAAGGCCCTGCGCCACCCCCCACCACTCCACACATCCTCTCTGCCCTTCCTTTTCTGTACCTTTGGTCAAGGTGCTCAAGGAGAACCAGCCCAGATACCTCTCTGCAGAAGGCCAGGTGCCCCCCATGACCTCTGTCTCGGAGAGACCCTGGCATCCATCCCGGCTCCCGAAGCTCTGTGTGTTACTAAAAGGGCACCCAGGGGCAACACCCAGGACAGTGAGTTCTCAGTGACTTCACAATTGCTATCACATGGCACTTCCCACACTCTATTCTGGTTCATTACAAGCTCATCCCCAGCAATGGCTATCCCAGCTCTTCCCAGCACGGGGCAGGGCCAGTCAGTGCTGGGGACAACCCATCATCTTCATCTTTGCTCCCCAGTGCTGGCAAGTCTGCTACGAAATAGCACAAATGGAATGAACAAACACGACAGTTCTCTTCCTCTCCTTCATTACCCAGCTACCAGCATCCTCCTTCTCCTCCTGGCAGTCTTTCTGGACTTGCCCAGACTAGATACACATATGCAGCACCATAAGCCTTCTCCTTCATCCTGATTATCACATTTTCTGGGTCTTTTTCAGTTAACTGGTCTTCCTACCAGAGCGTAAGCTGCATGAGGACAGAGCCAGGTCTGGTTTTGCTCACCTTTGCCCCAGCACTGAACACTAGGTGTCTATACCAACCCAGTAAGCTGCCACAGTGGGGTCCACGCACCTGGGAGGGTGAGAAGGGCAGTCTT
>NW_016806836.1:4282766-4319299 GCF_001698545.2 Rhinopithecus bieti
TTTTTTTTTTTTTTTTTTTCCAGTGAAAATCTATTTATTTGCTCATAATGAGATAGAACGCTACAATCTGTTCAACACTGGGCTGCACATTGCAGTGATTAGGGGCAGGCGTGGGGCAGAGATATTTTTATAGAACAAAATATAGAGCAGTGAATGGGATGTCACTCATCATTGATGCCTCCTTGGGGCAGCTCACAAAAGTTGTTTCCAATCCCCACAATTCTGCTAGGGAAGCATTACTTTCCCTTTCACACCAAGGAAGCTGAGCTAAGGGGATTTGGTCTTCCCGAAGTTACTCAGCTTCTAGAACAAGCCTGTGAGTCACTACAGGTTTTCCCTCCTTTACCCAGTAAATCACAGCACAAACCAAAAGACTTCTGGTCTTTGGGCTCTGGCCTCTGAGGGGACCCAGATGCTAATGCCAAGTTCTGGTTCCCAGGACTTGCAGGAACCTGGGGCAATTCACTCCTAAGGATGGAGGCCAGCTGGGGGCAAGACCGACCTCAGGCCCACACCCCAACCTCAGGGAGGCCCCAGCACTGACAGTGTCTGGTAGACCAGAAGTACATCCTACAAGGACCACTCAAGTGGACAGAGCAAAGGAGGGAAGAGAGGATTTCCACATATGCAGTAACTCCCCCAACAGGTGCTGAAGGTGTGGAAAGAGCCTGAGCTCTAAGTCGGATGGACAGCAGGGCCTGACTCCTGTTCCTGGAGGTCACCAGCTATGTGAAACTGGCCAAGTCTCTCCTAACCTCTCTGAGTGTGGGGTGCTCTCACTGTTGATGAGTCCACCACCCACCTCACAGGTTGTTAAAGACCAACTAAAGCTGGGCGCGGTGGCTCATGCCTGTAATCCCAGCACTTTGGGAGGCCGAGGCGGGCGGATCACGAGGTCAGGAGATTGAGACCATCCTGGCTAACATGCTGAAACCCCGTTTCTACTAAAAAATACAAAAAATTAGCCCGGCGTGGTGGCGGGTGCCTGTAGTCCCAGCTACTTGGGACGATGAGGCAGGAGAATGGCGTGAACCCAGGAGGCGGAGTTTGCAGTAAGCTGAGATCACACCACTGCACTCCAGCCTGGGCGACACAGCAAGGCTCCATCTCAAAAAAAAAAAAGACCAACAAAGAGCCCACACATTAGGTAGCAAGTGATGGGCCTGGCAAGTGGCAAGCAGTCAAATCTTAGGTACTGTCATTACTCACTAAGCACTGGGTCTGGCAATCAGTGGGTGCTCAATACAGGCGAGCTGTGCCTGCAAGCAAAAGAAAACAGAACGGTCTAGGGTAAAGGGAGGTGATGTTGTGGTATAAACACTGTGCCAGGCATGGAGCGGCCGAGTCTCCTCTCAACACTCCCCTCAGAGCTCGGGCGAGGGATGGTGCCCAGTGCTTGCTTCAGAGCTGTGCTGAGAATCCATGAATGTGCTAGTGCCTCTCAAATTCCTCTGACAATCCCTGGAGGTGGGGGCACCACAGACAGAGCCTGTAGCTGGGTCCAGTCCCAGCCACTGGGGTCAAGAGGTGAGACCTAGAGTGAAAGAGGGCCTGAGTAGATGGCCCTCCAACCCTTCATCAGGTAGTAGCAGGAGCATAGCATGGCAGTCAAGACCACCAAGTGTACTTGCTGTGCAACCATGGGTATACTACTTGACCTCTCTGAGCCTCAGTTCTCACCTACAAAACAGAAATGACACACCTCACAGGATACCACGAAGACTGTATGTTAAGCTCAGACCCTGGCAGTTAGATGTTCTAGGATGGAAGACACCTGAGTGGGAAGGCAAACACGGACCCCCATACTGGACTCCACACCCCAGTGACCAGGCCTCTGGTCTTTTACCTCCCAAAACCCGCTCTACACTGCAGGCCTGGCTGATGCAGTCAGAAGCTGGGTGTCACACCAAGAAGCCCTCCTCAAAGGACACAACCCCACAGCCAACACAGTAACCACAACACGGGCTCAATGGCTGCCCCACCCTGAGTAACCAGAACCCACTCCACTCCAAGACCCGCACCAAGCCTTGGCACTTCCTGGGCCCTCTTCAGGGAGACCCAACCATGTGTGATGCCACAAATACCACGCTGTCCTGTGCTGTCACCTGCAACCAACCTTTAGGACTCAGTGCAGTGCCACCTCCTCTGGGCAGCCTTCCCACCCCGCCCTGTGCCATACACAGAGGTCAGATGCCACCACAAATTCCTGCTGCACACACCAGGAGTTCCCCAAAGACAGGGACTGCATGGTGATGACCCTCGTGTCCCCAGCCCTTCGGTTAGGGCTGGGCACTCAGCATCAAGTCAGTAACTGTTAGCAGGGAGATGGAATGAGCAAAAGGATGTAGGCCCACGAGAGAAGTACTTCCTGCTAGGGGTGTTCTGTGCCCACTGTGAAATGTTGTGACCAACATACCGACTCGATCAAGTCCAGGGCTTCAGAGAGGCTAGAACCCACGGCAGGGATGAGGAGGTTGGCTGCCTCCACCACCCACTTGTAGGGCAGACTCATTTCCGGCGGGGAGCCTTCCTGGTCCTCACGCTTCGGAAATTCCTCCAAGGGCTCTGGTGTTCGTACTGCGTCCAGATCTGTAGGGATGGGCTCCTGCTCCTTTGAAGTGGTGGCTGCTGCAGGTTCCTCCTCACTGCTTTCCTCCTCCTTTATGGTAGGAGGGACAGAGGGCCAGTTGGTCAGAAGACTTCCCTGAAAGACACAAGAGTACACCATTTGGATTTCGCTGAGATATAGACTCTATAGTAATTTCTAGCTAAAACACACAACCTGAATCTAAGAAGGAAACTCTGATGAACCCAAACAGAGAAACATTCTACAAAATAATTAGCCATACCATATACTTCAAAAATGTCAATATCATGAGACTAAGAAAGGCGGACTAAAGGGATAGGACAACTAAGTGCAATGTCTGGTCCTAGACTGCATCATGGGCAGGGAAAAATGGAATATAAACTGTAGATAAACATCCTGAATTAAGCTTAAATTCCCTGGATTGAATATAACTTTACTGTGGTTATGTAAGCAAATGGCCTTATTCTTAGGAATCTATGCTACATAACTAACTCTCAAATGGCTCAGATGAAAGTAGTAGTACATAGAGATTGGGTGCAGTGGCTCACACCTGTAATCCCAGCACTTTGGGAAGCCGAGGTGGGTGGATCACCTGAGGTCAAGAGTTTGAGATCAGCCTGGCCAACATGGTGAAACCCTGTCTCTACTAAAAATACAAAAAAAATTAGCCATGCGTGGTGGCACGCACCTGTAATCCCAGCTACTCGGAGGCTGAGGCAGGAGAATCACTTGAACCTGGGAGGCGGAAGTTGCAGTGAGCTGAGATAGTGTCATTGCACTCCGGCCTAGGTAACAAGAGCAAAACTCCATCTCAAAAAAAATTAAAAATTTAATTTTTAAAGCTTAAATAAACATTAAAAAATTAAAGGACCAGGTACAGTGGCTTATGCCTGTAACCCTAGCACTTTGGGAGGCTGAGGCAAGTGGATCCCTTGAGCTCATGAGCTCAAGGTTGCAATGGGCTATGATCATACCATTGCCCTCCAGCTTGGGCAACATAACAAGAGTCTAATAAAAAAAACAAAGGGTGGGGGAGGGGGCTGGGTGCGGTGGTTCACACCCATAATCCCAGAACTCTGAAAGGCTCAGGCAAGAGGATCCCTTGAGTCCAAGAGTTCAAGGTTGCAGTGAGCTATGATCACGCCACTGCACTACAGCCTGGGGTACAGAGCAAGACCGTGTCTCATTAAAAAAAAAACAAAAATCAAAACGGCCGAGCATGGTGGCTCACACCTGTAACCCCAACACTTCAGGAGACCAAGACAGGTGGATCATGAGGTCGAGAGATCAAGACCATCCTGGCTAACATGGTGAAACCCTGTCTCTAAAAATACAAAAAATTAGCTGGGTGTGGTGGCACGTGCCTGTAGTCCTAGCTACTCGGGAGGCTGAGGCAGAAGAATCGCTTGAACCCAGGAGGTGAAGGTTGCAGTGAGCCGCGATTGCACCACTGCACTCCAGCCTGGGCGACAGAGTGAGATTCCATCTCCAAAAAAAAAAAAAAAAAAAAAAACTCTGGGTGCAGTAGGTCATGCCTGTAATCCCAACACTTTGGGAGGCCATGGCAGACAGATCCCTTGAGCCCAGGAGTTCGAGACCAGCCTGAGCAACATAGGGAAACCCCATCTCTATAAAACAAATGAAAAAAAAAAAGTGAATTTTACTGGATGTAAATTATACCTTTATAAAATAAAGAAATAAAAAAGCTACCAAACTGGGAAAAAATAGTTACTACATGATAAAGGAGTAACATCCTTAATATACAAATAAAACATACAAATCAATAACAAGACCAAAAAAAAAAAAAGTAACCAAGCCAAATAACAAACTAAGGGGTAATTTGTTACTCAACCTCATTAATAGTAAACGAAATGAAAACCAAAACAATGAATCAAAACATCACGTTGTACACCATAAATATATGCAATTTTTTTGTTGTTGTTTTTTGAGACAGCTTGTTGTCACCCAGGCTGGTGTGCAGAGGCACACTTTCAGCTCACTGCAACCTCTGCCTCCCAGGTTCAAGTCATTCTCATGCCTCAGCCTCCTGAGCAGTTGGGACTACAGGAGTGCACCACCACACCCGGTTAATTTTTTATATTGTTAGTAGAGATGGGGTTTCACCATATTGACCAGGCTGGTCTCAAACTCCTAGCCTCAAGTGATCCGCCCACTTCAGCTTCCCAAAGTGCTGAGAATATAGGCATGAGCCACCGTGCCTGGTCAATATATGCACTTTATTTGTCAATTATATCTTAATAAAGCTGGAAAAAAAAACACCCATCAACTCCAAAGTAATTCAATCAAAATAAGAACATGATAATGCATCTGTTGTTCATTAAAACTGGAGAAGATTTTTTTTATATAACCATAGCCGGTATTGACAATGAGGCTGGAAACAAGCAGTCCCATATACTGCTGATAGCAGAATTAAATAGTACAATCCCTTTGGCAGCAATTCAGCAACGCTTATGAAAACTTCAAATGCCCACACTATTTTACCCAACCATTCCACATCTATAAAATCAACCGGCCGGGCGCAGTGGCTCACACCTGTAATCCCAGCACTTTGGGAGGCTGAGGCGGGCGGATCACGAGGTCAAGAGATCGAGACCATCCTGGCCAACATGGTGAAACCCCTCTCTCTACTAAAAAACACAAAAATTAGCTGGGCATGTGGTGCATGCCTGTAATCCCAGCTACTTGGGAGGCTGAGGCAGCAGAATGACTTGAACTCAGGAGACGGAGGTTGCAGTGAGCTGAGATCGTGCCACTGCACTCTAGCCTGGTGACAGAGCAAGACTCTGTCTTTAAAAAATAAAAAAAAAACACATAGTTCAGCAAATGTACAAAGAAACTGAACGATAATGTTCATTATAGCATTGATGGAAATAGTTACAGATGTTCATCAATGTAACGGTTAAATAAGATAGGGCAAATTCAGGAATGTTGGAGATCTGAATACACATAACAACATGGAAAGATATATTAACTAGAAAAATAAAGTTGTAAAACAGTAAGATATCATCTAATTTAGGCCCAGCGCTGTGGCTCATGCTTGTAATCCCAGTACTTTGGGAGGTCAAGGCAGGCAGATCACCTGAGGTCAGGAGTTTGAGACCAGCCTGACCAACATGGAGACACCCCAATTAGCCAGGTGTGGTGGCACATGCTTATAATCCCAGCTACTCGACAGGCTGAGGCAGGAGAATCGCTTGAATCCGGGAGACGGAGGTTGGGGTGAGCCAAGATCACGCCATTGCACTCCAGCCTGGGCAGTAAGAGCAAAACTCCATCTCAAAAAAAAAAAAAGTTGAGATGAGCGGGCTCAGCCTTCTACATTGCCTAATTCTATAACGTTGTTAAGTTTCTGCAATGATCACGCATTACTTCTGAAGCAGAGGAACCAATTTTACAATGGCAAGCACTGACCAATGAGTGAGGGAAGTTGGGGGTGGTCCCTACACGAATTAACAAGCAAAATTCTTCTGGCAGCAATCTAACAAAATGTATTAAGAGGTTTTTGTTCTTTTTTTTTTTTTTTTTTTAAAAACACAGAGTCTTGCTGTCACCCAGGCTGGAGTGCGTGGTGTGAACTCTGCTCACTGCAACCTCCGCCACGCCAGTTCAACTGATTCTCAATTATTGTGCCTCAGCGTCCCGAGTAGCTGGGATTACAAGCCTGTGCCACCACATCCACCTTGGCCTCCCAAAGTGCGAGATTACAGGAGTAAGCCACGATGCCTGGCCTGTTTGCTTTTTCAAAGACAGAGTCTCACTCTGTTGAAATCCTGGACTCAAGTGAACTTCCTGCCCCAGGCTCCAAGTAGCTGGAACTACAGGTGTGTGCCACCGCACCCAGCTTTTTTTTTTTTTTTATACAGACAGAGTCTCCCTATGTTGCCCAGGCTGCTCACGAACTCCTGGCCTCAAGGAATCCTCCCATCTTGGCCTCACAAAGTGCTGGGATTACAGGAATGAGCCACCATACTCAGCCAAAAGGGTTTCCCCCACCACCAAACATATCTGTCCATCTCTAGAAATTTCTCAAGAACTAACTGCAAAAAGAAGCAGTGATTTTGTTATTTTATCTCTAATAACAAAAAACCAGTATATCCTTATCTTCATCAGTAAGAAACTAGTTAAATAAACAGCACACCAGAAAGAAGACACTGGAGAGAAACGGGTAAGGCTAAAAGCAAAACAGGCCAGGCACGGTGGCTCATGCCTGCAATTTCATCACTTTGAGAGGCCGAGGAGGGTGGATCACCCGAGGTCAGGAGTTCGAGAGCAGCCTGGCCAACATGGCAAAACTCCATCTCTACTAAAAATACAAAAATTTGCCAGGCGTGGTGGTGAGTGCCTATAATTCCAGCTTCCCAGCTACTCAGGAGGCTGAAGTAGGAGAATCACTTGAACTTGGGAGGTGGAGGTTGCAGCAAGCGGAGATGGCACCACTGCATTCCAGCCTGGGCAAGATCAAGACTCTGTCTCAAACAAAACAAAACAAAACAAAACAAAAAACCCAAAAACTGACCTCTTGTGCTCAGGGTCATGGTCTAGGACTTGGTCCCAGCCCAGCACAGCCAGCACCCCAGACACTCAAAGTGTCAGGGGACAAAAGTCAAGTCAATAACAGGCTTTCAGCACAGTAGAGTTTTTAGAGATTAAAGATCTGTTCACTCTGTCCTATGCTGAAAGTCTTCTATGAGTCAGCTGACGTCCACTGTTTCTCTTTGTGGAACAGAGACCTTTTCTTCAATCAGAAGTAAAAGACTGAAAGCATACTACTTAGATGTACAAGAAATTGTCGGAAGTAGACTCCTCTGGTTAAGAGATGCACAGGGAGTTGAAACTAGAAAAAGAAGTCATTTTACTTTTCATTTTATACCTTTCTCTACCATTGAAAGTTACCCCATAGGTGCATTCGTATTGGGAAATCGAGAGATATTCTCTAAAATTGAAAAATCAAGAAATAGAGACAAAAACATAATATATCACTCTAGCAGGGCATTGTGGAAGAATTGTAGCTGTCAACAAGTTACCTCTACCCAGTAAGAAGAGGGAAAAAGACTTTAAAATTATTAAATAGTTCATACCATGACAGAAAAGATTAGAAAATAACAGAGGGGGCCGGGTGCGGTGGCTCAAGCCTGTAATCCCAGCACTTTGGGAGGCTGAGACGGGCGGATCACGAGGTCAGGAGATCGAGACCATCCTGGCTAACACAGTGAAACCCCGTCTCTACTAAAAAATACAAAAAACTAGCCGGGCGAGGTGGCGGGCGCCTGTAGTCCCAGCTACTTGGGAGGCTGAGACAGGAGAATGGCGGGAACCCGGGAGGCGGAGCTTGCAGTGAGCTGAGATCCGGCCACTGCACTCCAGCCTGGCCGACAGAGCGAGACTCCGTCTCAAAAAAAAAAAAAAGAAAATAACAGAGGACAACTGTGTTACCTACCACATATTCAGCATCATCAAATCTTAATGTTTTGTCATGCTTGCTTCAAATTTTTATTTTATTTAGGCCGGGCACAGTGGCTCACACTTGTAATCCCAGCACTTTGGGAGGCTGAGGCGGGCGGATCACGAGGTCAGGGGATCGAGACCATCCTGGCCAACATGGTGAAACCCCGTCTCTCCTAAAAATACAAAAAATTAGCCAGGCGTGGTGGCGGGTGCCTGTAGTCCCAGCTACTCGGGAGGCTGAGGCAGGAGAATGGCGTGAACCCACAAGGTAGAGCTTGCAGTGAGCCACGATCATGACACTGCACTCCAGCCTGGGCAACACAGTGAGACTCAGTCTCAAAAACAACAAAACAAAGCCCCAGCTACTCAGGAGGCTGAGGCAGGAGAATGGAGAATGGTGTGAACCCGGGAGGCGGAGCTTGCAGTGAGCCGAGATCATACCACTGCACTCTAGCCTGGGCGACAGAGCGAGTTTGTCTCAAAAAAAAAAATAAATTTTATTTATAAATAAAAGCTGGAATGAAGTGGCAGGATCTCGACTCATTGTAACCTCCACCTCCCAGGCTCAGGTAATCCTCCCACTTCAGCCTCCCAAGTAGCTGGACCTACAGGTTCACACAATCATGCACAGCTAACTTTTTCTTACTTTTTATAGGAATGGGGTTTCGCCATGTTGCCAACGCTGGTCTTAAACTCCGGGACTCAAGAGATCCATATGCCTTGGCCTCCCAAAGTGCTGGGATTACAGATGTTAGCCACCACGCCCTGCCCAAATTTCTATTTTGAAAAATAACCTTTATAGTTTAAAATATAAATAAAACTTTGCTCTGGTGTATAGGACAGTGGATGTTAATATAAGTATACACTGATTTCATTTTTAGAACTGCAAATGTAGCTGGGGCACAGTGGCTCACGTCTGTAATGCCAGCACTTTGGGAGGCTGAGGTGGATGGATCATTTGAGGTCATAAGTTTGAGACCAGATGGACCAACATGGTGAGACCCTGTCTCTAATACAAAAATCAGGCGGGCATGGTGGTGCGCACCTGTAATCCCAGTTACTGAGGATGCTGAGTTAGCAGAAGTGCTTGAACCTGGGAGGCGGAGGTTGCGGTGAGCTATCACATCACTAAACTCCAGCCTGAGTGACAGAGTGAGACTCCATCTCAAAAAAATAAATAAAAACTGCAAATGTAGTGCCAGGCATGATGGCTAACATCTGTAATCCCAACACCTTGGGAGGCCAAGGGAGGTGGATCTCTTCAGGCTAGGAATTCAAAACCAGCCTGGGCAACACGGTGAAACCCCATCTCTATTAAAAATACAAAAATTAGCCAGGCATGGTGGTGCATGCCTGTAATCTCAGCTACTCAGGTTGCTGAGGCATGAGATCACTTGATCCCAGGAGACAGAGGTTGCAGTGAGCCAAGATCACACTCTGCACTCCAGCCTGGGCATCAGAGCAAGACTCTGTCTCAAAAAAAAAAAAAAAAAAGCCTGCGAATGTAATACGATATGATTTTAATTGTTAATTTCTACAAAAGTCAAAATTATAGAGACAGAAAACAGATCACAGTGTAAGGAGCTAAGGACTGAAAAAAAGGCTGAGAAAAGGAGCACAGGGGAATTCTGGGGTGATGGGACTGTTCTATACCTTGATTGGGGCAGTGGTTACATGGCTGTATGCTTTGTCATAACTCAAAACTGTATATTAGAGTATATAAATTACAACTCAATACATTTTTAAATTTTTTTTAATTAAAAAGATAGACACAGAGTTTCACCATGTTGCCTGAACCAGCCTCCAACTCCTGGGCTCAAGTAATCCACCCTCCTCGGTCTCTCAACTTGCTGGGATTACAGGTGTGAGCCAACGCACCCAGTCACATCTGATTTCTTTCTTTAATTGCAGACATGCTTTCAGTTTTAAAAAATTAAAATAAGCAACAGGTAAGAAGGCGGCCACCAGCAAGCAGACAAGTGCCAGTTATGTGCAGAAGGGCCACAAGGCCCACTTTTAGACTCTGTGGCAAAAACTGACCAATAGCTGTGGACAAGGTGTTCAATGAGATGGTGTCAGATGAATGTGAAATCAAACCAAGCCGAAGGCTGAGCAGCTGTCTCACCTGGCCTTCCGTGGGCTGGGCACTCTGGAGGCCGTCCTTGTCCTCGAGCTCCAGCAGCAAGTACACCGGGGGCTTGCAGTCTTTGGACTCACTCAAGAAGCCTCCTGTGTCCACCTTCCTTTTGATGGTGGAGTTCCAGTGATTCTTCACAGCATTGTCTGTCCTGCAGGGGGCAGCAGGGGGCCTTTGAACCCCAGCTCTGTGGGTTCACTAACCTCCCTAAGCTAAGTTCCTGCTCCTGTAAATGAATCTTCCACTGGATGAACTCTAAGGTCTCTTTCAGCTCCAAGATGAAGTCTCACGAGTCTCTAGCCCTAATAATTTACAGAGCATTTCCACAGAGCTCTGTGAAATAAGCAACTGAATCATTCAGGCTATGGTAAAAATTATAAAATGACATCAGCTACTGTCAGGTTCAAGTTAAAAAAAAAAATTGTTTTTTAAATTCACTGCAAGCTCTGCCTCCCAGGTTCACGCCATTCTCCTGCCTCAGCCTCCCGAGTAGCTGGGACTACAGAAGCCCACCACCATGCCCAGCTAATTTTGTATTTTTAGTAGAGACAGGGTTTCTCCATGTTCGTCAGGCTGGTCTCGAACCCCNACTACAGGTGTATGCCACCACGCCTGGCTAATTTTTTGTATTTTTGGTAGAGATGGGGTTTCACCATGTTAGCCAGGATGGTCTTGATCTCCTGACCTTGTGATCCACCTGTCTCGGCCTCCCAAAGTACTGGGATTACAGGCGTGAGCCACCACGCCCGGCTAGAAAGTCTATATTTTAAATAATACAATAATCATTTGTATTCAATACCACTTCATTCATTCATTTAGTTTTGAGACAGGGTCTCTCTCTGTCACACAGGCTGAAGTGTAGTGGCACAGTCAATAGCTCACTGCAGCCTCAGGCTTAAGTGATCCTACTGCCTCAGCTTCCCAAGTAGCTGGGATTGCAGGCAAACACCACCAAGCCTGGCTATATTTTTTAAGTGGAGATGATGAGGTCTCACTATGTTGCCCAGACCCATCTCAAACTTCAGGTCTCATGTGATCCTCCTACCTGGGACTCCCAAAGTGCTAGCATTATAGATGTGAGCCACTGCACCTGGCCCACTTCCCTTTCAAATACAAGAATTGGGCAGGAAGAGTGGCTCACATCTGTAATCCCAGCATTTTGGGAGGTGCTGGGCGTGGTGCCGGGCACCTGTAATCCTAGCTACTTGGGAGGCTGAGGTATGAGAATCGCTTAAACCCGGGAGGTGGACATCGCGATGAGCCGAGATTGCACCATGCACTACAGCCTGGGCAACACAGTGAGACTCTATCTCAAAAATAAATTTTAAAAAATAAAATGTAAAAAAAAAAATTTAAAATTTTTTTAAATTATAAAACTAAAAATATGTGCTTGGAACTCTCACCCCCTTCCCTGCCCACACTTCGAATGTGTAGAAACCATAAGCAAACACTGTCTGCTCATTTCCATTGAGTCTCACGCTAACCTCAGATGCAAGCCCTGTTCACCTCTCACAGACTGGTAAGTGGCCAAACAGGGCAGAAGGCCCACTACCGTTCACCTCCCTGAGCCTTGGTTTCTTTATCTGGAAAGTCAGAAGACTACGTCATACTCCGTCATTCACTGAAGATTCAGGGAGGAGACACATCTACAGTAGAACAGTAGCATAAAGCACAGAGTAGGTTACTAAAGAAACGTGTAGTAATAAAGGCATAGAGTAATACAGAAGGATGGGGTAGTACCACAAAAGTGTATAGAAGTATAGTGGTGAGAAGCAAGCGGCAAGTCAGGCGCAGTGGCTCACGCCTATAATCCCAGCACTTTGGGAGGCTGAGGCAGGTGGATCACCTAAGGTCAGGAGTTCGAAACCAGCCTGGCCAACATGGTGAAATCCCATCTCTACTAAAAATGCAAAGGTACTATGCTTATACACAGTAGGCACCACCTTCTTTGGAGCGCCAAGCAGAATGCTCTTCCCTTGAAAAGTGAACAGAGGCCGGGCGCGGTGGCTCACGCCTGTAATCCCAGCACTTTGGAAGGCCGAGACGGGCGGATCACGAGATCGAGACCATCCTGGCTAACACGGTGAAACCCCGTCTCTACTAAAAATACAAAAAATTAGCTGGGCGTAGTAGCGGGCACTTGTAGTCCCAGCTACTCGGGAGGCTGAGGCAGGAGAATGGCGTGAACCCAGGAGGCGGAGCTTGCAGTGAGCCGAGATCCCACCACTGCATTCCAGCCTGGGTGACAGAGCAAGACTCTGTCTCAAAAAAAAAAAAAAAAAAAAAAAAAAAAAAAAAAAAAAAAAAAGTGAACAGAAAGTAACAGCTTGACTGAGCACCCAGTCTAAGAGGATATCCTCGGATTATTTGTACTCTAAGCCCTCAGGGACACAATGCTCACAGGGCAAAGGTGTGGGGTAAGGGGTGCTCCTGGTGCTTTGCCCAGATCCTCTGTCCCTACAGTGCATCCAATCCCCCAGCTGACGGACATGCTGCCAACGGCTTCTACTATTGACTTTATCTGCATAACAGCCCTTGGAAGCAGATCACCTGAGGTCATGAGTTCAAGACCAGCCTGGCCAACATGGTGAAACCCTGTCTCTACTAAAAATATAAAAATTAGCCAGGCGTGCTGGTGCATGCCTGTGATCCCAGCTACTCAGGAGGCTGAGGCAGGAGAATCGCTTGAACCTGGGAGGCAGAGGTTGCAGTGAGCTGAGATCGTGCCACTGCACTCCAGCCTAGCAACAGAGAAAGACTCCCTCTCAAAAAAAAAAAATAAGAAAGAAAGAAAGAAAAAAAAAACAGCCCTTGGAAGGCACAACCAAAGGTGCCCCAGGAGTTCCCCAACCCATGTACACGTGTGCCCTCCTCACACGTACATGCCTTTCATGTATACACATGAATACACACACCACTTGGCCTTACAGCAGGCCAAAGCTGGATTTTCCAGACCCCACCTCTTGCTTGGCCCTTTCCCTACTTTTCTCCACTCCTTCCCTCACAGGTGAATACCTTTCCAAGAGATCCCATGTACCTGAAACTCTGAGTCACAGGTTCTGTTTCCAGGGAACCTGACCCAAAACACCTCCCCAGCCCTCCCACTCCCCAAGACCAGAGTCTGGGGTGCCCCAAGCTATAGTGAGACTCATTCTTTTGCTCACATATAAAAAGCACCCACTGTGTGCCAGGCATTATTGTAGGCACTGGGGATCCATCGGTAAATAAGACAGGTAGCTGCCATTGACAGTTGAATCTAGCAGGGGAGATGAATGTTATCTCCAGCTAAAACTGGGGTACACACTACTCCACAGACAGGTGTGGGCACAACACAGAAGTCACTGGGGACCAACCACAGTCTGGGAGAACAGATAAAACTTCTCTGAAGAAATAGCGCCCCCACTGAGAACTGAAGAATAAGAACACATTAGCTACACAACAGGCACAAGCCGGAGTGCACTGCAGGCCGACAGAGTTAGCACTAGGAGCTGTCAGAAGACCTCAGGGTTCGAGGGACTAAAAGGAGGCAAAGCAGCTAAAACCAAGTGAGCACAAGTGACAGTGGATCAAAGTGAGGCTGGGGGCAGCTGTGAGCCAAACATGCCATGTTGGGAAAGAAGCCAAAGTTTCCAACCCAAGTGTAAGGGGAAGCCCCAGAAAGATGACACATTCAGGTTTGAGCTTTGAAAAGGGATCATTTCAGACTTTGGGGAAAACACACGATCTGGCATTTTCTCCCCCTGCCAGGACCACAGTGCCATGACAAGAAAAAAAATTCAAAATAAAGCAAGGCAAAAATTCACAAGGACAAAGAGAAACAGGTAGAAGACAGCCACTAGTAAGAGATTTTTTACAAGTTTTCAGAAGATGGAAAACAGGGGAACAATATCCAGCTTAGGGCCAGGTACGGTGGCTCACACCTGTAATCCCAGCACTTTGGGAGGCCCAAGGCAGGCAGATCACCTGAGGTCAGGAGCTTGAGATTAGCCCAGCCAAGATGGTGAAACCCCGTCTCTACTAAAAATACAAAAATCAGTCAGGTGTGGTGGCGGGCGCCTGTAATCCCAGCTACTCAGGAGGCTGAGGCAGGAGAATCACTTGAACCTGGGAGGCAGAGGTTGTAGTGAGCTGAGATCATACCACTGCACTCCAGCCTGGGCAATAAGAGCGAAACTCAGTAAAAAAAAAAAAAAATGACAGAGAAGCTATTGAAACCACAAAATAAGAATAGGGTGCCAGGCCAGGTGTGGTGGCTCATGCCTATAATCCCAGCACTTTGGGACCAGCCTGGGCAACACAGGGAGATCCTGCCCCTACAAAAAATTTTAAAACTAGCTGGGTATGCTGGCATGCACTTGTAGTCCCGGGTCCTTGGGAGGCTGAGGCAGAAGGATTGCTTGAGCTCAGGAGGTTGAGGCTGCAATGAGCCACACACCTGTCCTCCAGTTGTTTCAAAAAGAGACTGGGCATAGTGGCTCATGCCTGTAATCCCAACAATTTGGGAGGCTGAGATGGGCAGGAGGTCAGGAGTTTGAGACCAGCCTGGCCAACATGGTGAAACTCCGTCTCTACTAAAAACACAAAAATTAGGCAGGCATGGTGGTCCACACCTGTAGTCCCAGCTACTTGGGAGGCTGAACCAGGAGAATCGTTTCAACCTGGGAGGCAGTTTGCAGTGAGCCTGGATCATGCCACTGCATTCCAGCTTGGGTGACAGAGTGAGATGAAAAAAAAAAAAAAAAAAAAAAGAAAGAAAAAAAAAAAAACAGCCCTTGGAAGGCACAACCAAAGGTGCCCCCAGGAGTTCCCTGACCCATGTACACAAGTGCCCTCCTCACACGTACATGCATTGCATGTATACATGTGAATACACACACCCCTTGGCCTTATAGCAGGCCAAAGCTGGATTTTCCAAGACCCCATCCCTTGCTTGGCCCTTTCCCTACTTTTCTCCACTCCTTCCCTCACAAGTGAAAACCTTTCCAAGAGATCCCATGTACCTGAAACTCTGAGGCCGGGTGTTAAGAGTGACAGAAAAGGGAGGAGCCCTTAGAAAGTAAAATTTTTAGTGAAAGTAACTCCAAAATAAGGGTTAGAAGATAAGAAATCTCCCAGAAAATGAAGCAAAAGAGATGAAAAACAGGAGAAAAGATCATGGAATGCTTTCAGCATTTAGGAAAAAAAAAAATTTTTTTTTTTTTTTTTTGAGACAGTCTTGCTCTGTCGCCCAGGCTGGAATGCAGTGATGTGATCTCGGCTCACTGCAACCTCCGCCTCCCAGGTTCAAGCAATTCTCCTGCCTCAGCCTCCCAAGTAGCTGGGATTACAGGCCCACCACCACACCCAGCTAATTTTTTGTATTTTTAGTAGAGATGAGGCCTCACCATGTTGGCCAGGCTGGTGTCGAACTCCTGACCTCAAGTGATCCAAAGTGCTGGGATTACAGGAATGAGCCACCATGCCCGACCATAAACATTATTATTTTAATAACTATAATACATTATTGGAGCAATACGGACACATGGGGAGTGGGAAAGCCTAAGAAAGCTAATCTCCCATAGCAGAGGATCAATATGTAAAATGGCACATCATTTACAGAGATAGTGATAAAGAACTCAAAAAGATGAGTCTGTTTAGAGTAGAGTGAGTTAACAGAGTGGTGACAAAGACTGATGTCTTTCATTACAAACCTTTTAAGGAAAAAAAAAACCTTTTAGCAGATTATAGTACTACCTGATTTTTGACTATTTTCTTTTTTTTTTTTTTTGAGACAAGAGTCTTGCTCTGTCACCCAGGCTGGAGTACAGTGGCACGATCTCAGCTCACTGCAAGCTCCGCCTCCCAGAATCATGCCATTCTCCTGCATCAGCCTCCCCAGTAGCTGGGACTACAGGCACCCACCACCACACCCAGCTATTTTTTGTGTTTTTTAGTAGAGACAGGGTTTCACCATGTTAGCCAGGATAGTCTCGATCTCCTGACCTCATTATCCACCCGCCTCAGCCTCCCCAAAGTGCTGCGATTACAGGCGTGAGCCACCGTGCCCGGCCTGACAATTTTCTTCTTAAAGAAAGCCCATCTACCCCACATCTCAAGCCTATTCTGTGTTAGAAGAAACTGAAGTCGAAGAGAATAGGCTAACCAAGAAGACACAGTGAGCTGGGAACTGGATGAGAACTAGACTCCAGGGTTCCCACTTTCTTGCTGAGGCCTCCCTTATCACCATCTGTTCTTTTTTTTTTTTTTTTTTTTTTTGAGACGGAGTCTCGCTCTATCGCCCAGGCTGGAGTGCAGTGGCCGGATCTCAGCTCACTGCAAGCTCCGCCTCCGGAGTTTACGCCATTCTCCTGCCTCAGCCTCCCGAGTAGCTGGGACTACAGGCGCCCGCCACGTCGTCCGGCTAGTTTTCGTATTTTTTAGTAGAGACGGGGTTTCACGGTGTTAGCCAGGATGGTCTCGATCTCCTGACCTCGTGATCCACCCGTCTTGGCCTCCCAAAGTGCTGGGATTACAGGCTTGAGCCACCGCAAGCTGACAGAAGACAGGGCCTTCCTGGGGAACCACCCTTCCTCCTGACTATGCATGCCTCTGGGAGTCCCGAAGCCGAGGCTGGGTGTTAGAGAACAAGAGCAATAGGACCACAGTACCCACCAAGGAACCCTCCTCCTCCATCAGAAACATGGGACTGGCCTCCCAGGAACCTGCCCCAACCCCCAAGAAGACAGCTTACCTCCCTGGCAACATCTTGGCGATCTCGGCCCAGCGGTTGCCCAGCACCTTGTGGGCCTCGCAGATAATGCGGTCCTCCTCCTCGGTCCAGCAAGACTTCTTCACCTCAGGGTTGAGGTGGTTGTGCCAGCGTTCACGGCACTGCTTCCCCAGCCGGCCCTTCAGGTGCTTGGCAATCAGTGTCCACTGCTTTGTGCCGTACTTCTTAACCAGCTCGATGACCTTGGAGAAAAGCCTCTGGGTAGCCAGTTGCACCGGCCCCTCCCTCGCCCTTCATATCCACCTGAGCCTTGCCACGGCCCTGGGAGGTGCCACCTACCACATCCCCTCAGGCAACACTGAGGGGGTGGCAGGGGATGCCACCCAGTATGACTTTGTGTAGCCCACAAGTCCTACCTGAAGATCTGACCACATCCCCCTCATTTATTGCCTGGAATAAATCTAGGTCAAGAATGCCAGAGACTCTTTCTATAGAGATCAAGTGGGGGTAAACAAAGGCACCAGAGTCCTGCTTCCCTCTTCAGGGCTCAACCCAATAAGCTAAGTATAAAAGAGCAGAGGGATGAGGAACAAACACAGGGGTCCAAACTAAAGGTGGGAAATAGACTTTCCCACCCCGGCCATGCCCCAGGCTGCCACAAGACCTCCCAGCACTTCTGTGGAAATTGGGAGGGCACAGGCTGAGCCATGGTAGCAGGCATGGCGGGCTGACCTAGCTGGACCTGAGTCCCCACCTGCCCTCAGTCAGGCTTCCTAGCTCAGGACACAAACCACAACATACTCAGCCACAAGAGCCAGGCCAGGCCCCGCCTATACAACAGACACACACGTTCTCATGTGCACACAGGCCACAAGAAACTGGGAAGAGTGGATGCTTCTTCTGGCAAAGATTTTGGTGAATAAATATTTGACTTCATTTCCGTATGGTTTAAATTTTATAGCAACCACATATCACTTGTTTTGTTTTAAAGATTTTATTTTTACTTTTTTTTTTATTTTTTGAGATGAAGTTTTGCTCTTGTTGCCCAGGCTGGAATGCAGTGGCACAATCTTGACTCACCACAACCTCCACCTCCCAGGTTCAAGCGATTCTCCTGCCTCAGCCTTCCAAGTAGCTGGGATTATAGGCATGCACCACCACACCCGGCTAATTTTATACTTTTAGTAGAGACGGGGTTTCTCCATGTTGGTCAGGCTGGTCTTGAACTCCCGACCTCAGGTGATCTGCCTGACTCGGCCTCCCAACGTGCTGGGATTATAGGCATGAGCCACTGCGCCTAGCCCAATTTTATGTTTTTACTTTTTTAGAGACAGGGTCTCACTGGTGTGCACAGGGGCGATCTCAGCTCACTGCAACCTACACATCCCAGATTCAAGTGATTCTCCAGCCTCAGCCTCCCAAGTAGCTGGGATTGGGGCACATCACCACACCTTGCTAATTTTTGTATTTTTTGGTAGATGGGGTTTCATCATATTGGCCAGGCTGTTCTCAGACTCCTGACCTCAAGTTATCCACCCACCTCAGCCTCCCAAAGTGCTGAGATTACAGGTGTGAGTTACCATACCCAGCCAAAAAAGTATTTTCTTTTTTTTTTTTTTTGTATTTTGGTACAGACGGGGTCAGACGGGGTTTTCACCGTGTTAGCCAGGATGGTCTCGATCTCCTGACCCTCGTGATCGCCCGTCTCGGCCTCCCAAGTGCTGATTACAGG
This sequence comes from Rhinopithecus bieti, assembly GCF_001698545.2. Lineage (NCBI taxonomy): Eukaryota > Metazoa > Chordata > Mammalia > Primates > Cercopithecidae > Rhinopithecus > Rhinopithecus bieti. The sequence goes on from NW_016806836.1 coordinate 4,301,398, forward strand.
CTTGAGCCACCGCGCCCGGCCCAAAAAAGTATTTTTCAAACTAAATTTTATTTTATTCTTAAGAGACCAGGGTCTCAGGCCGGGCCAGTGGCTCATGCCCTGTAATCCCCAGCACTTTGGGAGGTCGAGGCAGGTGGGATCATCGTTGAGGTCCATGGAGTTCGACACCAAGCCTGACCAACATGGCAAAACCCCTCTCTACTAAAATGTAAAATCACCCAGACATGGTGGCATGCACCTGTAATCTCATCTGCTCAGGAGGCTGAGGCAGGAGAATCGCTTGTACCTGGGAGGCAGAGGTTGCAGTGAGTCGAGATCATGCCATTGCACTCCAGCCTAGGCAACAAGAGCGAAACTCTACCTCAAAAATAAATAAATAAATAAATTTAATTTCATTCTTTTTCTTTTTCAAGACAGAGTTTCACTCTTACAGCCCAGGCTGGAGTACAATGGCACGATCTTGGCTCGCTGCAACCTCCGCCTCCCTAGTTCAGGTGATTCTCCTGCCTCAGCCTCCCAAGCAGCTGGGATTACAGACATGTGTTACCACACCAGGCTCATTTTTGCATTTTTAGTAGAGACACAGTTTTGCCATGTTGGTCAGGCTGTCTCGAACTCCTGATGTCAGGTGATCCACCCACCCCAGCCTCCCAAAATGCTGGGATTATAGGCGTGAGCCACCACACCCAAGCTTTTTTTTTTTTTGAGGCAGGGTCTCACTGTGTCACCCAAGCTAGAATGCAGTAGTGTGATCATAGCTCACTGCAGCCTTGAACTCCTGGGCTCAAATGATCCTCCCAACTCAGCCTTCCATCTATAGGCACCCTACCACCACACTGAGTTAATTAAAATTAATTTTAAGGTGAAGTGCTAGCCATGGCTCATGACTATAATCCCAGAACTTTGGGAGGCCAAGGTGAGAAGACAGCTTGAGCCCTCTAGTTCAAGACCAGCCTGGGAAACATAGGAAGACCCTGTCTCTATAAATTAAAAAAAAAAAAACAAAGGCTGGGCACAGTGGCTCACGCTTGCAATCCCAGAACTTTGGGAGGCCAAGGTGGGTGGATCACAAGGTCAGGAGTTCAAGACCAGTCAGGCCAACATAGTGAAACCCCACCTCTACTAAAAATACAAAAATTAGCCAGGAGTGGTGGTGGGAGCCTGTAATCCCAGCTCCTCGGGAGACTGAGGCAGAGAATTGCGTGGACCTGGGAGGTGGAGGTTGCAGTAAGCCAAGATGGCACCATTGCACTCCAGCCTGGGCAACAGAGCAAGACTCAGTCTCAAAAAATAGAAAAAAAGAAAGAACAGGAATAGTGGCTCATGCCTATAATCCCAGCACTTTGGGAGGCTGACATGGGAGGATCATTTGAGCCCAGAAGTTCAAATAGCCTGGGCAGCATAGCAAGACACTGTCTCTACAAAAATTTTTCAAGATTAGCCAGACATGGTGGCACATGTAGTACCAGCTACTTTGAAAGCTGAGGTGGGAGGATTGCTTGGGCCTGGGAGGTTGAGACTGCAATGAGCCGTGACTGTGCCACTGTACTCCAGCCTGGATGACAGAGCGAACCTCTGCCTCCATCAATCAATCAAAAAAATTAGCCAATGCTCTCCAGCCAGTGCAACAGAGTAAGACCTGTCTCAAAAAAAATTAATTTAAAAATATCTAGTTCCAGGCCAGGCGCGGTGGCTCACGCCTGTAATTCTAGCACTTTGGGAGGCCGAGGTGGGTGGGTCATGAGGTCAGGATTTTGAGAGCGGCCTGACCAACATGGTGAAACCCCATCTCTACTAAAAATAACAAAAAAATTAGCCAGGCATGGTGGTGGGTGCCTGTAATCCCAGCTAATCAGGAGGCTGAGGCGGAAGAATTGCTTGAACCCAGGAGGCGGAGGATGCAGTGAGCTGAGACTGTGCCACTGCACTCCAGCCTGGGCAACAAAGCGAGACTCCATCTAAAAAAAAAAAAAAAAAAATGCCTAGTTCCCTTCATCTCCCTCTTTCCCATGAGCCACACCTGCCTCGGTAGAATGGCATCCTCTGGGCTGGTATCAAGGAGAAGAGATGAGGGAACTCCCAAGGTATACCAGAGCATTCATGGCGCTTACTGCCTCTTCTAGGTTGGGGACATCCCCAGCCTCTCTGAGCCCTGCTCTCTCCATCTATAAAATGGGACTAACAACTTCTGCCCACTTCACAGGACTGCTATGGCGATCAAAAGAAGGCATCTGGGCCGGGCGCAGTGGCTCAAGCCTGTAATCCCAGCACTTTGGGAGGCCGAGACGGGTGGATCACGAGGTCAGGAGATCGAGACCATCCTGGCTAACACGGTGAAACCCCGTCTCTACTAAAAAATACAAAAAACTAGTCAGGCGAGGTGGCGGGTGCCTGTAGTCCCAGCTACTCAGGAGACTGAGGCAGGAGAATGGCGTGAACCCGGGAGGCGGAGCTTGCAGTGAGCTGAGATCCGGCCACTGCACTCCAGCCTGGGCGACAGAGCGAGACTCTGTCTCAAAAAAAAAAAAAGAAGGCATCTATGCCCTGTGAAGGTCGCAGGGTGCAATCACCATTAAATCAGGGATAGCAGCAGCTGCCATTTGCTGAGAGCTCACCATGTACAGGACCTGCAAGCCCCCTACAAACATCACCTGCTTAACTCTCGTGACAACGCCGCACTGCTGCTGTTCCCCTCCATGGGCAGAACAAGAGAAGCTAAGTAATCAGCCCAACAGCCTTGGACCATGAGTGGGGAAGTCTGGAGACACTCCGAAACTTGGAATCTCAGGGGTGCAGCCAGGGCAGCATAAGAGTGTCAGACTGGCTGGTAGACAACTCACACCCAATGCTCAGCTTGACACCCCCAACCCAACACAAGGCAATCTCACAGTCCCCAGGTTCACTGGTGGGTGAAGGCCCACTGTGTACAAGGCACTATCCAAGCAGTTACCTTCTGGTCTTCCTCTTTGGTCCATGGCCCCTTAACAAGGTCTGGGTTCAAAACTCTCAGCCACCTGTACTGGCATTGCTGGTCAGTACGGTTCTGGGAAAAGAACAGAACAACAAACCAATCTGTGAGAATTTCTGGGACCTTGGGCTGGGAGCCTGGTGAAGTACTAGGTTCAGGGGCCTATGGCCTGGGACTGGGCACACCTTGGGTAGGTGTGTCCTGTTCCATGCAGCCATCACACACTGCACGCCCACATGCCGGAACATGGACAGTTTCCCTTTGCTACATGAGAGGGCAAACTCGGGCCCCTGTGGGAAGCCACCCCCTACCAACCAAACGCAAGAGGCCACCATCACAAGTTTTTAACTCCTTGTATGCCAGGGACCTCTGCTTTTTTCTAGGAGAGCATTTTTATTCCCTGAAGAGTTCAGATTACACAGAAGAGGGGGAGATGAGGAAATGGGGCAGGAAGGGATCTGGTGACTTGCTTTCTGAGCAGCCCAGGCAGTAAGACGTATGGCACCTCCTGCCACACCCCCTCCCTCCCAGACACCTGTGGGTCAGGGGTGGGAGAGCCTGAGAAGGAGGTCCTGAGGGGAACCCCCTCATCATCGGGAGGCTCTAATCGAATGTGGTAGCACCCGCCAGCCCTGTGGGGGCCTCACCATAAAACCTGCTGAAAGCATCACTTCCCCTCAGTTTCAGTCTCACTGTTGAGAAACCAAACACCTGTTCACTCCTGACTTACAGGAATATATGCAAATATGCACCACATGCTGCAAATGTCTCAGAGCCTGAAGACCACCAGGCATGCTGAGGAGCTGGGAGATGTTTACATCAGTATGCCCTGAATGCCAGTTTAGGAAGAAAGATCCTACAAACGTTCATTTGCCCTGCTTTATTTGGTTTTGTTTTGAGGGGCTTAGTAAGGAACTCCCTTTTCCTCTCCTTGGCAAAGTCTGCCCCAGGCACACTGTTCTCTCAGAGTCCTTGCCCCAAGGGAGGGCCACAGAGGGACTGTACTCACAGGGAAGTGGCTGGCCAGGAACTTCCAGTCCTGCTGTCCAAACTGCCTCACCAGGGCCCTCAGCTGCTCGTCCTGCCAACACCAGAAAGACAGGGGCTCAGCACACATACGTGCAGAAAACCTCAGGGCTGCCCGTGACGGAGTCCAATCTAAAAGGAACAGTCTTGTTCATTCATTCCATCATGAAGTGAATACCTACTAAGTGCCAGGCGCGACAGTTGCAGCAGCAGGCAGCAATAGAGCTGCCCCTGATCTCACAGGAGGGAGCCAGCTGCCAATCAAAGGCTCAGAGGAACAAAAGTAAAGCCACTCCCTGCTGGGAGATATGGAGAAGTATGTGGTGACTGCCTACTCCGGGACATCAAGGGACAGGTTCCAAGGAAATGCAGAATAGCTAGAATGGAGGAAGCAAGACAGATGCAAGATGATTTTGGAAGGAACCATAGGGGCCAGATCATTTGCAGCATCAGTTCAACCATCTATCATGCAAAATCACTGACGTGTTTGAACAGTGGGCGGTCACAGTCAAACGTGCTTTTTATAAAGTTCTCTTTGCCTGCTACAGGGTGGGAAAGGGGCTGGAAGGGAGCAGAGTGGATGTAAGGAGGTTATTACCGCACTCAGGTCAGAGGTGATAGTGATTTAGCACTAGAAGCAGGAGGCCTGGGAAAAAACAAGAGTAGTTAGAAGACAGGCTAGTATCTATATCTATCAAAATAGCCTCCCAAAATGAATTACCAATTCATGCGATAACATGAATCTCAGTGTCACTATGATGTGTGAAAGAAGCCAGACACAAAAGTGTACACACCGTATGATTCCATGCATATGAAATTCTAGAAAATGTAAACTAAGCTATAGGGACAAAAAGTGGTTGTCTGAGGCCAGTGGTGGAGAGGGATGAACAGCAAAGGGGGGCAAGGAATGTCTTGGAGACAATGGAAATGTACTATAGCCCGGCTGTGCTGGTGGTTCCACTCAATTGTACTATAAATGGTTGTAATTAATTGTATATAAAGTTTTCCTCAGTTAAATCGATTAATATATAAAGAAAATGTCAAGCCAGGCGTGGTGGCTCACATCTGCAATCCCAGCACTTTGGGAAGCCAAGGCAGGTAGATCACGAGGTCAGGAGTTCGAGACCAGCCTGGTCAATATGGTGAAACCCCATCTCTATTAAAAATACAAAAATTAGCCGGGTGTGGTGGCAGGTGCCTGTAATCCCAGCTACTTGGGAGGCTGAGGCAGAAGAATTGCTTGAACCCAGGAGGCGGAGGTTGCAGTGAGCCAAGATCATGCCACTGCACTCCAGCCTGGGCAACAAAGCGAGAGTGAGACTCCGTCTCAAACAAAAGAAAAAAGAAAGAAAATGTCATGCATATAAACAATAGGTATTACTCAGTCGAGGGAATTCTGACACATGCTACAGCATGGATGAAAGCTGAGGACATTATGCTAAGTCAAATAGCCAGACAGGGCAAATACTCAGGATTCCACTCACACGAAGCATCTAAAAAAGTCAAAATCAGGCCGGGTGCCATGGCTCAGGCCTTTAATCCCAACACTTTGGGAGGCCGAGGCAGGTGGATCACCTGAGGTCAGGAGTTTGAGACCAGCCTGGCCAACATGGTGAAAGTTCGTCTCTAATAAAAACACAAAAATTAGCCTGGCCTGGTGGCAGGTGCCTGTAATCCCAGCTACTCAGGAGGCTGTAGCAGGAGAATCGCTTGAACCCGGGAAGTGGAGGTTGCAGTGAGCCGAGATCACGCCATTGCACTGCAGCCTGGGTGACAGAGCAAGACTCTGTCTTGAAAAAATAAAATAAATAAACAAAATAGTCAAAATCACAGAAACAGAGTAGAAAGATAGCTGCCAAGGGCTGGAGGGCAGGAGGAGAGTGAATTCATGTCTAATTAGTTTCAGTTTTCTGTCATTTTTTTTTAGACAGGGTCTCGCTTGGTCACCCAAGCTAGAGTGCAGTGGTGCAAACACAGCCGTGGTGCAAACACAGCCCACCGCATCCTCAACCTCATGGGCTTAAGTGATCCTTCCACCTCAGCCTCCCAAGTAGGTGGGACCACAGACACACACCACCATGCCTGGCTAATTTTTGGGTTTTTTTTTTGGAGAGACAGGATCTCGCATGTTCCTCAGGCTGGTCTAGACTGCCTCAAGTAATCTCCTCCCTCGGGCTCCCAAAGTGCTGGGATTACAGGCCTGAGCCACCATGACCCACCAAGTTGGTGGGTATTTTTTTTGTTTTGTTTTTAATGACAGGGCCTTGCTATGTTTCCCTGGCTGGTCTAGGACTCCTGGACTCAGGCAATCCTCCTGCTTCGGCCTCCCACAGTGCTCGGTTTACAGGCATAAACCACCGCACTCAGCCTTGTTTCCAATTTCAAAGATGAAAAAGTTTTAGAGATCTTTTGCAAAACAATCTGAAAATACTTAACACCACTGAACTACAAAGTTAAAGATGGTTAAAGGGTAGATTTAAGGGGGAGGAAAAAGGGGATAAATTTAAAGTGAGATGGTTTTGTCACGCATACAAATTTATATGTGTATATATGCATACATGCTCCTAGACAGAAACATTGGTCACAACGTGGCCCACCACAGGAATCAAAGCCCTCAACTACAGCTTGGCCAGAATCAGCACAGGCTGGGCAAAGTCACGGTAAATTATTTGGATGAGCCAGCCCAGGCCTGCACTCACATGTCCACCTGTGGCCAGTCCAGGACACCCTTCCCTACCCAAACCATGCCACCTCCCTGCCCTGGCCAGGCTCACACCTGCTTCCTCCTGTGTTCCCCAGTCCATCTCTGGCACCACCACCCTCCCTGACAACTGACCTGGATACTATCGTTTCCAAAATTACACTCTTTCCACCTGCCCTGGGACTCCCTGACATGGTCAGCACCATCCCCGCACTGCCTTCTCCACAGCCACCTCTTGCCTGCCTGGCACAGCGCCCTCTCCCACTTCCTCAGCACTGGTCTCTCAGCCCCAGCCTGTGCTCTATATCTCTTTTTTTCTTTTTTTTGAGACAGAGTTTTGCTCTTGTTGCCCAGGCTGGAGTGCAATGGCGCGATCTCAGCTCACTGCAACTTCCACCTCCTGGGTTCAACTGATTCTCCTGCCTCAGCCTCCCAAGTTGCTGGGATTACAGGCACCCACCACCATAACTGGCTAAGTTTCTGTATTTTTAGTAGAGACAGGGCTCTGACGTGTTGACCAGGCTGGTCTTGAACTCCTTGCCTGAGGTGATTCACCTGCCTCAGCCTCCCAAAGTGCTGGGATTACAGGCATGAGCCACCGCGCCCGGCCACCCATCTCTCTTATCGATTCCCCACACAGCAGATGAGCTCCCCTGAAGCCCGGCTACATTCACATCACTCCCTGCATTAGAACCTTCCATCTTTGTCCAGTTCAGACTTAGAAAAAACAAACCAAAAACGAAGCTAACCTGGCTTTGCATTGAGAGCTGAACAATCCTACAGCTTCTAAGCCTAACACTCAAGGCCCTCGAGGAATCAGCCCCAATGTATTCTTTCGTCTCCGACAACCACTTCTCCACCCCTTCAAGGACCCTTCCCTCCAACCAAACTGGCCTCCTGTACTGGCTTTTCTCCACCTACAGCCCCTTTCCTGATCTGACTTACCCAACATTTGCACACTGTAGGTCTTCCCTCACTATTAAATTTCCAAATCCTCATCCTTAGCTCGAAGGTCACTTTTTCCATATAAGTTTCCTTAACCTCATCAGGCAGCAGTAATAGCTCCTTCTAAAGGTACTCGCCATCCACTCATCCTACAATTATCAGGTGCCCAGAGCTATAACAGTGAGCACCAACAGACACCAATCCTACCCGTGCCGCGGATGACCACAGCACATTCCAGGGACCTGCGCGCGGTCTTATCTCTCCATCCCAGGGAGAAAGCTGCTCCGGGGTAGAAACTTGGCCTTATTTATTCTTCTAAACCCACAGACCCAAATATAGTCCCTGGTCCACAACAGGATGAGCAGAAAAGGTTTGCTAAGCATGCATCTGGAAAAACATCTTTCATGATTAAAAAGGGTTTTACCACTCACACAGCAAGTTTTAGAAAAAACAAAACAAGCTAGTCATGGTGGCTCCTGCCTATAATCCCAAAACTTTGGGAGGCCAAGGCAGGAAGATTGCTTGAGCCCAGGAGACCAGCCTGGGCAACATAGCAAGACCCTCTTTCTCTATTTAAAAACAAAAAATCAGGTCGGGTGTGGTGGCTCACACCTGTAATCCCAGCACTTTGGGAGGCTGAGGCGGGCGGACCACGAGGTCAGGAGATCGAGACCATCCTGGCTAACATGGTAAAACCCCGTCTCTTCGAAAAATACAAAAAATTAGCCGGGCATGGTGGCAGGCGCCTGTAGTCCCAGCTCCAGCCTGGGCAACAGAGCAAGACCCTGTTTAAAAAAAAAAAAAAAAAACCCAAACCTAAAATTAAGGACATCTATGATGTTACCTATAGGTTGAAAACAAAACAAAACAAAACAAAAAACACTGAAGAACTGAAGACACTAAGAACAACTGAGGTAAAATAAAAAGGCCAGTAGGAGTCTAAAATGGTACAATCAATTAAGACAAAGGCAGTTTCTGTAAAACTAAACATATACCTACCTCATGACCATACCTAACTATCTTCCCAAAAGAAAGGAAAATACGTATTTGCAAAAAGATTTATGCAAGAATCTTCATGGTAGCACTATACACAATAGCCAAAAACCGGAAACAATCCAAACATCTATCAACAGGTGAAACGCTGTATGCTATATATACCCATACAACGGAATACTACCCAGTGATAGAAAAGGACAAGTTACTGAATCACCCAACACTATGCTGAACAAAAGCCAGATGCAAAGAATGCAACCGTACGATTTCATATACAGAAGATTCAAGAACAGGCAAAACACATTATCCTAAGCAAACACAGGAACAGAAAACCAAATACCACATATTCTCACCTATAAGTAAGAGCCAAACACTGAATACACATGGACACAAAGAAAGGAACAAGGACACCAGGGCCTACTTGAGGGTGGCGGGTGGGAGGAGGATGAGGATCAAAAAACTACCTATTGGGGCTGGGTGCAGTGGCTCACGCCTGTAATCCCAGCACTTTAGGAGGCTGAAGTGGGAAGATCACCTGAGGTCAAGAGTTCAAGACAAGCCTGGTGAACATGGTGAAACTCTGTCCCTACTAAAAATATAAAAATTTGCCAGGTGTGGTGGCATGTGCCTGTAATCCCAGCTACTTTGAGAGGCTGAGGTAGGAGAATCGCTTGAACCCAGGAGGCAGAGGTGGCAGTGAGCGGAGATCACACTACTGCACTCTAGCCCGGACAACAGAGACTGTCTAAAAAAAAAAAAAAACTACCTATCGGGTACCATGCTTATTACCTAGGTAATAAAATAACCTGTACATCAAACTCCCATGACATGCAATTTACCTATATAATAGACCTGCACATATACCCCTGAACCTAAAGTTAACACACACACACACCCCCCCAAAAAGAAACAGGCAAAACAAATCAATCAGCAATTGCCTGGAGCTGGGGAAGCCTGACCACAAACGGCCACAAGGACTTCTTGGGACAATCAGGGTGGAGCCTACATTGGTATGTGCATTTGTCAAACTGCACATAAGTGATCAAACTGGCTGGCTGCAGTGGCTCACAACTGTCATCCCAGCACTTTGGGAAGCCAAGGTAGGTGGATTGCTTGAGGTCAGGAGCTCAAGACTAGCCTGGCCAACACAGTGAAACCCCATCGCTACAAAAATACAAGAATTAGCTGGGCATGATGGCGGGTGCCTGTAATCCTAGCTACTCAGGAGGCTCAGGCCAGAGAATTGCTTGAACCCAGGAAGCGGAGGTTGTAACGAGCAGAGATCATGCCAATGCACTCTGGCCTGAGAGACACAGACTCCATCTCAAAAAAAAAAAAAAAAAAAAAAAAAAAAAAACTGATCAAACTGTTCACTGTAAAAAGGGGCATCTGGCCAGGCACAGTAGCTCATACCTATAATCCTGGCACTTTGGAAGGCTGAGGTGGGAGAACTGCTTGAGCCTAGAAGTTTGAGACCAGCCTGGGCAACATGGAAAGACCGCATATCTCTACAAAAAATACAAAAATTAGCCAGGTGTGGTGGCGCATGTCTGTGGTCCCAGCTACTCAGGAGGCTGAGGGGGGAGGATTGCTTGAGCCCAGAAAGTTGAGGCCAGTGAGCCATGCTAGCACGGCACTCCAGTCTGAGCGACAGAGCAAAAACCCTGTCTCAAAAATGAAAAAAAAAAAAAAAGGGCGTTTGATTGCATATGATTACATATAAAGTATATTTCAATCACCTTTACTAGAAAATAAAAAGATGGAGCTAGAAGGAAACCAGTTCAGAGCTTGATGTCAGAAGGTTCAATACAGTTCATTTTTTTAGAAAAAGAAAGTGGGAGTTGGCAGAGTGCGGTGGCTCACGCCTGTAATCCCAGCACTTTGGGAGGCCGAGGCTGATGGATCACCTGAGGTCAGGAGTTCAAGATTAGCCTGGCCAACATGGTGAAACTCCGTCTCTACTAAAAATACAAAAATTAAGACTGGGCACAGTGGCTCACGCCTGTAATCCCAGCACTTTGGGAGGTTGAGGTACAGATCACGAGGTCAGGAGTTCGAGACCTGCATGGCCGGGATGGTGAAACCTCGTATCTACTAAAAATACAAAAAAAAAAATTAGCGAGGCGTGGTGGTGCATGCCTGTAATCCCAGCTACTCGGGAGGCTGAGGCAGGAGAATTGCTTGAATCCAGGATGCAGAGGTTGCAGTGAGCCAAGATCATGCCACTACACTCCAGCCTGGGTGACAGAGCGAGACTCTGTCTCAAAAAAAAAAAAAAAAAAATAGCTGGATATGGTGGCTCACACCTATAATCACACCTTCTCAGGAGGCTGAGGCAGGACAATCGCTTGAACCCAGGAGGCAGAGGTTGCAGTGAACTGAGATTACACCACCGCCCTCTATCCTGGGTGACAAGAGCAAAACTCCGTCTCAAAAAAAAAAAAAATCAAGAAAAAGGGGAGTTACAGACTTGGCCGAACCTCCTAGCACTCAAAAGGCAAAAAGCAAAATCAACGTCCATGACCTAGAACATGCCAGCTGCTCAGGAGACACAGTGGGCCCTGAGGTCTGGAATACACATCCCCTTCCCACCCGCTGAGTCCTCAGAATTAAGAGTCCCCCAGAATGCTCTGAGTAGAGGCCTGAGGTCAATCAGAGGACCCATCCCTTCCTCACCCACTCCTCCTCTTCATCCCATCTGATGGGACATCAGGACTCCCGGCTCAGCTCCTCTGGACAGCCCCCAGCTGCCATCAATCCTCTCCTCCCCACGGACTCACCTCCTCATGGGTCCATTTGACCTTGCACTTGCTATCCCTCTGCTCCGGCACATCTGAATCTGTGTCCTGGTAGTGCAGCTCATCCAGATCCTCGCTATGGGGAAAGCAGGCCAAAGGTCAAGGATGGTGCGTCCATACGTTTTACATAATGGAGAGCCTGTAGGCAGCGGCCAGCCCACCCTAGGGAAAGGTCTGGGGGAGAGAGCTTTTACTTTTCTTCTTTTAAGACATAGGCACCTCTGCTTCACTTATTTTTATTTTTACTTTGAGACAGGGTCTCACTCTGTCACTGGGCTGGAATTCAGTGTGGCATGATCACAGCTCACTGCAGCCTTGAACTCCTGGACTCAAATGATCCCCCCGCCCCAGCCTCCTAAGTAGCTGGGACTATAGGGGCATGCCACCACGCCCAGATAACTTTTGTACTTTTTGTAGAGACAGGGTCTCACCATATTGCCCAGGGTGGTTTTGGACTCCTGGGCTCAAGCGATCCTCCCACCTCAGCCTCCCAAAGTGCTGGGACTATAGGCATGAGCCACCACATCTGACCTCACCGCTTTTTAAATTCTTTAATGAAATAGGGTTAAGAGCTACTTTCTTCTTTTTAATCTTCAGGAATGCCCTAGTGATTTCGAAAGCTGTAAGAAAAAGAAGTCAGGCACAGTGGCTCAAACCTGTAATCCCAGCACTTTGGAAGGCTAAGGTGGGTGGACTGCTTGAGGTCAGGAGTTCAAGACCAGCCTGATGAAACGCGGTGAAACCCCATCTCTACTAAAAATACAAATACTAGCTGGGCGCAGTGGTGCATGCCTGTAATCCCAGCTACTCAGGAGGCTGAGGCAGAATTGCTTCATCCCAGAAGGTGAAGGTTGCAGTGAGCCAAGATCATGCCACTGCACCCAGCCCGGGTGACAAAGCAAGACTCTGTCTCAAAAAAAAAAAAAAAAAAAGAAAGGAAAAAAGGAAAAGAAAGTTAAGATTTCACCAAGAATATTATGTTCAAAATCAGACTATCACTTTACCCTTTCAGTAACAAACCCACATGGATATTTTAAGGAATAAAGTTGATGAAGTAAATTATTAGGCACCAGGATTTTAAGAGATATTAGTTATTTGGGAAAAAAATTCTAAATATATTATCTATGTCCATTTGTTGTTTTTATTGTTTTAGGGAGAGTCTGGCTGTGTCTTTCAGACTGGAATATAGTGGCATAATCATAGCTCAATGAAGCCTCCAACTCCTAGGCTCAAGCAATCCTCCCACTTCAGCCTCCCAAGTACCTGGGACTACTAGCACATGACATCATGCCTGGCTATTTTGTATTTTTTTGTAGAAACATCTCACTATGTTGCCCGGGCTCATCTGGAACTCCTGGACTTAAGCAATCCTCCCACCTTGGCCTCCCAAAGTGCTGAGATTATAGAACTGAGCCACCATGACTGGACAAGTTGTTTTTTCATGTGTGGTTTTTTTTTTTTTTTTTTTTTGTATGGGTCTGACAGGGTCTCAGTATGTTGCCCATACTGGTCTTGAACTCCTGGGCTCAAGCGATCCTCCTGCCTCAGCCTCCAAAGTAACTGGGATTACAGGTGTGCACCACCGTGTCCAGCTTACGTCCATTTTCTCAAATCCCTTTTCAATCCTTCCCTACACACAGGCTTAATGGAGAGAAATATCAGCGTACAGTATCCTGGGTTTTTTTGTTGTTGTTTTTTTTTTGACACAGAGTTTCACTCTGTCGCCTAGGCTAGAGTGAAGTGGCAACATCTCAGCTCACTGCAACCTCCTCCCCCCCAGGTTCAGGCAATTCTGCCTCAGCTACAGGCACCTGCCACCACGCCTGGCTAATTTTTTTTGCATTTTAACAAAGACAGGGTTTCACCATCTTGGCTGGTCTTGAACTCCTGACCTCATGATCTACCCGCCTCAGCCTCCCAAAGTGCTGGGATTACAGGCGTAAGCCACCACACCCGGCCCAGTGTACAATATCTTCTAACATGGCTGTAGGGGGAAAAAAAAAACAGTACGAGCTGCTTTGAGTTCTGAGTGTTTTTACTCTACCAGGCAATCTTCCAAGTTGCTCCAAAAAATTCTCATATTTATCCAGTTTAATAGTTACAAAAATGGAAATCGGGCCGGGTACGGTGGCTCACACCTGTAATCCCAGCACTTTGGGAGGCCAAGGCAGGCAGATCACCTGAGGTTGGAAGCTCAAGACTAGCCTGACCAACATGGCGAAATCCCATCTCTACTAAAAACACAAAATTAGACGGGTGTGGTGGCGCATGCCTGTAATCCCAGCTACTCAGGAGGCTGAAGCAGGAGAATCGCTTGAACCTGGGTGGCGGAGGTTGCAGCGAGCCAAGATCGAGTCATTGCACTCTAGCCTGGGCAACAAGAGCAAAACTCCATCTCAAAAAAAAAAAAAGGAAATCAGCTGGGCACAGTGGCTCATGTCTGTAATTCCAGTACTTTGGGAGGCCAAGGTGGGCGGATCACAAGGTCAGGGGTTCGAGACCAGTCTGGCCAACATGGTGAAATTACAATTTTGTAATTTTTTGTAAAAATACAAAAAAAATTGGCTGGGTGTGGTGGCATGCGCCTGTAATCCCAGCTACTCAGAGGCTGAGGCAGAATTGCTTGAACCCAGGAGGCGGAGGTCACAGAGAGTAGAGATCAGAGATAGTGCTACCACACTCCAGCCTGGGCAACAGAGCGAGACTCCACCTCAAAAAAAAAAATACAAAAACACAAAAATTAGCTGGGCATGGTGGCGTGTACCTGTAGTCCCAGCTACTCAGGAAGCTGAGGCAGGAGAACTGCTTGAACCCAGCAGGCAGAGGTTGCAGTGAGTCGAGACCCTGCCACTGCACTATAGCCTGGGCAACAGAGGGAGACTCCGTCTCAAAAAAAAAAAAAAAAAATGAAATCATAGGATCCACCTCCAGAGATGTCAGGTGCTTGAGGAAAGTTAGTAATCTTTCCCCAGCTCCACCCGACAGGACCTGCATCAGGTCACGTTGGTCAGGTAAGTTGCTAGGTCAGACATTTGTAAACTGGAAAAAGCTTACAGGTTTCCAAACAAGGCAAGTCTAGGTCTTGTGATCAAATAAAAGGCAGCTTACTATGCTATTCACATTATCTTCTCCTTGTTTTCCAGAGCTCACCATTGCTTCCTAGAGTCACTCCTGTACTTCCACAGCACATGTCTCAGGCCCTTACACTGCAACTGCCTGTCTCCTCTACATCATCTACAAAGGTCAGCTTACCTCGGGATCCCAGGGTTTATCACCAAAAGGTCTTAAATGTTTGCCCAGGGACTGACTGAATACACAAATGAATGAAAAAATGTGCAAAGCTGCTGCCTATTAGTCAATAAGAAATACTAATTAAATGTTTTAGGCCAGGCAAGACCTAGTTTCAAAAGAAAAAAACTTTCAGAAACAGGAAAGGAAGGGGCAGTGTCTACAGCCAGCAATACAGAAGGATCTGGAATTCATTCCTGACCCAGCTCATGGGTCCTACACCATTGCAATACAGAAGGCAAATATCCAGAAGATACTAATAACAGAATGAAGCTGCCTTCAAAATCAACTGCCCCCAGACAGCTCGTGACAGAAACCATCTTTGCTTCTCCAGCGTCCAGCACAAAGAAGGCCTGGCTTCTAACAGAAGGTCAGCAAATATTCTTTCAAGCATGAAAGGATGTCTGCATGGACACTCCCTCGTGCTCCAATGCTGTTTATTTTTATTTTTTAATTTTTTTTGAGATAGAGTCTCGCTTTGTTCCCAGGTTGGAGTGCAGTGGCATGATCTCGACTCACTGCAACCTCCGCCTCCTGGGTTCAAGCGAATTCTCCTGCCTCAGCCCCCTGAGTAGCTGTGATTACAGGCACCTACCACCACACCCGGCTAATTTTTGTATTTTTGGTAGAGATGAGGGGTTTCACCATGTTGATCAAGCTGGTCTTGGAACTCTTGGCCTCAAGCGGTCCGCCCGCCTTGGCCTCCCAAAGTGCTGGGACTACAGGCGTAAAGCCACCACACCCAGCCTCCAATGCTGTTAGATAGGGTCAGCATCTCAGATAGCTGGGAGATTTCTGTGAGATGACATACTTTACCACGTGTGCTGGCCATCAACTTCCCCCACATTCTCATTATCCCCACTTAAAAGATGAGGAAATTGAGGCTCAGAGGGGTCAGGCCACTTGCCAAGTTCCAGACCTTCCTAACTCCAGACACCTGCAAGTCCTCACACCCTAATCCCGGCTGAAAAAGTAGAGGCCAGTTAGTGGTGGCAACCACATTTTGGTCCAACATACCCTACCTTTTACCCTTCAACGTGCTGGGCTCTGCTCCAGGACTGGGGTGAGTCAGAGACAAAGTGGGAAGTGGGGCACTAGGGCAGAGGAGAGTTACAGCAAATGGCCAGGAAAAGGGGTGAGGGCTGTGGAGCTGCCATCCTTCACATGGGAGGCGTTCCTCCACTGAGCCCCTCAGGTGAGAAGTAGCTGAGGACCTGAGGGTGGTCTACGGGCAGTCATTTCTGGAATGAACAAAAAATCAGGATAGGGCCAGGCAAGGTGGCTCACACCTGTACTCCCAGGACTTTGGGAGGCCAAGGGAGGAGAATCCCTGGAAGCCAGGAGTTCGAGACCAGCCTGGGTAACATAGTGAGGTGAGACACGACGCGAGGCCGCCACCACCCCCCAGCTCTAATCCTAGCACTTTTGAGGCCAAGGTGGGCGGACTGCCTGAGCAACACAGTGAAACCTGTCTCTACTAAAAATCCAAAAAATTAGCCAGGTGTGGCGGCGTGCGCCCACAGTCCCAGCTACTCGGGAGGCTGAGACAGAATTCCTCGAACCCAGGAGGCAGAGGTTGCAGTAAGCCAAGATTGTGCCACTGCACTCCAGCCTGGGCGACAGAGCAAGAGTCTGTCTCCTAAATAAATAAACAAAACAATTAGCCAGTTGTGGCGGCGCGTGCCCCCAGTCCCAGCTACTCAGCCTGCAGTCCCAGCTGGCTGAGGTGGGAGATCACTTGAACCTGGGAGGTTGAGGCTGCAGTGACCTATGATTGCACCACAGCACTCCAGCCTGGACCGCAGAGGGAGACCCTGTCTCAAAGGAAAAAAAAAAAAACAGGGCAGGGTCTGATAGGTGCCTGAACAAAAAACTTCCTGGACAGTGGTGCTGCCCCTGGGAAAATGGGGCCTGAGGAACATAGTCCCTGTGCTCATATCCCCATCCTCACTCTGAAAGGGCAAAAATCTAGAGGGATGGAAGGCTTCATCTTTAGATGAGGCTATCGTCTAAAGAGGGACCGAAGGTTGGCCGGGCGCGGTGGCTCATGCCTGTAATCCCAGCACTTTGGGAGGCCGAGGCGGGCGGAACACAAGGTCAGGAGATCGAGACCACCCTGGCTAACATGGTGAAACCTTGTCTCTACCAAAAATACAAGAAATTAGCCCGGTGTGGTGGCGGGCGCCTGCAGTCCCAGCTACCTGGGAGGCTGAGGCAGGAGAATCGCTTGAACCTAGGAGGAGGTTGCAGTGAGAGCCAAGATCTCGCCACTGCACTCCAGCCTGGGCGACAGAAGGAGACTCCGTCTCAAAAAAACAAACAAAAAAAAAGAGGGACCGAAGGTTATCTGAGCTGCAGGGATCCAGGCAGGGAAGAGGTCAGGACCCCACTGTCCTGTCTCCCAGGCAGGCTGAAAAGCCTGGAGCTGAGACCCCAGGCGCACAGGTGTAAGAGAGGAATCTGGAGCCACAGACCTGGCTCCAGGATCCGGGCTCGGCTCTGCCACTTAAGTCTTTGGGGAAATAAGTAAAACGGAGACCGCAGTTCCTGCCTTTGCCCCAGGGACTCTCTCCCCCGCACCTTCAACCCCAGCTGCCCAAAACTCCTCGTGGGAACAGGAAGAGAGGTCTCAAACCGAACCAAGCTGCGGCGCGGAACCCAGGTGGGAGAGACAAAAGAGCCCCCAACTCAGCACCCTTCTCAGTCCGGGGGAGAGGGCTTGGGGGGCTCTGTGCTCCCCGGAATGTTGAGGAGCAAAGCCCACCCACCAAGTTGACCCAAAACTGGGCTGGAAGAAGTGCCTCCCAGGTTCGGCCTCCCACTGGCTGGGACTCTGGAGACTCCCTCTCGCTCCCAGGGGTCGCCTTCCTCCCCGGCGAAGGCCCTGCCAGCTGACACCGGCCGGCCCACCCCCATCCCGCAATTAGGCGGGAGACAAAATGACATCATGCAGGGCTTGGCCCGGGTCCCAGGAGACCCGCCCGTCCCAGCTCCGAGGCCCAGCAGGCCCGGGTAGCCGCAGGGACTCCCAAGAGCCCCCCAGCTGTACGCGCGCCCCTGCCTCAGAGGGCCCAGGACGCAGCATTTCCGCGGAAACACCCCGCCCCCAACACACACACACACACACACACCCAGCTTGGAGGGAGCCTGGGGAGGGTCTGGGGAGGTGGGTGGGGAGGGGTG
>NW_016806836.1:4319550-4323425 GCF_001698545.2 Rhinopithecus bieti
CCCCCCGGCCCGGACCGCGCCGCGCTCGCCCGCCTGCCGGCTGAGCCCGGAGCGGGAGCCGGGCCGGGGTCAGGACCCGGGCTGCTCCGGTCGCTCCGGGCCCCGGGCCGCGCTAGGAGGCGTCAGCGTGTCAGCAGGTCCCGCGCTCCCCGCTCGCAGGAACTGCAGCCGCTGCCGGCGCGGGTTGAAGCACTTTTCTATCTCCCGCCAAGCGCGTAGGCGCCGCCCGGGCCTGGCGCGCGGGCGACGGGGGAGGGGCCTGCGGGAGGGGCGGAGCCGGCGGGGCGGGGCGGGGCCTGCGGGGCGGCACCTGCCCAAACCCTCCAGGGCCGGCAGCAGGACCTGGCTAGCGGCCGCCACTTCTGAGTTACGGAGCGGGCCGTGATGCGACTGAGGCCTGGCTCAGGTGTCAGTCCGTGGCGGCCCAGGAGTAGCCCACATAGCGAAGACCGAGCAAGGGGAGTGAGGCGCGAGCATGGGAGAGCCAGCCAGGGAAAACGCCAGGGCGGAATCCCCCACGCTAGTCCAAGCCACTCCTGCGTCCCTACCGCCCCACGCTAAAGCGGCCCCTCACCCTACCTGTGCCTCTCCCTGCTTCCTCTCCTGCCTCCGAGAGACCCTCTTTAATAGACTTTAGTTTTTGTTGTTTATTTTCTTGGAGGCAGGGTCTTGCTCTATCGCCCAGGCTGGAGTGCAGTTTCGCGATCATAGCTCACTGCAACTTCCACCTCCTAGGCTCAACCGATCCTCCCACCTCAGCCTCCCGAGTAGCTAAGAACAGCACTCGCCACCACACCCGGCATATTTTTTTTTTTTTTTTTTTTTTTTGGAGACGGAGTCTCGCTCTGTGGCCAGGCTCGAGTGCAGTGGCGCGATCGTTGCTCGCTGCAACCTCCACCTCCCAGGTTAAAGCGATTCCCCTGCCTCAGCCTCCCAAGTAGCTGGAACTACAGGCGCGCGCCAGTACGCCCGGCTTTTTTCTTTCTTTCTTTCTTTCTTTCTTTCTTTTTTTTTGGTATTTTAGTATTTTAGTAGAGACGGGGTTTCACCATGTTGGCCAGGATGGTCTGGATCTCCTGACCTCGTGATCCTCCCGCCTCGGCCTCCCAAAGTGCTGGGATTACAGGAGTGAGCCACCGCGCTTTTTTCTTTCTTTCTTTTTTTTTTTTTTAAGAGAAGGGGGTCTTGCTATGTTGCCTAGGCTGATCTGGAAACTCCTGGGCTCAAGGGATCCTGCCGCTTTGTCCTCCCAGAGGGCTGGGATTACAGGCATTAGCCCCGGGGCAAGAATGACTCTCCCTAAATGCAAAGCTGACTTTACCTTTCCAGAATTAAAAACCGTCCTCCTCTCCCTCAAGGTAAATTCCTTACTCCACAATCAGATTTTTTTTTTTTTTTTTTTTTTGAGGCGGAGTCTCGCTCTGTCGCCCGGACTGGAGTGCAGTGGCCAGATCTCAGCTCACTGCAAGCTCCGCCTCCCGGGTTTACGCCATTCTCCTGCCTCAGCCTCCCGAGTAGCTGGGACTACAGGCGCCCGCCACCTCGCCCGTCTAGTTTTGTATTTTAGTAGAGACGGGGTTTCTCCGTGTTAGCCAGGATGGTCTCGATCTCCTGACCTCGTGATCCGCCCGTCTCGGCCTCCCAAAGTGCTGGGATTACAGGCTTGAGCCACCGCGCCCGGCCCACAATCAGATTTATCTGATCTGCCAGACCACCACCCAGCCCTGGCCAAAAGAAATGGTGTCTTTGCCTTTGCCTGAGCCATTACCAAGGGCAGGAACACTTCCTGCCCCTCCCAGGTGGCTGATTCTTATTTAATTTGGGGTCCACTGCCCACAATCTGCCTGTAGACTTCTGCATTTCCCCCTTTGAACTGGGAGCATCCTGAGATCCAGGTGACCTCTCAATGCACCCCAGTATCTCCAGGACCCAGTAGAAGACCTGACATAAGAAGCCCCAGGCAAAGGTTTTTTTAATTGAATTCAGTTTACCTTGGGTTTAAACTCCCAGAGATTAGGCCAGACATAGTGGCTCACGCCAGTAATCTTACCACTTTGGGAGGCCGAGGGGGGAGAATTGATTCAGTCCAAAAGTTTGAGACCAGTCTGGGGATCACAGCGAGACCCTGTCTCTAAAAAAATTAAGAAAAATTAAGAAATTACCTGGGCGTGGTGGTGAATGCCTGTAATCCCAGCTACTTGGGAGGCAGAGGGAGGAGGACTGCTTGAGCCCAGGAGTTCGAGGGCTCAAGCCCTCGTGATTCACTGCACTCCAGCCTGGGCCACAGACAGTGAGACTGTGTCTCCTTGAGATTTAGCAAAGGTTTTGTATTTTAGATTGACATTTACCAAGTACCAAGGATCAAGCCACACTGGCTCAGCAGTGCTGAGAGGAAGATAAATGAGCTCTGAGATTAGGACGCTGAAGAGACCACACCAAATCCCAGCTTTTTAGCCCCTGTTCAGGCCTCAGAGCCCCCTTCCAGAAGCTGCTGGCCACCTGGGGACAGTCCAGCCACCAGCTGCTGTAAACTTCATTTACCACAGAAGAAGGAAGACTAACTCACATCTTAAGTGCTAGAAGCTTCCACATCACTTAATTCAGGGTTTCCCCTGCCCACTCCCCTTATAAAGTAATTAACATGGACATGCCCACTTCATTGAAAGCACAGCCTCTACAGCCAAACTTCCTGGGGTTTCAGTCCCAGCTCCACCATTCATTGCAGTGTCTTAGGCAAATTACCTAACTTTTTTTTTTAGACCAAGTCTCGCTTTATTGCCCAGGCTGGAGTGCAGTGGTGTGATCTCGGCTCACTGCAACCCCCTTCCTGGGTTCAAATGATTCTCCCACCTCAGCCTCTCGAGTAGCTAGGACTACAGGAGCATGCCACCATGCCTGGCTAAATTTTGTATTTTTGTAGAGACAGGTTTTCATCATGTTGGCCAGGCTGGTCTTGAACTCCTGATCTCAGGTGATCCACCTGACTCAGCCACCCAAAGTGCTGAGATTACAGGCATGAGCCATCATGCCCAGGCAATTACCTAACTCTTCTGTGCCTCAGTTTTCTCACCTGGAAAAATTAGATTTATCAAAGTTTTAGATAGTTTTTACCAGCCACTATTCTGTTTATAAATTATAACTCATTTAATCCTCGTAACAACTCTATGAGATAGATACTGGGATTATCCTCTTTTAGCAGATGGGGAAACTGAGGCACAGACTTCCCCAAGGTCACACTGTTAGTAAATGGTAGAGCTGGGATTCAAACCTGGCCTGTCTGATTCTAGAGTATATGCTCTTAATCACTATGCTGGTACCTACTTTGTGGGTAGTTATAGGATTAAATAAATTAATATGGCCGGGTGCGGTGGCTCAAGCCTGTAATCCCAGCACTTTGGGAGGCCGAGACGGGCAGATCACGAGGTCGAGAGATGGAGACCATCCTAGCCAACACGGTGAAACCCCGTCTCTACTAAAAAAATAGAAAAAACTAGCTGGGCGAGGTGGCGGGCGCCTGTAGTCCCAGCTACTCCGGAGGCTGAGGCAGGAGAATGGCGTAAACCCAGGAGGCGGAGCTTGCAGTGAGCTGAGATCCAGCCACTGCACTCCAGCCTGGGCGACAGAGCGAGACTCCGTCTCAAAAAAAAAAAAAGAAAAAAAAATTAATATGCATAAAGCACCAAAAATAGTTCCTGGCACATAATGAGAACTATATTGGCCAGGCGCAGTGGCTCATGCCTGTAATCCCAGCACTTTGGGAAGCTGAGGTGGGTGAGTCACCTAAGATCAGGAGTTTGAGACCAACTTGGCCAAGAATATAAAACATCGTATTTTATATAAATATAAAACATCGTATTTTATATAAATATATCATA
>NW_016806836.1:4323994-4332853 GCF_001698545.2 Rhinopithecus bieti
AAATATTATGTTTATATAAATATAAAATTAAATTTAATCTTAATATTACTAAGAATATAAAATATTAACCAGGTGTGGCAGTGTGCACCTGTAGCCCCAGCTACTCAGGAGGCTGAGGCAGGAGAATCCCTTGAACCCGGGAGGCGGAGGCTGCAGTGAGCCGAGATCATGCCACTGCACTCCAGCCTTGGCAACAGAGCAAGACTCCGTCTCAATAACCCCAACCTCCCGAGTAGCTGGGGTTATAGGCGCACACCACCACACCCGGCTAATTTTTTGTATTTTTAGTAGAGATGGGTTTCTCCAGGCTGGTCTTGAAATCCTGATCTCAGGTAATCCACCCACCTCGGCCTCCCAAAGTGCTAGGATTATAGGAGTGAGCCACTGCACCCAGCAAAAAAAGAACTATATTACTGTTAACTATTATTACTACTGTAATTCTTCAGCTGCCCTCACTCTTATCTTTTGAGGCCCACACATTAGTCATCTGGTTTCAGGGAGAGGCAGGACCTGACAGCTTGGGCAAGGTATCTATCCAAAGCAAGAGGCAGAGAACAGCTGCAGAGTCCACTTGCAACCTGGAACTGGGGCCAGTTAACCAATGCCCTAGAGCCAAAGGAGCCTGGAGTCAGTGCTGTGAGTCAGGCAGCAGGGAGATCATGCTGGTGCCAGATGGAATCTGATGATCTCCACACATTTCCTCTCCACTTATCATCATAGCAACAGATATCCCCTGGAAAGAGGATTCCTAGTGTTCCCAGTACAACCACACCTGAGAGTGGTCCCTGGACTCTGGACTAATAACATACAAACTTTACCTCTGCTGGGAAACTTTTCCTGAACACGCCCTGCTTGGACAGGGAGGCTCCAGGTATTTGGTTATTCCACAGTTTGCCCCAACCCGGGCTCCAGACCCAGGCCTGACCCAGTGTTGGGAAGATAAGGATCAAATCAGCTTATTAAATGCTCAGGGCCCAGGACCAGTTTGGACACCAAACACTGATTGATAGTAAGTAGAATCATATGGCCCTTCTGGCTGGAGCCTTCCTCCTCCACCTCCAGAGCATCCTCCTTATCATTCTTGTCCTCATCGCACTTCCTCCACCCACTATTTTACTTCTCTCTCAAGAGAAAGGACAGCCTGTGCACATTTTAAGCTTCAGACCTTTACTATAGCTTGGCTTCTGGTAGGTACTCATGGAAGGGGTTTTATACATTCCATTTAAATTGAGTGGATGCAATGTTACAAAGCTAACATTTGGGCTGGAGAGTTAGGCTTGGACCTCAAATGAGAAAGCTGGGAATGCTAGAGTTTGAATTGTATCTCATAAAATATGGGACATCAAAAGAGATTCAGGCTGGGCACGGTGGCTCATGCCTGTAATCCCAGCACTTTAGAAGGCCAAGGTGGGCGAATCACTTGAGGTCAGGACTTCGAGACCAGCCTGGCCAACATGGTGAAACCCCATATCTACTAAAAATACAAAAATTAGCTGGGCATGGTGGCACGAACCTGTAGTCTCAGCCACTCGGGAGGATGAGGCATGAGAATCGCTTGAACCCAGGAGGAGGAGGTTGCTGTGAGCCCAAATTGTGCCACCGCACTCCAGCCTGGGTGACAGAGTGAGACTGTCTCAAAAAGAGATTTGGGGTCAGGTGCAGTAGCTCATACTTGTAATAATCCCAGCACTTTGGGAGGGCAAGGTGGGAGGATTGCGTAAACCCAGGAGTTCGAGACCAGCCTGGGCAACATAGTGACACCCTCTGTCTGTATAAAAAATTTTGTTAAATAAAAACCTAAATACCAAGTCTCCTTAAACTATTACATACAACTGTTGGCTGGGTGCAGTGGCTCACCTGTAATCCTGTAATCCCAACACTCTGGGAGGCCAAGGTGAAAGGATCGTTTGAGGCTAGGAGTTCAGGACCAGCCTGGATAACACAGCTAGACCTCGTCTCTACTAAAAATGAGAGAGAGAGATTTTGAAACAATGGGATGTTTTTCAGACACTTCTGTCCCACCTCCAGGGCATCAGTATAGAGAACAGAGACATGATAGCAAACAAGTGGCCATATAGGCATACGAAGCCAAGGACTCGGCCTGGAAAGGGACACTTTCTACAACAGTGTGGATCTCAATGGAAGGAGGAGGGAAAGCAATTCAATTACTTGATTCAAGGAATCAAAGTAATTCAATGCCTGCTTTTTTTTTTTTTTTTTTTTTAGCTAGAGTTTCGCTCTGTATTGCCCAGGCTGGAGTGCAATGACTCATGATCTTGGCTCACTGCAACCTCCAACTCCTGGGTTCAAGCAATTCTCCTGCCTCAGCCTCCCAAGTAGCTGGGATTACAGGCTAATTTTGTATTTTTAGTAGAGATGGGTTTTCGCCATGTTGGTCAGGCTTGTCTAGAACTCCTAACCTCAGGTGATCCGCCCGCCTCAGCCTCCCAAAGTGCTGGGATTACAGGCGTGAGCCACTGTGTCCGGCCCCCAATGTCTGCTTTTACTACTCAAAATATTGCGATTACATTAATAACCATTTGCAAAGCACCTATCTTTGAGTTCCAGAAATGGACTATCAAAGTATTCAGATCAGAAAATAATAACAGCTTGGCTGGGCAAGGTGGCTCACGCATGTAATCCCAGCACTTTGGAAGGTCAAGGTGGGCTGATTACTTCAGGTTAGGAGTTCAAGACCAGCTTGGCGACCATGGTGAAACCCCATTTCTACTGAAAATACAAAAATTAGCCAGGTGTGGTGCTGCTCGTCTGTAGTCCCAGCTACTCGGGAGGCTGAGGCACAAGAATTGCTCGAACCTGGGAGGCAGGGGTTGGTTGCAGTGAGCCCAGATCTCGCCACTGCACTCTGAGCTAGGTGATAGAGTGAGACCCTGTTTCAAAAAAAAATAAAAAGATAAGAATAACAGGATGATTTTCCTAGGGAAGACACTATGTGCCTGGCCCCATATTAAGAGTTTTATATTCATTTTGCCTTTTTTGTTTTAGAGATGAGGTCTCACTCTGGTTTGAGGCTGTAGTGAGCTATGATGACACCACCGCACTCCAATCCGGGGAGCTGCAGTGCAATGGTGCCATCATAGCTCACTGTAGCCTCGAACTCCTGGGTTCAATCCTCCCATTTCAGTTTCCCAACTTGCTGGAGTTTCAGGCGTGAGCCACTGTGCTGGCTTATTTTGCATTTAATGTTTATTACTCTGTGTGGCAGGTAACATTTTAACAAACAAGTTAAGACACAGAGATATTAAGTAATTTGCACTGATCACACAGCTAAGGGCTGGTAGCTTGAAGCAAAACATCCACAACTTGGTATTACATTGGAGAGTACCATTTGTGATGTATAGTGAAAGTCTGAGTCTGGGCTATAACTAGAGGTTAGTCATAATGAGAAAATCCAACCATCCACATTCTCAGGAAGCTCACCAACCGGTACAGAAGATAATGACTGGAAAATTAGCTCTGTACAGGTGAAGATCAATTGCCAGGACTCTGAGTGCCCACCCAACAGGATCACTGAAGGCTCTTTAGAGCTGGACGATGTAGGAATATGCAATGCAGGGAATGGCACAGGAAATAGCCAGCATATGGCAAGGAGGAGGGGGATTAGGAAGTACTCAGGGATTGGCAAGGGTTCAAAATTATTCTTGACTCTTCTCTCACATCACGTATCTGATCCACCTGCAAATCCTATATCCAGTGGCAAAAGCACATGAAAAGATGCTCAATACCATGTAATTAGGGGAATGTAAATTAAAACCACAATGAGATTTACGTGCCTATTAGAATGGCTAAAATTTAAAAAGACTAATTATACCAAATGTTGATGAAGATGGGAAGCAATTAGAATTCTCAAATACTGCTGGTGGGAATATAAAATTGTACAACCACTTTGAAAACTGTTTCTTTTTCTTTCTTTCTTTCTTTTTTTTTTTTTTTTTTTTTTTGTTGGGGTCTCACTGTGTAACCCAGGCTGGAGTGCAGTGGCACAATCTCAGCTCACAGCAACCTCTGCCTCCCAGGTTCAAGCAATTCTGCCTCGGCCTCCCAAGTAGCTGGGACTACAGGCACATGCCACCATACCTGACTAATTTTGTATTTTTAGTAGAGACGGGATTTCATCATGTTGGCCAGGGTGGTCTCAAACTGGCTGGTCTCCTGACCTCGTGATCTGCCTGCCTCGACCTCCCAAAGGCTGGGATTACAGGCATGAACCACCATGACCAGCCTGAAAGCTGTTTCTTAAAAACTTAAATAGGGCCGGGCGCGGTGGCTCACATCTGTAATCCCAGCACTTTGGGAGGCTGAGGCAGGCAGATCACGACGTCAGGAATTTGAGACCAGCCTGACCAACAGTGGAACCCCGTCTCTACTAAAAATACAAAAAAATTAGCCGGACATGGTGATGCGCACCTGTAATCCCAGCTACTCAAGAGGCTGAGGCAGGAGAATCACTTGAACTCGAGAGGTGGAGGTTGTAGTGAGCCGATATCACACCACTGCACCCCAGCCTGGATAACAAAGGGAAACTCTGTCTCAAAAAAAAAAAAACCTTAAATATACACCTATCATATCACCTAGCCATTCCAAGAAAAATGAATACATATCTCCACACAAAGCTTTTAGATAGCTTTGTTTGTTACAACCCCAAACTGGAAACAACCTAAATGTCAACAGGTGACTGGATAAACAAATTATAGATAAAAAACAAATCTATCCATACAGTGGAATTCTACTCAACAAAAGGAATAAATTATTGATAAAATATAAATGTTACAAACTAATTGTGCTAAAAGAAGCAAAAGAGAACATACCGTATGATCTTTTTTTTTAATTTTAAATTTTTTAGAGACAAGGTCTGGCTCTATAGCCCAGGCTGGAGGGCAGTGGAGCCATCTTGGCTCACTGCAGCCTCTGTCTCCCAGGCTCAAGCCATCCTCCCACCTCAGCCTCCTGAGTAGCTGGAACTACAGGTACACACCACCATATCAGGCTAATTTTTTTTTTTTTTTGAGACCCAGTTTCACTCTGTCGCCCCTGCTGGAGTGCAGTGGTATGATCTCAGCTCACTGCAACCTCCACCTCCTAGGTTCAAGTGATTCTCCTGCCTCAGCCTGCCAGGTAGCTGGGATTACAGGCAAGAGCCACCGCACCCAGCTAATTTTTGTATTTTTAGTAGAGATGGGGTTTTGCCATGTCAGGCTGGTCTCGAACTCCTGACATCAAGTGATCCACCCACCTAGGCCTACCAAGGTGGTGGGATTACAGGTGTGAGCCACCATGCCCGGCCTATAAGACTATTTATATAAAACTCTAGGCCGGGCGCGGTGGCTCGCGCCTGTAATCCCAGCTACCTGGGAGACGCAGGCAGGAGAATCACTTGAATCCGGGAGGCAGGGTTGCAGTGAGTCGAGATCACGCCATTGCACTCTAGCCTGGGTGACAGAGTGAGACTAGGCCTCAAAAACAAAAACAAAAAAACCAACCAAAAAAACAAACTCTAGAAATTACACACAAATCTAAAGTGACAGAAACCAATCTAAAGTGACAATGGTTGTGGAGAGGATACAAGGAGACACAAGGACGTTTTGGTGCATGATGGGTATGTTCCATTTGCATGACTCCAGGGGCCCCTTCTGAGTCACTGGAAGAAGTGTGGGGCCATTGACTAAAGGACAGGGCTATTAACGCTTCCTGGGTTTTTCCAGGCTCATGCCAGTCCCAGCGGTTTCCTTAGGTATGCAGTTGCAAAGGGGGATAATTTACTCTCTAAGAAACCATCTAATCCAAATCCCTTGCATTCCTGATGAGACTCAGTGCCAGGACCCTGGGCTACATTATATACACCACATGGCGAGGCCCCCACCCCTGACCTCTACCCTGCACCCCCTGAAGCATCAGCTTTCGCCAACACTTAATTCTTCTGTCACTTGCAGTTCAGCAATCAAACAGGGAAGGACTTGTGGGGTAGGGAGTTTGGGTTCAAAGTCAGGGAGAAACTGCGGGTGAATGCTAAGGCCTGTCCAGAGGCGGGTGGACCCAACCGCAAGCTTCTCCAGCCTTGCCGCAGCTCCTGAAAACATCCTCACCCTCCTCGGTGAAAACCGGAGGGGAATGTCAGGCCTTGGAGTCAACCCGAGAGTCTCCCCGTCCGCAGGTGACCCGGGGCAAGGGACGTGCCTGTTTCGAGTGGCCTCCCATGTAAACCGAGGCCAAAGGCTCCAGGATGTCCGATCGCAGCGCCCGCACCCCAGGCCGCCAGACCGCACCGTCTGGAAGGCGCAGGGGAACTCCGAGATCCCAGTCTTTGAGCCCGCGCCTGGGATCAGACGGCGCGCGGGGCATCGCGGGAGTCGCGTCCCTGACGTCACCGTGGGGCGCCTATGCACAGGGGCACCTTGAGCCGCGCTACTGGGGCTCTGGAACTCTAGCCAGTCCCACGTCCCAGAGCCTTCTCGGAGGCGTCGTCTCTTTCGTGTGGAAGACGGATGAAAGAAAGTCGCAGGGATGAGAGGGAGCAAGGTCGGGACGTCGCAGGCCTCGGACATTGTGTCGCCCCCGGTCCTGAACCGTCCCTGACTTCCCAGTGTGGCTCAGAGGCTCTGGACCAGCTCCTCACACTGCATGCTCGGTGTCCCATTTGCAGCTCTTACTGGGTTAATTTCTCTCAGCAATTAAGAATGTGAGCTGCGGAAGGGCAGCCCTGTAAGGTTGCCCAAGTGGTTTCATCTTGCCCTCTGCCTGGACACTACCGATTTATCAAGACAGGGCAACTGCAGTAGAGAAATAGTAATTCACGCGCGGAGCGGGCTGTGCGGGAGACCGGAGTTGTATTATTACTCAAATTAGTCTCCCCGAAAACTCGGGGATCAGAGGGTTTTGTTTTTTGTTTTTGAGACGGGAGTCTCGCTCTGTTGTCCAGGCTGGAGTGCAGTGGTGCGATCTCCAGTTATTTTTACACCTTTACCTGCCAGGACTGGTATATATGTTTTTTTGTTTTTTGTTTTTGATTGTCGTTGCTTTTTTATTTTTTTATTTTTTTTTGAGACGGAGTCTCGCTCTGTCGCCCAGGCTGGAGTGCAGTGGCCAGATCTCAGCTCACTGCAAGCTCCGCCTCCCTGGTTCCCGCCATTCTCCTGCCTCAGCCTCCCGAGCAGCTGGGACTACAGGCGCCCGCCACCTCGCCCGGCTAGTTTTTTTTGTATTTTAGTAGAGACGGGGTTTCACCATGTTAGCCAGGATGGTCTCGATCTCCTGACCTCGTGATCCGCCCGTCTCGGCCTCTCAAAGTGCTGGGATTACAGGCTTGAGCCACCGCGCCTGGCCGCTTTTTTATTTTTAAGAGTGAAGTTGGAACACTTGTTCAAGTTGGCTATTTTTCATTTTCACGATCTTATGTACCAGGAAGTTTGTGCACATAGTGAATAGCAGCTGGGATAAAGGGGCATTTTGTGGCTCATGTTTGAATTTAAAACACCCCGCTCACCACTTTAGCAAGTTGATTAAGCTTAATTTTACTAATAAAAACTAATCTGACATCACCACCTATGAAATATTCTTGCCAAAAATGTTTAATTCACAGTCAAGCCTTCAGACCTAACTTCAGTTTACAGGAAATAAAGGAGATAAAGGAACAAGTTAATAGACACTATGATGAAGCAATGAGATAAATCCAGAATGTGAGAAATTCTGCAAGACACCTAATTTGGTCTTTTCAAAACATCAGTATCTGGTCAGGAGCAGTGGCTCATGCCTGTAAACCAAATACTTGGGGAGGCCAAGGTGGGAGGATCACTTGAGCCCAGAAGTTCCAGACCAGCCTGGGCAACACAGTGAGACCCTGTCTCTACAAAAAATTAAAGAATTTGCTGGACATGGTGGTGCACACCTGTAGTCCCAGCTACTGTGGAGGCTGAGGTGGGAGGATCGTTTGAGTCCAGAAAGTCGAGGCTGCAGTGAGCTATGATTGCGCCACTGTATTCCATCCTGGGTAACAGCAAGACCCTGTCTGTGGAAAAAAAAAAAAAATCATTTAAAAAAGAAAAGAGATAGGGAGACTGTTCTGGATTTAAAGAGACACTCAAATACAATGTGTGAACCCTGACTAAATCCTCGCTTGAAAAAAACATCTATAAAACACATTTTGGGGGCAATTAGGGGATAGTCTGAATATGCATTAAACATTAGGTAATAGGCCCAGCGCGGTGGTTCATGCCTGTAATCCCAGCACTTTGGGAGGCCGAGACGGGTGGATCACGAGGTCAGGAGAT
Organism: Rhinopithecus bieti; assembly: GCF_001698545.2. NCBI lineage: Eukaryota > Metazoa > Chordata > Mammalia > Primates > Cercopithecidae > Rhinopithecus > Rhinopithecus bieti. The sequence goes on from NW_016806836.1 coordinate 4,332,280, forward strand.
CGAGACCATCCTGGCTAACACGGTGAAACCCCGTCTCTACTAAAAATACAAAAATTAGCCGGGCGCGGTGGCCGGCGCCTGTAGTCCCAGCTACACTGGAGGCTGAGGCAGGAGAATGGCGTGAACCTGGGAAGCGGAGCTTGCAGTGAGTGGAGATCGCGCCACTGCACTCTAGCCTGGGCGACAGAGTGAGATTCTGTCTCAAAAAAAAAAAAAAAAAAAGGTAATAGAAATGATAATGGCATTATAGTTATACAATGAGGTATTTAAGGGTAAAATACTATTATGTCTGCAATTTCATTCCAAATGTTTGGTAAAAAAGATTATACAAGGCCTGATGAGGTGGCTCACACCTGTAATCCCAGCACTTTGGGAGGGTGAGGTGGGCGGATCAGAAGGTCAGGAGTTTGAGATCAGCCTGGCCAACATAGTGAAACCCCGTCTCTACTAAATATACAAAAAATTACCTGGGCATGGTAGTGCGTGCCTGTAATCCCAGCTACTCGGGAGGCTGAGGAAGGAGAATGGCCTGAACCCAGGAGGCGGAGCTTGCAGTGAGCCGAGATGGCGCCAC
>NW_016806836.1:4333226-4337565 GCF_001698545.2 Rhinopithecus bieti
TTTGGGTTTTTTTTTTTTTTTTCCCGAGACAGAGTCTTGCTCTGTCGGCTCAGGCTGGAGGGCAGTGGCACAACCTCGGCTCACCTCAACCTTTGCCTCCCGGGTTCAAGCGATTCTCCTGCCTCAGCCTCCCGAGTAGCTGGGACTACAGGTGCCCGCCACCACGCCCGGCTACTTTTTGTATTTTTAGTAGAGACAGGGTTTTGCCATGTTGGCCAGGCTGATCTTGAACTCCTGACCTCAAGTGATCCGCCTGCCTTGGCCTCCCAGTGCTGGGATTACAGGCATGAGCCACTGTGCCTGGCCCATACACTGGGATTTTAAAGTCTACATGTAAAAAAAAAAAAGAAAAAAAAAAGAAATTTAAAATGATTATACATATGGAAAGCATATATGGCAATATGTTTACAATTTTTTTTAAGTCTGATGGGCACATTGGTGTTTAACATACTATTCTTTATACTTTTCTGTTTCAAAGTGGGTTTTCTTTTTTTTTTTTTTTTTTTGAGACAGAGTCTTGCTCTGTCGCCCAGGCTGGAGTGCAGTGACACAATCTCGGCTTGCTGCAAGCTCTGCCTCCCGGGTTCACGCCATTCTCCTGCCTCAGCCTCCCAAGTACCTGGGACTACAGCCGCCCACCACCACACCCAGCTAATTTTTTGTATTTTAGTAGAGACGGGGTTTCACTGTGTTAGCCAGGATGGTCTCGATCTCCTGACCTCGTGATCCGCCCGCCTCAGCCTCCCAAAGCGCTGGGATTACAGGCATGAGCCATTGCGTCCGGCCTTTTTTTTTTTTTTTTTTTGAGAGGGAGTCTTGCTCTGTTGCCCAGGCTTGAGTGCAGTGATGCGATCTTCGCTCACTGCAACCTCTGCCTCTGGGGTTCAAGGGATTCTCCTGCCTCAGCCTCCCAAGTAGCTGGGATTACAGACGTGCACCACCATGCACGGCTTTTTTTTTTTTTTGTATTTTTAGTAGAGACAGGGTTTCGTCATGTTGGCCAGGCTGGTCTTGAACTCCTGGCCTCAAGTGATCTGCCCGCCATGGTCTCCCAAAGTGTTGGGATTACAGGTGTGAGCAACCATGCACAGCCCTCAAAGTCTTTTTGAATGTAAACAGTTCTATTTAGAAACAGGTACCTGTTTGCATTGTAGAATATAAAACTTGGCTTATGCTCTATAAACAATAATCATCACCCCAATTCACAGAACACACAATTAGATTCAAAGTTTTCACATAAATTGGACAAAAAATATATATCCTTGCCACAAGCCATCCGTGGATGACGGGGAAAAGCCTACTGACCCTGTGGTAGAACAGGCCTTGCTTCCTCCAAGGCACCTTTTTGGTCAGGAGGGCATGGTGGGAGAAACTCCTGGTTAGTAGGCAGATTGCCAGTCTCTTCCCCAACTAGACCTCAGTTATCCTTTCGAAAAGTGAAAGTGGAAGTTGGATTAGATTCAGATAGAACCAAAAAGTTCCTTGTAAGATTTTATAGGTGTTTATTCTAGTTACCTATTGCTCTATAACAAATTACTCCAAATCAGTGGCTTACAACTGCCATTTTAAGGCCAGGTGTAGTGACTCATGCCTGTAATCCCAGCACTTTGGGAGGCCAAAGTGGGAGGATCGCTGGAGGTTAGGAGTTTAAGACCAGCCTGGGCAATATTTATTTTCATAGGTATTGATTTATTTTAGGGGTAAAGTACTATGATGTCTGTAATTTCGTCTCAAATAAAAATAAATAAATAGAGACGGACTGGGTCTTGCTATGTTGCCCAGGCTGGTCTCAAACTTTTGGGCTCAAGCAATCGTACCACCTTGGCCTCCCAAAGTGCTGGGATTACAGGCATGAGCCACTATGCCCAGCTCCCCCCCCCCAAAAAAAAAATATATATATACTTTTAAAAGCTTATTTATTTTTTGGGACAGAGTTTTCACTCTTGTTGCCCAGGCTGGAGTGCAATGGTGAGATCTCGGCTTACTGCAACCTCCGACTCCCAGGTTCAAGCGATTCTCCTGCCTCAGTCTCCAGAGTAGCTGGGACTACTCCACCACACTTGGCTAATTTTTTATATTTTAGTAGAGATGGGGGGTTTCGCCATGTTGGTCAGGTTGGTCTCAGACTCCCAACCAGGTGATCCGCCCGTCTTGGCCTCCCAAAGTGCTGGGATTACAGGCGTGAGCCACCACGCCCGGCCTATTTGTTTTGTTTTGTTTTTTTTTTTTGTTTTTTTTTTTTTTGAGACGGAGTCTTGCTCTGCCGCCCAGGCTGGAGTGCTGTGGCCGGCTCTCATCTCACTGCAAGCTCCGCCTCCCGGGTTTACGCCATTCTCCTGTCTCAGCCTCCCGAGTAGCTGGGACTACAGGCGCCCGCCTCGTCGCCCGGCTAGTTTTTTGTATTTTTTAGTAGAGACGGGGTTTCAGCGTATTAGCCAGGATGGTCTCGATCTCCTGACCTCGTGATCCGCCCGTCTCGGCCTCCCAAAGTGCTGGGATTACAGGCTTGAGCCACCGCGCCCAGCGTTGTTTTGTTTTTAAGTAGTTAGCTTTTAATGAACTTCCCTCCATGTGGCCTCAAGCCACCAGGACACAGGCTCCCTCAACATCCTTAATCTTCTCCTCAGCTCTTCTGCTGAAGAATTTGGCCTCCATGATGACAGGCTGCTGTGGGAGCTTTCCCTTTCCCAGAACTTTGTAGTAGTCCAATCGCACCACATCAATGATGGGAGCAGCCCCAGCCTGGTTTTTAGCAGCATTCACCTGTGTCTGCTCACTGACCAAAGTCCACAATTTGTCAAGGCTGCAAGTTGAGCAGAAACTCTGGTTCCTCTTTAAGTGGTGATGCCTCATACCAACTTTCTCAAAGTAACCTGGGTGGTATTTGTTGAAGCTGATCCTGTGGTGATGCATTCCACCAGCATTATTGTGGCCTCCGGGGTGCTTCTGGAGCTGGCCTATGCAGCTGTGGCCGTGGCTCACGTGGCTCCAAAGTTTCTGGGTCTTCCTCAGTCTGGATGGCATGTTGGTGGCTCAGACGAAAGACCCAAAATACATTTTTTTAAAATTAGCTGGGCATAGTGGCATACACCTGTAGTCCCAGTTACTCAGGAAGCTGAAGCAGGAGGATCGCTTGAGTCCAGGAGGTTGAGGTTACGGTGAGCTATGATCACACCAGTGTACTTCGAGACGGAGCAAGACCCTGTCTTGAAAAAATCAAAAACAAGGTTGGGCGCAGTGACTCATGCCTGTAATCCCAGCGCTTTGGGAGGCCGAGGCAGGTAGATGACTTGAGGTCAGGATTTTGAGACCAGCCTGGTCAACATAGTGAAACCTTGTCTCTACTAAAAATACAAAAAATTAGCCAGGCATGGTGGCATGTGCCTGTAATCCCAGCTACTGGGGAGGCTGAGGCAGAAGAATCACTTGAACCTGGGAGGCGGAGGGTGCAGTAAGCTGAGATTGCGTCACTGCACTCCAGCCTGGGAGACAGAATGAGACCCTGTCTCAAAAAACAAAACAAAACAAAAAAACAAATAAAATAAAATAAAACAAATATAACAAAATGGCAGTGAGGGCACACCTTCACTCTCATTCTATTATATTCATAGATTCTGGGAGTCAGGAATTCAGAAAGAACGCAGCATGGATGGCTTGTCTCTGGTCTATGACATCTGGGGCCTCAGTTGGGATGGCAAAAGGCTGAGGTGCTTGATGGCTGGGGCCAGGAATCATCTGTAGGTATCATCATTCATGTTTGGCAAGCGATCTATACCAAGATGCTGATATAGACTGAGATCTCTGGCTGTTGGTCAGAACACCTATCCCCGGCCTATCTACATGGCCTTGGACTTCTTAAATGGAGACCTGTGCTCTAAAGGTGAATGTCCCAAGAGAACCAGGCAGAAGCTGTATAGCCTTTTATGAATTAGCCTCAGAGGTCACCAGCATCACTTCTGCCACGGTGCCAGATTCAAAGATTCAGAGGAGGGAACAGAGACCCCATCTCTCAATGGGAGGAGCATCAGGCCCACAGGATAAGAGAGTATTTGGGTCGGGAGACAATCATTGAATACATTTTGGGGATGTATTCGGAACACACTGCTACAGCACTCCCCAGGCCTGTCCTCTAGCTGCTTATCTCCCAGCTCTGAGCTAGAGCCCCCAAATTCTGCCCCTGGAGTGGCCTCCCCTTGCCCAGTACTCTGCCCTGGTTGGCAACTCTGAATAAGCCGTGTACTAGGGTTTGAGTATGGGAAAGAATGGAAGCCTATGAACAGAGCTTTACCAAGAAGAAATCATTTGAAATTCAGGATTTTTTTTTTTTTTTTTTTTTTTT
>NW_016806836.1:4337770-4342425 GCF_001698545.2 Rhinopithecus bieti
TTTTCCCAAAAAAAAAAATTTTTAAAATGGGAGATTTTTTTTTTTTTTTTTTTTTGAGACAGAGTCTTGCTCTGTCACCCGGGCTGGAGTGCACTGGCGCGATCTTGGCTCACTGCAACTTCTGCCTCCCAGGTTCACGCCATTCTCCTGCCTCAGCCTCCCGAGTAGCTGGGACTACAGGTGCCCGCCACCAAGCCCGGCTAATTTTTTGTATTTTTAGTAGAGATGGGGTTTCACCGTGTCGGCCAGGATGGTCTCGATCTCCTGCCCTTGTGATCCGCCCACCTCGGCCTCCTAAAGTGCTGGGATTACAGGCCTAAGCCACTGCACCTGGCAACCCCACCTTTTTTTTTCTTTTTTGAGACAGAGTCTCACTGTCACCCAGGCTGGAGTGTAATGGCGTGATCTCGGCTCAACCTCTGCCTCCCAGATTCAAGTGATTCTCCTGTCTCAGCCTCCCAAGTAGCTGGGACTATAGGCTCGTGCCATCACACCTGGCTAATTTTTGTATTTTTAGTAGAGACAGGTTTCACCACGTTGGCCAGGCTGGTCTCAAACTCCCATGCTCAAGTGATCCGCCCTCCTCGGCCTCCCAAAGTGCTGGGATTATAGGCGTGAGTCACCGTGCCCAGCCAGTGTTGTATCCTTTCAACCGGTCCAGAAAGCTGTACAGTATTTACAACAAGCTTGAGAGTTATTTATGTCTTTGATAAAAGACTCAAATCCAGAACTGGGGTTGAAAAAAAAATGCAATGAAAGACTGTTTCATAGGGTATAAAAAGAGATGCAACCATACATTTAATTTTTAAAAATGGAATGTATCTTACATAAGGATTTTGTGAAAAATCTTATACCTATCTGGGTATTACAGAAGATGCATATACCTTTCATAGCTCATGGAGGAAAGAGTGTATAAACAATTTTGATAAGGAGTTGAGGAACAATTCGAAAATAGTTGATAAAGAGAGAGTCAGGAGGCAGAAAAAGCTTCAAGAGGCATGGTCTTCAGAAATTGTTCTGGAATGCTGTTTCACTTGTATCGATGTCATGTTCCTGGATGAGAGAATAAGACAGAATTTTAGTATTTCAGTATAAAGCCTGAAATGTAAACTCTTCAGTGCTTTGGAATTTAGAGATTCTGAATCTTCATTAATTAGGACATATACATAATATCTGGCTTTAGGGCTGAATCCAACCCAAGGATCAAATTTTGATCCTTTTGCCCTACACCAGGGCAGGGCTTGTGACCACTGCCCACCACCCACCATGATGAGTAACAAACAGAGTTGAAAGCACTGGTGCAAAGACCACACCAGACTTCTTACATTGGCCTTGGTGCCTGTTCTAGCATGCCACCAGAGTGAGTACTGCTGGGAACCTACATCATTCACTGCTCACATCATACCCATCCCATCATTCACTGCTGAGCAGCCACATCAAAACCCTCATCTCTGGGTTCCCTTCATGGATGGCACTTAGACCACAGTAACTGCCCATACACTCCTGTCTCCCGCTACACAGAGCTCTGAGAGGGACAGCAAGGACTGCACTCATCTTGTTCACTGCAACGGCCCCAGCCTCCAGCACCATGCTAGAGGTGGAAAGTGAAACATTGTCAAATGAGCATCCGTCAGAGCCAGCTTCCTTCCAGGAGAGGCTCAAAAACTAATTGGTCTTCCCACTCAGCATCTAAAATCCTAAGCTTGAATTTTGCCTGCTTACATTAAAAAACAAAACACTCTTTTTTTGCTGCAAAAGTGACACAGTCACTATAGAGATTATTATAATGAAGGAAAATAAAATTAAACACTATGTTTTTTTTTTTTTTAAGACAGGGTCTCAATCTATCACCCACGATGGAATGCAGTGGCATGATCACGGCTCACTGCAACCTCAACCTCCCCAGGCTCAGGTGATCCTCCCACCTCAGCCTCCCAAGTAGCTGGGACTACAGGCGCAGACCACCGCACCTGGCTAATTTTTTGTATTTTTTTTAATAGAGATGGAGCTTCTGTTGCCCAGGCTGGTCGAGAACTCCTGGGCTCAAATGATTCACCTGCCTCAGCCCCCTAAAGTGCTGGGATTGCAAACGTGAGCCACTGTGCCAGCCCAAGGATAAATTTTTTTTTTTGAGACAGAGTCTCGCTCTGTCGCCCAGGCTGGAGTGCAGTGGTACGATCTCGGCTCACTGCAAGCTCCACCTCCTGAGTTCACACCATTCTTCTGCCTCAGCCTCCCGAGTAGCTGGGACACAGGCACCCGCCACCACACCCAGCTAATTTTTTGTAATTTGGTAGAGATGGGGTTTCACCATGTTAGCCAGGATGGTCTCGATCTCCTGACCTCGTGATCCACCCGCCTTGGCCTCCCAAAGTGCTGGGATTACAGGCGTGAGCCACCGTGCCCGGCCCCAAGGATAAATATCTTTATGTTCTTTTTTTATTATGCGAAATAATTCTATGTATTGTGTGTATTCTATAAAGAAAGTAGAATCTCTCTATATACTGTTCTTTAGTCTCTCCCTGCCCCATATTTACTGTATCATGAATGTATTCCCAAGTCCTTAAACTTTTTTTTTTTTTTGAGTCTTACTCGTTGCCCAGGTTGGAGTGCAGTGGTGCAATCTTGGCTCACTGCAACCTCCGCCTCCCAGGTTCAAGCGATTCTCTTGCCTCAGCCTCCTGAGTAACTAGGACTACAGGCACAGGCCACCACACCCAGTTAATATTTTATTTTTAGTAGGGATGGGGTTTCACCGTGTTGGCCAGGCTGGTCTAGCATTCCTGACCTCAAGTGATCCATCCACCTACCTTGGCCTCCCAAAGTGTTGCGATTACAGGCGTGAGCCACAGCGCCTGGCCCAAGTCCTTAAACATTTTTATTTTTATTTTTTATTTATTTTTTTGAGATGGAGTCTCGCTCTGTCTCCCAGGCTGGAGTGCAATGGCACGTTCTCGGCTCACTGCCAACCTCTGCCTCCCGGGTTCAAGCAATTCTCCTGCCTTAGCCTCCTGAGTAGCAGGGATTACAGGCGCATGCCACCACGCCTGGCTAATTTTTGTATTTTTAGTAGAGATGAGGGTTTACCATGTTGGTCAGGCTGATCCTGAACTCCTGACCTAGTGATCCACCCGCCTCGGCCTCCCAAAGTGCTGGGATTACAGGGGTCAGCCACCATGCCCAGCCAAAGATTTTTAAAAACATTTTTAATCTTATGGATGTACCCTTAACCAGTTCCCTATTGACGAAGATTTTTCTTCTATAAAATAATGCTGCACTGAGATTCCTGGTTGATAAATCTGCACATATTCAGAATTATATTATTAAAACAAACTCTGAAGATTAGAATGGGTCAAAGGTACATACATTTTAGGGCTTTTCAACAGTATTATAAAAATATCTCCAGACAAGTGGAACCAACTTATTCTCCCATCAGTAGGGTATGAATGCCTATTTACCAACACTGGCTGGGCATTCAATTTTTGAAATCCTGTCAAGGAATGGAAAAAACAAGGCCAGGGATAATTTTAAAGTTATTGGTCCTCGATCAGAGAAAGATCATTTCTTTCTTTTTTTTTTCCCTGAGACAGAGTCTTGCTCTGTCACTAGGCTGGACGGAGTGCAGTGGCGCAGTCTTGGCTCACTGCAACCTCCACCTCCCGGGTTCAAGCAATTCTCCTGTCTCAGCATCCCGAGTAGCTGGGACTATAGGCATGCACCACCATGCCCAGCTAATTTTTGTATTTTTAGTAGAGATGGGGTTTCACCATGTTGGCCAGGATGGTCTCGATCTCTTGACTTTGTGATCCGCCTGCCTTGGCCTTCCAAAGTGCTGGGATTACAGGTGGGAGCCACGGTGCCTGGCCTGAGAAAGATGATTTCTAACCTCATGTTCTACTGCTCTATCCTTTCCTCTGTTCTCTTGTCACACTGGCATCACTGCTGTTCGTCAAACATACCAGGCACAGCCCAGCCTTAGGAACTCTGCACAGCTCTCCCCTCCGCCTGGGACACTCCTCCCCCAGAAACCTGCATGGCTAAGTCCCTCAACACCGTCAGTCTTTGCTCCAATACAACTTTGCAATGAGGCCCACCCTGATTGCCCTATTTAATACTCACCAGTCATCATGGCCACACTCAGCACACTTGATCCCTCTTACCCAACTCTATTATTATTATTATTATTTTCTGAGACAGAGTCTCACTCTCTTGCCCAGGCTGGAATGCAGTGGTACCATCTTGGCTCACTGCAACCTCCACCTCCTGGGTTCAAGAGATTCTCCTGCTTCGGGCTCCCTAGTAGCTAGGATTACAGGCATGTACCACCACACCTGGCTAATTTTTATATTTTTAGTAGAGATGGGGTTTTGGCCAGGTGCGGTGGCTCAAGCCTGTAATCCCAGCACTTTGGGAGGCCGAGACGGCAGATCACAAGGTCAGGAGATCAAGACCATCCTGGCTAACACGGTGAAACCCCGTCTCTACTAAAAACTACAAAAAACTAGCTGGGCGATGTGGCGGGCGCCTGTAGTCCCAGCTACTCGGGAGGCTGAGGCAGGAGAATGGCGTGAGCCCAGGAAGCGGAGCTTGCAGTGAGCTGAGATCCGGCCACTGCATTCCAGCCTGGGCGACAGAGCGAGACTCCGTCTCCAAAA
>NW_016806836.1:4342582-4351402 GCF_001698545.2 Rhinopithecus bieti
CCAACAGCCCCTCAATCAAAGTGAAAATCAGCCACCCACAAGCCCCTGGAGTGGGCAGAACAGAAATGGACCACCACCATGCCTGGCTAATTTTGTATTTTTAGTAGGTACGGCGTTTCACCATGTTGGTCAGGCTGGTCTTGAACTCCTGACCTCAGGTGAACCACCTGCCTCGGCCTCCCAAAGTGCTGGGATTACAGGTGTGAGCCACCACACCCAGCTGTGTGTTTTTTTGTTTTGTTTTTTTTTCCTGAGACAGAGTCTCACTCTGTTGCCCAGGCTGGAGTACAATGGTGCGATCTCAGCTCACCACAACCTCCGCCTTCCGGGTTCAAGTGATTCACCTGCCTCAGCCTCCCGAGTGGCTGGGATTATAGGCATGCACCATGACACCCAGCTAATTTTGTATTTTAGTGGAGAGGGGTTTCACTATGTTGGCCAGGCTGATCTCGAACTCCTGACCTCAGGTGATCCGCCCACCTCAGCCTCCCAAAGTGTTGGGATTACAGGCGTGAGCCACTGTGCCTGGCCTCTACTACTTCTATACCAAAGCACTTACCATTTTCCAGCATCCTATGTGACTCACTTATGTTTATTGCTTATTGTCTATATCGTCCAGCTAGTACATAGGTTCCATAAGTACAGGGATTATTGTCTGTTTTGTTCACGTAGTAGATGCTCAATAAATACTTGCAGGCTAAATCAACATCATAAAACATGACAACCACAGTTCATGGATGATATCAGTACTGGAGGGGCTCCCACTACGCTATGCCTTGTAGGCTCTGTACCTGGTTCAATTTCTTGAACTCCACCACTTGGAAGAAGACGTGCTCAAGGATATGTTTGGCATCTTGTTGGTCCTTTGGTAGTTTACTGGTTACTCCAAGAATGTCACCACACTTCCTGACATAGAATTCCAGGTCTTCTTCAGTACCTAAGACAGTTGTAGTAGTAGTTAGATTAATTCTTAACTTCTGCCCTTCCCAAAGTACAGACTTAGTGTGTTTCAGGTATGCCCTATCATGTTTCCACATTTCCTAAGATCACTCACGGCCGGGCGCGGTGGCTCAAGCCTGTAATCCCAGCACTTTGGGAGGCCGAGACGGGCGGATCACGAGGTCAGGAGATTGAGACCATCCTGGCTAACACGGTGAAACCCCGTCTCTACTAAAAAATACAAAAAAACTAGCCGGGCGAGGTGGCGGGCGCCTGTAGTCCCAGCTACTCGGGAGGCTGAGGCAGGAGAATGGCGTAAACCCAGGAGGCGGAGCTTGCAGTGAGCTGAGATCCGGCCACTGCACTCCAGCCTGGAAGATAGAGCGAGACTCCGTCTCAAAAAAAAAAAAAGATCACTCATCTCTTCCTAAAGTAATATGACTATAGGATTTCAACACTGAAAAACTCTAGCGCTCTCTAATGTGTTGCTTTTATAAATTAGGACAGAAGTGTGACACTCCTAATCAGAATAAAACTGGACTGGTACTGGCTTTCCTATTCCTCAGATCTAGTATTCCTACATTAGAAAGAACAGGAAAGAGTAGGAAATCAAATTATTCCCTGAATGCAACAAAGATCACTATGAGAAAAGCATATGGGGTAATTAAAAACAGCATTTACTAAAACAATATTGTATTGGCCAGGCGTGGTGGCTCACACCTGTAATCCCAGCACTTTGGAAGGCTGAAGCAGGCAGATCACTTGAGGTCAGGTGTTCAAGACCAGTCTGGCCAACATGGCAAATCCCCATCTCTACCAAAAATACAAAAATTAACCGGATGTGGTGATGCAGGCCTGTAATCCCAGCTACTTGGGAGACTGAGGCAGGAGAATAGCCTGAATCGGGGAGGTAGAGATTGCAGTGAACCGAGATTGCGCCACTGCACTCCAGCCTGGGTGACAGAGCAAGACTCCATCTCAAACAGAACAAAACAAAACGGCCGGACGTGGAGGTTCACGCCTGTAATCCTAGCACTTTGGGAGGCCAAGGTAGGCGGATCACAAGGTCAGGAGTTTGAGATCAGCCTGGCCAGCATGGTGAAACCCTGTCTCTACTAAAAATACGAAAAAATCCCCCAGGCATGGTGGGGTGCACCTGTAATCCCTACTCGGGAGACTGAGGTAGGAGAACTGCTTGACCCTGTGAGGCAGAGGTTGCAGTGAGCTGAGACTGCACCACTGCACTCCAGCCTGGGCAACAGAGCAAGACTCCATCTCAAAAACAAAACAAGGCTGAGCGTGGTGGCTCATGCCTGTAATCCCAGCACTCTGGGAGGCCAAGGCAGGTGGATCATCTGAGGTCGGGAGTTCGAGACCAGCCTGACCAACATGGAGAAACTCTGTCTCTACTAAAAATACAAAATTAGCCGGGTTTGGTGGTGCATGCCTGTAATCCCAGCTACTCAGGAAGGCTGAGGCAGGAGAATCGCTTGAACCTGGGAGGCAGAGGTTGCAGTGAGCTGAGGTTGTGGTGAGTCGAGATCACGCCATTGCACTCCAGCCTGGGCAACAAGAGCAAAACTCAGTCTCAAAACAAAACCCCAAGAAACAAACAATATTATAGAAATAAAATTAAAGAAGAAAAAAATCACCCATAATTCCACCAACAACATAGCTCTGTGAAGCCATCCTCTGGAGCCCTACATGTAGGATGGACAGCCATTACTGCCCTTCTCACATTATACTGTAATTTCCTTTTTTTTTTTTTTTTTTTTTGAGACGGAGTCTCACTCTGTTGCCAGGCTGGGGTGCAGTGGTGCAATCTCAGCTCACTGCAACCTCCGCCTCCCAGGTTCAAGCAATTCTCCTGCCTCAAGCTCCCAAGTAGCTGGGTCTACAGTCATGTTTCCCCATGCCTGGCTAAATTTTGTATTTTCAGTAGAGATGGGGTTTCAACATGTTGGCCAAGATGGTTTCGATCTCCTGACCTTGTGATCCACCTGCCTTGGCCTCCCAACGTGCTGGGATTACAGGAGTGAGCCACCATGCCCGGCCCATTATACTGTAATTTCTTTCTTTCTTTCATTTTTTTCTTTTTGAGACAAGGTTTGATTCTATCACCCAGGCTGGAGTGCAGTGGCATGATTTCAGCTCACTGCAACTTCTGCCTCCTGGGCTCAAACCATCCTCTCACCTCAGCCTCCCAAGTAGCTTGGACTACAGGTGTGCCCCACCACGCCTGGCTGATTTTTTGTATTTGAGACGGGGTTTCACCATGTCGCCCAAGCTGGTCTCGAACTCGTGAGCTCCAGTAATCCACCTGTTTTGGCCTCCCAAAGTGCTGGGCTTATAGGCGTGAGCCACTGCGCCCGGCTGTAATTTCTTTATTCTCCCTCTGATTTGCATTTTTAAGTTATGATAGAAATGTATGTCTTTTACTAAGACATTCAAACCCACAGCTGTAACAATCTTTCATCCTAGTTCTATCGCCACCAACTACCTAGAATTATTATTATGTCTGCTTCTGTGTGTAAATATAAGTTTTCACAAAAATGGGATCACATTTAATGATGTATTATGGACACTCCATGTCAAACTTTATGCCCTACATTTTTTTTCTTTTCTTTTTTCTTTTTTTTTTTTGAGACAGAGTCCCACTCTGTCACCCAGGCTGGAGTGCAGTGGCATGATCTTGGCTTACTGCAACCTCTGCCTCCCGGGTTCAAGCGCTTCTCCTGCCTCAGCCTCCCAAGTAGCTTGGATTACAGGCACCTGCCATCACGCCCAGCTAATTTATTTTTATTTTTAGTAGAGACAGGGTTTCGCCATCTTGACCAGGCTGGTCTTGAACTCCTGACCTTGTGATCCACCTGCCTTGGCCTCCCAAAGTGCTAGGATTATAGGAGTGAGCCACTGCGCTGGGCCTTTTCTTTTATTTTTTGAGACAGGGTCTTGCTCCGTCAACCAGGTTGGAATGCAGTGGTACAATCTTAGCTCACTGCAGCCTTGACTTCCTAGGTTCAAGCAATCCTCCCACCTGGGCCTCCTGAGTAGCTGGTACTACATGAGTGAGCCACCATGCCTGGCTAATTTTGTTTATTTTTCTATAGAGAAGAGGTCTCACTGTGTTTGTTGCCCAGGCTAGTCTCAAGTGATCCTCTTGCCTCAGCCTTCTAAAGTGCTGGGATTACAAGTGTGAGCCATTGTGCCCAGGCTACATTTTTCTTTTAACAGATATGTAATATTCTATTTCGTTTCTATTTATTTATTTTTCAGAAACAGGGTCCCTCTGTCACCCAGGCTGGACTGCAATGGTGTATCATAGCTCACTGCAGCCTCTAACACTTGGGCCCAAGTGATCCTCCCACCTCAGACTTCCAAGTAGCTAGGACTACAGAAGTGCACCACCACACCTGGCTGCTTAAATTTTTTTTTTTTTTTTTTTTTTTTTCAGACGGAGTTTCACTCTTGTTGCCCAGGTTGGAGTGCGATAGCACCATCTCGGCTCACGGCAACTTCCACCTCCTGGGTTCAAGAGATTCTTCTGCCTCAGCCTCCCGAGTAGCTGGGATTACAGGCATACACCACCACGCCCAGCTAATTCTGTATTTTTAGTAGAGATGGGGTTTTTCCATGTTGGTCAGGCTGGTCTTGAACTCTCAACCTCAGGTGATCCACCCACCTTGGCCTCCCAAAGTGCTGGGATTACAGGCATGAACCACCACACCCAGCCCTTTTTTTGGTTTGTTTTTTTGAGACAAAGTCTCATTATGTTGTCCAAGCTGGTCTTGAAATCCTGGCCTCAACTGATCCTCCTGCCTTGGTTTTTCAAAGTGCTGCAATTATAGGCATGATCCACTTCGCCCAGGCAATTTTTTTTTTTTTTGTAGAGATGGGGTCTATGTGACCCAGGCTTATTTCATACACCTTTAAACCAATCCCCCTACTAATGTATGGACCATTAGACTGTTTCCAATTTTTTGAATGCTATAATTAATATCTATATAGCTATATATATTTTGTTTTGCATTTCCACAAGGATTTCCATAGGACAGTTGCTAGAAACAGAAATGCCAAATCAAAGCTTCTGCTTCTTCACTGTTCTGTGATTCCTCCTGGACTAATCACTATGTACTACTCATTTTTGATTGTCCGGGACCTACAGCAATGCCTGGCACAGAATAGAGATGCAGTAAAGGTCTTTGTTTACACTGAACTATTTCCATTTTGCTTACTTCTTTCTGGGCTTTGGGCACATACAGATGTTGCTGACATAGCTGGTATCCTCTTGTACATGCAGTTTTGTATCTTGCTTCCTTCATTCAGGCTTCTCTCTTAAATTTTATCTGTGTCATATGAGTCATTCCCTAGCCTTTGTGAACCTCTTTTATAATGACTACATATTCTCCTACCAAATGATTGTGATGCAGTTTACGACCATTCCTCTGCTAATGGACATTAAAGCTATTCCCAAATTTATAGTTTTTTCTATTTTTAAAAATTGTTATTTTTTTAAAATATATTTTTAGAGACAGGGTCTTGCTATGTTGCCCAGGCTGGTCTTAAATTCCTACGTTCAAGCGATCCTCCTACCTCAGCCTCTTGAGTTTATTGTATTTTTAAAATAAATAGTGTAGAAGTTGGCTGGATGCGGTGGCTCATGCCTGTAATCCCAGCACTTTGTGAGGCTGAGGCCAGTGGATCACCTGAGGTCTGGAGTTTTAGACCAGCTTGGCCAACATGGTGAAATCCCATCTCTACTAAAAACACAAAAATTAGCCATGTGTAGTGGTGGGCGCCTATAATCCCACCTACTTGGGAGGCTGAGGCAGGAGAATCGCTTGAACCCAGGAGGTGGAGGTTACAATGAGCCGAGATTGCACCATTGTATCCAAGGCTGGGCGACAAGAGTGAAACTTTGTCTCAAAAATATATATATATAATCTCCTTAGATTAGACTTCCAGGAGTGGGGCCACTGCCTCAAAGTGGATGGCTAATTTTATGCCTCTGAGCATATATATGCAGAGCCATTTGCTGTGTTGGAGGCAATTCATGTCGGGAGCAGCCCAAGACCAAAAGTCAGGAGGACCACTCATCATGGAGCTGTGTGGCCTGGGGCCTTATTTCTTCATCCACATGTCAAGGTGGGCACACTTGGCTCTCTCTCAGATCCTGTCCAGTCTGAAGTCTCTATGATTCTTTGGGCCCTGACTCAATTTCCTTATTTAGCTGCTCCTATGACCACTGACTGAGATTTGCTAAGTGGCAGCCAGGGTCAAGATTAATTCTATGGTCTCTCAATAGGTCAGAACTAAAGACTCACAGGGATCAAAGCTGAGATCTTTGGCTTTCTGCTTGGCACTATGTTCTTATTCACTGAACTAAATAGCCTTGAGAAGAACAACCAACATTATTTACATGACATAAATAAGAATGAAGTTTATACTCCTATTCATATTTTGTTTTCCCTAAACAAACTCTAAGCTTTCTCTCATAGTGATCCTCAGAAATTCATGACTAAATAAAACTCATAAGAGAAAACAAAGTTTAAAAGTTGGCCAAACTTAGGCCAGGTGTGGTGGTTCACACCTGTAATCCCAGCACTTTGGGAGGCCGAGGTGGGCGGATCACCTGACGTCAGGAGTTCAAGACCAGCCTGACCAATATGATGAAACCCCGTGTCTACTAAAAATACAAAAATTAGCTGGGCATGGTGGCACACACCTGTAACCCCAGCTACTCGAGAGGCTGAGACAGAAGAATCACTTGAACCTGGGAGGCGGAGGTTGCAGTGAACCAAGATCGTACCATTGCACTCCAGCCTGGGCAACAAGAGTGAAACTCCATCTCAAAAAAAAAGTTGGCCAAACTTACACTTATTGGTAATCTGAGCCAGCCGTGCCTTCTCAGAGGAGAACGTTTCATCTAAATCAAATAGTTCCAGAGGTGGAGGTGGTAACTCCCGGAAACTGGGAGGAAAAACCTAAAAGGAAATAAAGTCATCATTTAGAAATGCGGGAGGATAATGTAAAGGAAATAAAGTCTCTCAAGAAAGAGGTTGTCCAAAGTCATAACTAACAGTGACAAGACACAAGGAGAATAAGAAGTCTACATCCTTAATTCCTCAGTTGGGAACCGCACCACATGGAAATCCCTACAGAACAGTAACTCAGCTCTTCCCTGAGGATGAAATACCCAAACTCCCATCACCTCGTCTACCCTCACCCATGAGACCCATATCAAGAAAGATTACCAGCCCACTGTAAACAATCAAGTGGAACCAGCTCTAATTACCACTAAACTGACCAAGCTGACATACCAACACTAATTAACTCAGAACGATGACACAAAGCTTGGGACTTAGGTTTGTGTTGAACATTTGATTGTAAAACTTTTTTCTCATTTAATCATAAGTTTTTAGGGATGGAAGTTATTTGGAGAACCAGATGCAGATTAGTGTAGAAAGTATTGAACTTGGAGTCAGATTTTGCAGGTATGAACCAATGGTATGCGGGTAAATGTTTAACTACTTTCAAAACAAAACAAAACAAAACTGAAAGCCTGTTTTGTAGCATTCACCATTATCTGTAATGTAAATCCTCTCACCATGGCCAATTTCAAGCTACCAAGCAAGATCAAGCCAACTGGCTCATAACATTTCAGAATGTGGTGAGACAAGGTAATTTTAAAGGCAAGCTGAGTGAATATTGGACTGAAATGTTGAAAAATAACCTATTTACACACATAACCATAACTATCCCCTGGGCTGTGAGAATTATGCTATGAATCAGGCCCTGACACCTGGAATGGCAGTACAGTTTTCTTCCTTTTTATCCAAGAAATCTCATATATGCCCTCCAACCCCACAAGATGGGAATGGGAAATGTTTAATAGCCAGAAGGCTCCATATCCTTGATTCCTCAATTTGGAAGTCTCTATAGAACATTAACAAATTAGGTGTCCATGCATGTTTAGAGACAGAGCACTATGACTCCACAAGGAGTGCCACAAATGGCACATGGAAGGGACCACGGTGAAGGCCTGCTGACAAGATAAGGGCAACAGTGGGGCTCTGCAGTGGGATCCCCCAAGCACACCTACTCACCGCAGGCTGAAGGGTTGGCAGAGGCGTCTCAAACTGAGGCTGGATGAGCTGGAGCGGTTCATGCTTCACATTTAGCTGCTCGTGAGCCCTGTGTTCATAATCAAACAAAAAAGCAGGGATCAAGACAAGACACCATAGCACAGCATGTCTAACTGACCACACTGTGCTGTTCTCCATGAAATACAGTGGTTCAGTACTATTTTTAGAAATACCAATGGACCCAGCAATCCCATTACTGGGTATACACCCAAAGGAATATAAATCATTCTATTATAAAGACACATGCATGCATATGTTCACTGCAGCACTATTCACAATAGCAAAGACATGGAATCAACCCAAATGCTCAACAACGATAGACTGGATAAAGAAAATGTGGTATATATACACCATGGAATACTATGCAGCCATAAAAAGAATGAGATTGGCTGGGCGCAGTCGCTCACACCTATAATCCTAGCACTTTGGGAGGCCGAGGTGGGTGGATCACCTGAGGTCAAGAGTTTGAAACCAACCTGGCCAACATGGTGAAATCTTGTCACTACTAAAAATACAAAAATTAGCTGGGTGTGGTGGCTGGCGCCTGTAATCCCAGCTACTCGGGAGGTTGAGGCAGGAGAATTGCTTGAACCAAGGAGGTGGAGGCTGCAGTGAGCAGAGATCATGCCATTGCACTCCAGCTTGGGCAAGAGAGCAAAAACTCTGTCTCAAAAAGAAAAAAAAAAAAAAAAAAAAAAAAAAAAAACCCAGGGGCCGGGGTTCATGCTTGTAAACC
>NW_016806836.1:4351721-4359776 GCF_001698545.2 Rhinopithecus bieti
GTGACAGAGCAAGACTCCGTCTCAAAAAAAAAAAGAATGAGATCATGTCCTTTGTCAGGGACATTGATGGCGCTAGAGGCCATTATCCTTAGCAAACAAACACAGGAACAGAAAACCAAATACCACACATCCTTTTTTTTTTCTTTTTTTTTTTGAGACAGAGTCTTGCTCTGTCACCCAGTCACGATCTCAGCTCACTGCAACCTCCGCCTGCCAGGTTCAAGCAATTCTCCTGCCTCAGCCTCCCAAGTAGCTGGGATTACAGGCACGCGCCACCACATCCAGCTAATTTTTATATCTTTAGTAGAGATGGGTTTCACCATGTTGTTCAGGCTGGTCTTGAACTCCTGACCTTGTGATCCACCCACCTCGGTCTCCCAAAGTGCTGAGATTACAGGCGTGAGCCACCATGCCCAGCCTACCACATGTCCTTATAAGTGGGAGCTAAATGATGAGAGCACACAGACATATAGGGGAGAATGCACACTGGGGCTTATGGAAGGTTGGAGGGTGGGAGGAGGGAGAGGACTGGGAAAAATAACTAATGGATACTAGGCTTAACACATGGGTGATGAAATAATCTGTACAGCAAACCCCCATGACACAAGTTTACCTAGGTAACAAATCTGTACTTGTACCCCTGAACTTAAAAGTTAAAAACAAAAACCTCATAAAATGTTACTTAATCAACTCTCTAAATAGAATATGCATTCTAACTTACATAGATTACATAGTTAAATCCTTTTTCATTTTAGATCAGAGTATGTTAACGTATTTCAATGAGATTTCAATGAAATATTTTAATGAAATTTAATTTCATGGCAGTTAGTCTAGTTTCTGTTTCAGATACTCATGTAGATATGTAGTGTTTCACTTTCTTTGGTGACTGGTAGAAATTCTGACTTTTTTCTTTGATTTAGTGTAAAGGTTTGAGATTTCCCCTTCCAAAATAATAATAATACCTATATTAATTTCAACTTTGAAATTTGAATTTATTCTTCCCATCTCACTCATATGCATCAATATGTTTAAAGTATTATGTGCTTTATCTTTTTTCTTCTTCTATTTTTTTATTTTTTTCATTTATGCACAAAAACCACAATCTAAACACTTACTTTTGAAATAAATTTTGACTGTGTCACCCAGGCTGGAGTGCAGTGGTACAAATCACAGCTCATTTTAATCTTGAACTCCTGGACTCTAGCAATCATCGCACCTCAGCCTCCTGAGTAGCCAGGACTATGAGCGGGTACTGGAGTGATGTGCACCACCATGCCTTGCTAATTAAAAAAAAAATTTTTCGTAGGGACAAGGTCTCACTACGTTGCCCAGGCTGATCTCGAACTCCTGGCTTCAACAGATGCTACTGTTTCAGCTTCCCAAAGTGATGGGATTACATGTGTGAGCCAGCCTTTTCTTCTTAAATCAGTTTCTGGTATTGAGATTTGTCCAAAGATGGAAAATGATTTCCTGGGAATAAGGGTCTTCATCACTCTTTACAGCTACTTCAATCTTAAATTTTCTTTTGATTGGTGTTAACTGCTCACCTAAGGCAGCCAAATTCTCTTTTATTTACTTATTTTTTTTGAGACACAGTCTCACTCTGTCACCCAGGCTGGAGTGCAGTGGCGCGATATTGGCTCACTGCAACCTCTGCCTGCCAGGTTCAAGCAATTCTCCTGCCTCAGCCTTCCAAGCAGCTGGGACTACAAACGCATGCCACCACACCTAGCAAATTTTTGTATTTTTACTAGAGATGAGGTTTCACCATGTTGGACAGGCTAGTCTTGAACTCCTGACCTCATGATCCACCCGCCTCAGCCTTCCAAAGTGCTGGGATTACAGGTGTGAGCCACTGTGCTCAGCCCCAAATTTTGTCTTAATCATAGTGGATTACAAATAACAGTTAATACATGACTTGAAAGATACATAATTTTGACCTTTTGTTTTTTTTGAGTTTTGCTCTTGTGGCCCAGGCTGGATGCAATGGGGCAATCTTGGCTCACCGCAACCTCTGCCTTCCAGGTTCAAGCAATTCTCCTGCCTCAGCCTCCCGAGTAGCTGGGATTACAGGCATGCGCCACCATGCCCAGCTAATTTTGTATTTTTAGTAGAGACAGGGTTTCTCTATGTTGGTCAGGCTGGTCTCGAACTCCCGACCTCAGGTGATCTGCCCGCCTTGGCCTCCCAAAGTGCTGGGATTGACAAGCGTGAGCCACCAAGCCCGGCCAATTTTGACTTTTAAAAAGATAAAAGCTAAGAACATAATAAAGTCCAAATTAAAAACAGATAAAATGTGTTGTTATAAATAATGTAATGATCCTTTCAGGAATCTTCTCTACCATATCATATATTATTACTCATTGAGAACTGAAAAGAAACATTTCAAGTTTCATATCAGGTTTCTCCTAAATAAGCTTTTTGTTTTTGCCTGATGGACACAGTGAATCTTGTAACTCCTGTGGTTTTTTTAAATTTCTTTTCACCATTAAGACACGGAGTCAAATCTGAAGTCTGTTTCTGGCAAGTAAACAGATCTGTACGATATGCACTTGTGTGTGCTCACTCAATGAATAATTACTGAATATCCACTATGTACCAGGCAGTTCTACACAGGAGGAGTACACCAACAGTAAAAGAAGATGCCAAGGCAGGCCATTACATTGTAGGGGGAGGGGAGGCACACACTAAACAAAAAAACTAGTAAGATGTCAGGAACTAGCCAAGTGCAGGGGCTCATGCCTGTAATCCCAGCACTTTGGGAGGCTGAGGCAGGTGGATCACCTGAGGTCAGGGGTTGGAGGCCAGCCTGGCCAACATGGTGAAACCCCGTCTCTACTAAAAATACAAAAATTAGCTGGGTGTGGTCGCACATGCCTATAATCCCAGCTACTCGGGAGGCTGAGGCAGAATTGCTTGAACCCGGGAGGCGGAGGTTGCAGTGAACTGAGATGGCACCATTGCACTCCAGCCTGGGAGACAGAGTGAGACTCTGTCTCAGGAAAAAAAAAAAAAATGATGTCAGGAACTGATAAGTATTAAGACGACAAATAGGCCAGGCACAGTGGCTCACACCTGTAATCCCAGCACTTTGGGATGCCGAGACAGGCGGATCACCTGAGGTCGGGAGTTCAAGACCAGTCTGACCAACATGAAGAAACCCCGTCTCTACTAAAACTACAAAATTAGCTGGGTGTCGTGGCTCATGCCTGTAATCCCAGTTACTCAGGAGGCTGAGGCAGGAAAATTGCTTGAACCCGGGAGGCGGAGGTTGTAGTGAGCCAAGATCACGCCATTGCACTCCAGCATGGGCAACAAGAGTGAAACTTCATCTAAAACACACACACACACAAATCAGAGGAGAAAGAGACAGGGAAAGGGCATGGAGTGCGGCTTGTCAGAGGAGCCTTGAGTGACGGTGGGGGGAAGTCATGCAGTTGTCTTCAAAAGTGTCCCTGGCAGAGGCAACAGCAAGAACAGGCAAAAGGGTGCCCGGCATTTTGACAGAACAGCAGGCCAGCCAGAGTGACTCCAGCAGAGGATCGGTGTTAGGAGTGAGCCTACAGAGCTGAGAGCTCATCTTACCCCTGTGTTATTTTTCTATTGTGGCTTCTCCTTTGCCTTCATTCTCTCAAATATTCATGTTATCCTTTTGCATTGTACACAATTTTTTAAGCTGGCTAAACTTTTCTGGGGAAGAGGCAAAGTAAAATATTGTCATCCAGCTTAACTTGTATATTTATTTGTGGCCCTTCAAAGTTAAGCTAGAAAACCAAATGCCAATGAGTGGGCAGAGACCACGGCAGCTTTTTCTACGAGTGAGGTCTGTGACTGCAGAAAGACGATTAGCTGAGCTCACCGCTGTCACCTCCTCCACTATTTCTAGGTGCTTGGGGAGAATCTTTCCTAGCACTGAGCAGCAGATCTCCACAGAGGGAAGAGAAATAACTTTTATTGAGCACCTGCTACACGCCATGTGTTATGCCAACCCTGTGCTAGGCACTTAAACTTATTTCATTTACTCCTCAATACAACTGTGGAAAGTGGGTATAAAATCTCTTATAGAAGAAACTGAGGTATAGGAATGATAAACAGTAGCTTCCCAAAGTTATATGGTTAAGATGGGACAAAGGCAAGATGAGAATCAGACGTAGCCAATCTCTGCCAACCAGAATCTTTAATTCAGTCTGCCCCCAAATCAAAAGTGATTAGGGGCAGTTTTAAACTAAAGTTCTTACTACCTGCTCACAAAGAATCCTGCTGCTGAGTCCTAGCCTTGGCTACCCCAGCTATGAATTTATTTCCACTTTCTGTCCCCCGAGAGAGCTGACTGTGCTGGAGCAAAGGCTTTGTCCCATTAAGTCTTCCCTTCCTCCACTCTGCTCACCACCTGCCCTAATTATCCTCCTACCATTAGCCAACATGGCTTGATGGGAGCTGGGTAGGGGACTGGAGAAACTAATCTTAAAACCAAGGGAAGAACAGATGACAAAGCTAAATATAAATCTGTGAAACGGCGCTGAACTAGATCTTTCGGGCATGGCCTGACCTCTGGCACTGCATGAGGTTTTACCACTCTATGTTTCAAGCCCCAGCCCATCCATGAACTCTAAGGGCAGGGACTCCACACCATCTGCCTCTACCTCATACTCCACAGGCACTGATAAACACCCAGTGGACAAATGAAATTACTTCAGAACAACACCCTGTAGTTGACATAAATATTTAAAGCCTAACTGAATTTTTTTTTTTTTTTTTGAGACGGAGTCTCGCTCTGTCGCCCGGGCTGGAGTGCGGTGGCCGGATCTCAGCTCACTGCAAGCTCCGCCTCCTGGGTTTATGCCATTCTCCTGCCTCAGCCTCCCGAGTAGCTGGGACTACAGGCGCCCGCCACCTCGCCTGGCTAGTTTTTTTGTATTTTTTGGTAGAGACGGGGTTTCACCGTTTTAGCCAGGATGGTCTCGATCTCCTGAACTCGTGATTCACCCATCTCGGCCTCCCAAAGTGCTGGGATTATAGGCTTGAGCCACCATGCCCGGCCTAACTGAATTTTAACTCAGAAAACATAAACTACTGAAAGATGTTACTAGCAAATAAAAATATCTGAGCTTACCATATAGACAACAGAAGCCAGTAACTACTGGCCTCTGCTGTGGTATGTAAGACAAATACAAGAGTTGTCTAAGTCTCTGAAACATCCACTATTTGGCTCTGCTGACACTAAGACAGTAGGCAGTTCTAATTAATCCTTCATTTACCACTGAAGAGTTATCATAATGACCTGGTTTAAACATATCAGGGGAGAATTAGGCCAAAACAGCAGAAGCTGGTCAGACTGCAACTGGCTAGTGGAGTGGTCAGATGTATCTTTTTTTATTCCAAGAAAAGCCCTGAGCTGCAGAGGAGGAAGAGAACACGAGAGCTTAAAACCAAGCAAGTTAAGAGCCAAACATGCAGCCAGGAGCTACAGGATTTGTAACTGGACTGTCACCTGTGGAAGGGGTGATGGAGATGCCATGCCCTGATAGCTCTGGAGGCTTTGGTCCTGCTGTTTCTTAAAAGCACCCTCACCTCCTACAGTAACAAATTTTCAGATAATTTCCTCCAAGATTCAGAGTTAAAATTGCCTGGCTTCAAATTCAGGTCCCAATGAAAACTAGTTGTGTGATTTTGAGCAAATCACTTAATTTCTCTGTGCCTCAGTGTCCTCAGATGTAAAATGGAGATAACAACCTCACTGTGGTTGTTACATGATAAAGCAAAGTACATAAGAAACATACCATGGTACTTGCTACCTGATAAATAAACGTTATTAACTAAAATAAATGTTAGTTGTTATTAATATTGAAGGAAGGGGAGATGAGAGGGGAGCTAAGGACAATTGTTAGTCAGGGCTTGATTAGTAGCTGTTTAACTTAGAGCAAATTGTCCCAAGCCTCAGCTTCTTAGAAGTTAACTACGGAGTTATTCTCTACTTTTCAGAATTGTTGTAAACAGTAAATGTGGTAGTATTTGCAGGCTCTTGGAAGAAAGTGGGTGTTCAATGTCTGTAAAACTTAAGTCGAGGCCGGGCATGGTGGCTCACACCTGTAATCCCAGCACTTTGGGGGGGTTGAGGCGAGCAGATCACAAGGTCAGGAGATCGAGACCATCCTGGCTAAGATGGTGAAACCCCATCTCTACTAAAAATACAAAAAAATTAGCCGGGCATGGTGGCGGGTGTCTGTAGTCCCAGCTACTCTGGAGGCTGAGGCAGGAGAATGGTGTGAACCTGGGAGGCGGAGCTTGCAGTGAGCCAAGATCGCGCCACTGCACTCCAGCCTGGGCAACAGAGCGAGACTCTGTCTCAAAAAAAAAACAGAAACAAAAAAACTTAAGTCAACAACAGAGCTTTTGGATATGACGTACAAGGTTTTACAAAATAAGCTAATTAAAACAACAATACATAGCAGTTACTGTTTATACTAAAACAGGCAACTAAATAATTCCTGGGCATTTACAAAAGATATTGCCCCTTCCTCTTTACACCACTTGCTTGACAAAATCACAATAGTTAAATCCATGTCTGGGCCCACCCTGCCTGTAGCCACACAGCTAAACAAGTTTGGAGGAAAACATACCACCCTACTGGCTTGTAGAACTTTCGATCCAAAACCTCCAACCTCCAGTGGGCCTTTAATGTTGCCTGGTAAATCCTTCCACAGAAACCTTGTCCAATCCCTCTCCCATTCCCCTAGAGGCCTAATATATGCCTTCTCTCCTAAATCTCCACTATCTCTTTGGCAATTATTTTTTTCTTTTTTGAGACGGAGTCTCACTCTGTCTGTCACCCAGGCTGGAATGCAGTGGTGCAATCTCGGCTCACTGCAACCTCCGCCTCCCGGGTTCAAGTGATTCTTCTGCCTCAGCCTCCCGAGTAGCTGGGACTACAGGTGTATGCCACCAAGCTCAGCTGATATTTGTGTTTTTAGTGGAGACGGGGTTTCACCATATTGGCCAGTCTGGTCTCAAACTCCTGACCTCATGATCTGCTCGCTTCGGCCTCCCAAAGTGCTGGGATTACAGGCGTGAGCCACCGTGTCCGGCTTCTTTGGCAATTTTTAGCTGATGATCTTGTTTCCTATTTCATCAAAAAGACTGAAGTCCTAAGAACTTCCATAATCTTCAGTCAACAACTTTTCTCATCCACCAGGGTCTGCACCCATGTTTCCCATCTGTTACTGACTGAATGATCCATGCTCCTGTCTAAAAGCTAAGACTGGGCCAGACATGGTGGCTCGTGTCTGTAATCTCAGCACTTGGGGAGGCTGAGGCGGGTGGATCACTTGAAGTCAGGAGTTAGAGACCAGCCTGACCAACATGGTGAAACTCCGTCCCTACTAAAAATACAACAATTAGCTGGGTGTGGTGGTGCACACCTGTAGTTCCAGCTACTAGGGAGGCTGAGGTAGGAGGATCACTTGAACCTGAGAGGCAGAGGTTGCAGTGAGCCAAGATCATGCCACTGTACTCCAGTCTGGGTAAAGAATGAGACTGCATTTCAAAAAAAAAAAAAAAGACCATATATATATATATGAAATAATAAAAATAAAAGCAAAGACCAGGCTGGGAATGGTGGCTAACATCTATAATCCAACACTTTGGGAGGCCAACATGGGAGGACTGCTTGAGCCCAGGAGTTCCAGATCAGCCTGGGCAACAGTGAAATCCTGTCTTAAACAAAAAAAAAAAAAAAAAAAAAAGGGGCTAAAAAAACAACTTACAAAACCCCTTTCCCATTGTCTCTTGCTTATCTCGTGTTTCACCTCAGCCATTTTCCTCACTCTCGCCTACATTATCCATTTTTCTCTCTACTGGAACATTCCCACCAGTATAAAAATACACTGTGACTTCTTCCATCTAAAAAAACACCTTCTTGACCTTACTTCTTCCAGCTAGCTACTGACCCTGGCCCTTGCCCCTGCTCTGTTCCTCTCTGTAGCAAATACCTCAAAAAAGCTATCTATATTTGTTATGTCCAATTCTCTCTCTTTTTTTTTTTTTTTTTTTTTTTTT
>NW_016806836.1:4360104-4377162 GCF_001698545.2 Rhinopithecus bieti
CGCCCGGCTAGTTTTTTGTATTTTTTAGTAGAGACGGGGTTTCACCGTGTTAGCCAGGATGGTCTCGATCTCCTGACCTCGTGATCCGCCCGTCTCGGCCTCCCAAAGTGCTGGGATTACAGGCTTGAGCCACCGCGCCCGGCCACCCAATTCTCTCTTAAACCAACTCCAAATAAGCTTTCACCCTCACCATCTCATAAAAAAGACTCTGTCTATATCACCAGTGACCTCCATGTTGCTAAATCCAAAGATAAATTCTCAGCCCTCATTTTTTGGACCCATAAGAAGTAACTGACACAGCGGATGACCCTTTCCATCTTGACAGACTTTCTTTACTTGCCTCTCAGAATACCATGCACTTGATTTTCTTCATCTCACACTGGCTACTGCTTTTCCATCTCTTCTTTTGGCTTTTCTATTTCTTCCTTTTTTTTTTCTGAGATGGAGTCTTGCTCTGTCACCCACAATGGAGTCCAGTGGTGTTTTCTTGGCTCACTGCAACCTCTGCCTCCTGGGTTCAAGTGATTCTCCTGCCTTACCCTCCCAAGTAGCTAGGACTACAGGCGTGCGCCACCATGACCAGCTATTTTTTTCCTATTTTTAGTAGAGATGGGGTTTCACCATGTTGGCCAGGCTGATCTCAAACTCTTGGCCTCAAGTGATCCACCCACCTCAGCCTCCCAAAGTGCTGGGATTACAGGTGTGAGTCACCATGCCCAGCTGGCTTTTCTGTTTCTTCCTAACTTCTAAACTCTGGGGTGCCCCAGGGCTCAACAGATGGTCCTTTTTTTTTTTCCTCCATCAACACTTATAATGCTTTGTGAGCTCATCCAGTCACATGGCTTTAAATACTATCTACCATATTTTATCAAATCTAAGAATCCACCAAAGGTAAGATGCATCATAGTTTATGGTCCACTGAAAGGAAAAAAATGCTGCTAATAAAACTAATACATCATCTATTGTTAAGATTCATCCTAAAAAACAGAAAAAAAGTAAAAGAAAGAAAAAACAGGCAAAAAATAAGAAAGAAGACTCATTCTGATTTTATAGATTTGAAAATAGAGCCAGGTGCTGTGGCTCACACCTTTAATCCCAGCACTTTGGGAGGCTGAGGTAGGTGGATCACCTGAGGTTATGAGTTCGAGACCAGCCTGGCCAACATGGTGAAACCCTGTATGTACTAAAAATACAAAAATAGCTGGGCATGGTGGTGCTACTCAGGAGGCTGAGGCAGAATTGCTTGAGCCTGGGAGGCAGAGGTTGCAGTGAACAGAGACTGTGCCGCTGCACTCCAGCCTGGGCAACAACAGTGAAACTCTGTCTCCAAAAAAAAAAAAAAAAAAAGGAAAAGATGTGTGCTGTGTGCTTCAGATGAAATACAGATACAGATGTGCCCCCAGACTCCCACATTAAATATGTAGCTCAGATACCTCTTCTGACCACCAGGTTAACATATAAAACTGCTACTCAACACCATCTGGAAACTTCATTGACATCTCAACTCCATATACCTCAAACTGAACTTCTGCTCTTCCTGCAAAAAATCTACTTGCAGTCTTTCTCAACTCAGTTATTGCAACTTTTTTTTTTTTTTTTTTTAGACAAGTTCTCTCTCTGTTGACTGGGCTGGAGTGGGTCACTGCAGCCTTAACCTCTGGGGCTCAAGCAATCCTCCCACCTCAGCCTCCCAAGTAGCTGGGACTACAGGTGCGCACCACCACACCTGGGTAATTTTTTGCTTTTTTGTAGAGATGGGGTCTTCCTATGTTGCCCAAGCTGGTCTTGAACTTGTGGGCTCAAGAGATCTTCCCACTTCGGCCTATCTAAGTGTTGGGATTACAGGTGTGAGCCACCATCTCTGGCCAACTTCATCCTTCTCACTGCTCAGACCAAGCTTTCTCCTTGTCACCTCCTACATCCTAGCTGTGTAGCACATCTTGTTGCCTCTACCTTCCAAATACATCCAGAATCAGACCATTTCTCACTACCTCCACTGCTCCCGTCTGGCTGGTGCCAGCATCATCTCATGCCTGAGTTACTATGACAGCTCCCTTCAGGCTCCAACTCCACTCTTGCTCCTTGACGTTCAGGATATAAGGAAGTCACTATGCCACTCCTCTGCTCAGAACTCTCAGTGGCTCCTCTTTTCACCCAGAGTGAAAGCCCAGGAAGTCCTTGCAGAGGCAAACAAGTAGGCCAGACCTGATCTCCCACCATTCTCACCCCTACTCACTCTGCAGTGGCCACAATGGCCTTGTTGCTCTTCCTAGAATATATCAGGCATTCCTCTGTCTTGCAGTCTTAGGACTGGCTGTTTCCTATGCCCAGAATACTCTTCCCTCAGATAGCCACAAGGCTAAATTCTTTACCTCCTTCAAGTTTTTCCACAAATACCACCTTTTCAATGAAGTCATCCTGATCACCATATATATATATATATATTTTTTTTTTTTTTTTTTTTTTTTTTGGCTGGAGTCTTGCCCTGTCGCCCAAGTTGGAGTGCAACGGCACAATCTTGACTCACTGCAATCTCTGCCTCCCGGGTTCAAACAATTCTCTTGTCTCAGCCTTTGAGTAGCTGGGATTTAGAGCCTAACTGAACTCTGGCACTGCATTTTCACCACTCCATGTTTCAAGGTGCCCGCCACCGTGCTCAGCTAATTTTTGTATTTTTAGTAGAGATGGGGTTTTGCCAAGTTAGCCAGGTTGATCTCGAACTCCTGACCTCGTGATCGTCCCACCTCGGCCTCCCAAAGTGCTGAGATTACAGGTGTGAGCCACCGCGCCTAGCCTGATCACCCTATTAAAAATGCAATGTGCCTGGCACTCCCCTTCCCCAGTACTCTGCTTGACATATGTAATCATCTTCTAACATACTCTTTAATTTACATCACACATATAGAAATGTCTTGATGCCTGTCTGTTTTGTTAGATAATAAACTATTAAAGGGCAAAGATTTTCATTATTGAGGTCCCTGAAGCATCCCAAGATCCTGGAACAGTAGTTGTGCCACAAATATTTGCTGAGTGGATGTAGAAGCAAGGCATGGGGAAAATGGCAGCATGTTAATTCCACAAACATCCCCCCAAATGCCCAGGATGTGCTGGGCTCTGGGTCTTAGGCAATGAGGATTCCAGGTTGATAAGGCATGGCTCTTGGTCTCTGGATACAGGGGGGTGGGAAAGGAAGACAAGCTAACCAAATTTTCTCCCTGAGTAGTGAAATTCAGATTAGAAATAGCGAAGATGAGCCCTGGCCCCTCTCTGAACCCCTCTGCTTGTGTCATTTTCTCCTTCTTGCCCTTCAGGATGCTGCCCGCCATCCTGTACATTTAACTGCTTTTCCCCAGCTTTGGTCTTTGGCCCTCTTCTTCTCCTGCCTCTCAAGCACTGATAGTTGTGAGGTCCTGTCTCAAGACCAATTCCCATTCTTGTGCTGTCTCTGATGTCCTCATCCCATCCCACAGCTTCCCTAATGGCCTTACAAATCTTTTCATCTTTAAACTCGTAGTTCCACCGGCACATCTGCACTAGACTGAAAGTGCCCAGAACACAGCCCATGTATCTTTCCTTTTCCTGCATTTTTTTTTTTTTTTTTTTTGGGACAGAGTCTTGCTCTGTCGCCCAGGCTGGAGTGCAGTGGAGCAATCTCGACTCCCTGCAAGCTCCACCTTCTGGGTTCACACCATTCTCCTGCCTCAGCCTCCCAAGTAGCTGGGACCACAGGCACCTGCCACCACGCCTGGCTAATTTTCCTTTTCCTGCATTCTTGGTGCCAGTTAATAGCATTACCAGTTGCCCAGATACCCAGGGAGAAATGGGGGTGACCAACCATCACCATTTACTGAGGGTGCTCCTGGAACTTGAGACTCTCTGTGCTAAAACCAGGAGAAGTCTGGGGAAAAATGAAACAAGCTGGTCACCCTAAATGCCTGGTCCAGAATCTGGAACACGCAGGGGTAATAACCTCTGGCAGTTCTCTACATCAACCCCTCATACCCAGCCCAGTTTCTTTGTTGACCTCATCATAGATCTGAGAACATGTTCTGCATGCCACATTTACTATAACCCTAACTCCCGTTCCCAGGCTCATGTTTCCAAACCAAACACTCAGAATGGAGTGCAGTGTAGCTCAGAGGCCCACAGGTACTGACTCGATGACACTGTGGAAGGAGGTGGTATCCAGCTGGAAGATGGACAGGTCAAAGAGGGTGGTAAAGTCCCTCGGGATCTCATCGCTCTCCTGGAGACACTCTCGATTCCGCTTTGATAAGGTGGCTGTGTAGGGCAGCATCATGTAATCAGAAATCTGAAAGCCACAAGAGGATTCCTTTCAGCACAGCAAGAACAAGCATTTATTCTGTCAAATCTCCACTGTCTCAGGTCTAAATCTGCAACATTTATACTCTCTTGCCAAGAAATTTTACTGTTCATGATCACTGACCACTAAACCTTAAATAAGCTAATTTATGTGGAAAGAGGAACAAAATTAACTTGGCTAAACCCCAGCACTGCCTAAATCCAACTCTCCAATTACACCAGTACTCACATAGCTGAACACAGCTGGAGAAACACACAACCCTGTCAACTGATCTTTTAATTTCATGATCTCTGATCTTGAGCACTCAGCAATAAACTACATCTCTGTCATCTCTGTAGTCTACCCACTTTCCCATTCTTCTAGACAATACTCCCCTTTTTTCGGTTCAGCCATGAAAATGATTTTCCCAGCTGGGTGCAGTGGCTCACACCCACAACACTTTGGGAGGCCGAGGTGAGTGGATCGCTTGAGCCCAGGAGTTGGAGACCAGCCTGGGCAATATGGCAAAATCCTGTCACTACAAAAATACAAAAAAATTTAGCTGCGCATGGTGGTGTGTGCCTGTAGTCTCAGCTACTTAGGAGGCTGAGGTGGGAGGATCACCTGAGCCCAGGAGGTCAACACTGCAGTGAGCCATGATCAAACCACTTCACACCAGCCTGGGTGACAGAGTAAGACTTTGTCTCAAAAAAAAAATGGTTTTCCTTTTCACCATTTTAGCAATGACCCTATTTTCTATTTTAGTAAGAAAATAGAGGAAATCATGAAAGAAAGTCCGCAAGCTCCCACCATAACATGTACCTACCCCCTAGCATCCAGGCCCTATCTGCTTCTTTCCTCCTGGTACATGCCAGAGTACCTGCGACAGACACTAGTACAGACAGTTCCTCCACCGGTACACTAGATACCAGTTCTTCTCCCTTAGCCAAAGACATCCCTCCAGCATTGCTGAGAGCCCTCAGTCATGACACATGCTGTGGACTAGTGACAGTAAAAGACCAGGAAAACCTAAATGCCTGCCAACAGAAGAGTGGTTAAATATATATATGTATACATATACATACACACATATATGTATACATATACATACACACATATGTATATACCTATATACACACATACACATATGTATGTATACATATACACACACACACACACACATATATATATATATATTTTTTTGAGACGAGTCTCACTCTGTCACCCAGGCTGGAGTGCAGTGGCGCAATCTCGGTTCATGCCATTCTC
Source organism: Rhinopithecus bieti (assembly GCF_001698545.2). Taxonomy (NCBI): domain Eukaryota; kingdom Metazoa; phylum Chordata; class Mammalia; order Primates; family Cercopithecidae; genus Rhinopithecus; species Rhinopithecus bieti. The sequence goes on from NW_016806836.1 coordinate 4,365,677, forward strand.
CTGCCTTAGCCTCCTGAGTAGCTGGGACTACAGGCGCTCGCCACCACGCCTGGCTAATTTTTTTTTATTTTTTTATTTTTTAGTAGAAACAGCGTTTCACCATGTTAGCCAGGATGGCCTCAATCTCCTGACCTCGTGATCCACCCGCCTCAGCCTCCCAAAGTTCTGGGATTACAGGCGTGAGCCACCGCAACTGGCCGTGAGTAGTTAAATATATTACACTTAAATAATGAAGCAAAATATCCATATGCTTAATGTTTCCGTATAAGGAAATACTTTAGACATGCAGCTCTCCTGTTTCCTGACCCAAATCAGTCTCTGAGAAGCCATGTCCCTAGGTGAGGGAGGAAGCAGTCAGTGGACAGCCATCTTTGACTGTCTTCTCACCTACCTCCTATGACCAACGGCCAGGAAATTATTTTCCTGACATTTCAGAGTTTAAGAAATAGAGAGAAACAGGCCGGGCACGGTGTCTCAAGCCTGTAATCCCAGCACTTTGGGAGGCCGAGCCGGGCGGATCACGAGGTCAGGAGATCGAGACCATCCTGGCTAACACGGTGAAACCCCGTTTCTACTAAAAAAAAAATTACAAAAAAAACTAGCTGGGCGAGGTGGCAGGCGCCTGTAGTCCCAGCTACTCGGGAGGCTGAGGCAGGAGAATGGCATGAACCTGGGAGGCGGAGCTTGCAGTGAGCTGAGATCCGGCCACTGCACTCTAGCCTGGGCGACAGAGCGAGACTCTGTCTCAAAAAAAAAAAAAAAAAAAAAAAAAAAAAAAAAAAAATTGTAGGGTAAGTAGAGTTTGAATTAGGAGACCTGGATTTGGATCCTAGCTCTGCACTTGCCTGCCATTTGAGCACACTGAGATCTTGAAGGATTTCAGTTTCCTCATCTATAAAATGAGAATAAGACCACCTGCCTCCCAGGGCAGTTGAGAGGATTAAATAAAATGACTTATGTGGAAGTATATGGCATACAATGCCTGACACATTACCATCTATTAACTTAGCCCGCATAATCATCCTGTGAGGCAGAGAACACAGGTATTAGCGTCCCCTGTTCACAGATAAGAAAACCAGAAGGCGGGGCCCGGAGGCTCACACCTGTAATCCCAGCACTTTGGGAAGCTGAGGCAGGTGGATCATTTGAGGTCAGGGGTTTGAGACCAGCCTCGTCAAAATGGTGAAACCCTGCCTCTACTAAAAATACAAATATTAGCCAGGCATGGTGGTTCACGTCTGTAATCCCAGCTACTCAGGAGGCTGAGGCAGGAGAATCACTTGGACAGGAGACGGAGGTTGCAGTGAGCTGAGATTGCGCCACTACACTCCAGCCTTCGGCAACAGAGCGAGACTCCATCTCAATACGATACAATAAATTTTTTTAAAAAACAAAGAAAACTAGGATGAAAAATGGTCAGAAAGAACCTGTATAAGGTTCACCAAGAGCCAGTGGTGATTTCACGGTGCTGGTTTCACCACTCTCGCTTGTCTGATGAATATTATAATGCCTTTAGAATTGTTAAATCTAAAGGTGACAAAATTATAGTTTACAACATAAATTCTGATAGTCTTTGTTTCTTTATGAGAAAATTCCATACTTCTGAAAAAAGTATTTTTCTGCAGATGCTCATTTTGAAAGTTTGGGCCAGAGTGCCCGTAATTTAAATTCTAATTTATATACATACTGTATGTATGTATGTTCCCCTCCAATTAATTCTATGATTAATTACATATTTTGTTTATTGACTTATTTTTTACAATATGGCCTTCATCCCCCCCAAAATCATCCTTTCTTTCCATTTGTCTTACAGATGAGGTAAGACAGACGTGTATTCCTGTTGAGCTGTTAGAAGTGATACTGAGAAGCTTGACTCATTTTTCATTTAAAAGTTTCTAATAATTCGCAGTGTCTACCTCTGGGTCTTCGGCATCAATCTGGTTTAGGTGGATGTCTCCTGTCGTGAGCCACTGGAAAACAACATCCTAAAAAAAAAAAGTACATAAATAGGACAGTTGGTTATTTGAAAAAGCTGAAGGTCAGGACTAGAGAATTAAATCAAGAAAAATGATAAAGGAAAAAAGATTAAAGCAGTGATTCAGAAAAGGGTAGCCAGCCTTGAAATCATATGAGAACTCAAAGGTTTTCTTCACCCTAATGCAACTTTTTATTTATTTTCTTTTTTGAGACAGAGTCTTGCTCTGTTGCCCAGGTTGGAGTGTGGTGGTGTGATCTCGGCTCACTGCAACCTCCGCCTCCTGGGTTCAAACGATTCTCCCGTCTCAGCCTCCCGAGTAGCTGGGATTACAGGCGCCTGCCACCAGGCCCGGCTGATTTTTGTATTTTTAGTAGATGGGGTTTCACCATTTTGGTCAGGCTGGCCTCAAACTCCTGATCTCAGGTGATCCGCCTGTCTCGGCCTCCCAACGTGGTGGGATTCTAGGCATGAGCTGCTGTACCCAGCATAATGTAACTTTTATTATCAGAAATTTATAATTTATCTTTAAGCACTCTAACCTCTAGCCACAAACTAAAATTTATTAACATTTGTTCACAATCCTGAATTAATCCCTGTTTACTGTGATGACAGTCTGAAATTAAAACTTTTGAAAAGCAGAATACCAGATCGAGACCATCCTGGCTAACACTGTGAAACCCCATCTCTACTAAAAAATACAAAAAAAAACTAGCCGGGCGAGGTGGCGGGTGGCTGTAGTCCCAGCTACTCGGGAGGCTGAGGCAGGAGAATGGCGTAAACCCGGGAGGCGGAGCTTGCAGTGAGCTGAGATCTGGCCACTGCACTCCAGCCCGGGCGACAGAGCGAGACTCCGCCTCAAAAAAAAAAAAAAAAAAAAAAAAGCAGAATACCTAGGCTGGGCATGGTGGCTCATGCCTGTAATCCCAGCACTTTGGGAGGCTGAGGTGGATGGATCACATGAAGTCAGGAGTTCCAGACCAGCCTGGCCAACATGGTGAAACCCTGTCTTTACTAAAAATACAAAAATTAGCCTGGTGTGGTGGCGCACAACTGTAATCCCAGCTACTCAGGAGGCTGAGGCAGGAGAATCGCTTGAACCCGCGAGGCGGAGGTGGCAGTGAGCCAAGGTGGCGCCATTGCACTCCAGCCTGGGCAACAGAGAGAGACTCCATGTCAAAAAAAAAAAAAGTAGAATATGTAGATCTCCCATAATGTATCTAGAGACATCGAAACTTCATGTAAATTCCACAGAAATAAGATCTTAATCAATCTCCCAATATAACAATTATAAGGCTGAAGTAATCTATTTTATGAAGGAAAAAGTTTGGCGGGCATTTCTTTCTCTCACTGGAATCACCAATGGACAGCTCTGACACGTGCTGTACAGACATGTGCTTCCCCACTCTGCCATCCTCCATAAGACATGTTCCCTTGGTATTTTTTTGACAAAATTGCAATGTCTTTATTTGCCACATCAGTGAGTGAGTGGTCCTCTACAGAACCCTTCCTAATTCCCATTCCATGCCACCGGCCCCTCCTCTCCACGCACACCTTCACTGCCGATACTCAGGTCCCCATTCCTCCTTGCCTGGTGACACCACCGCCTTCCTAACTGGCTCTAGGCTGCCTCCTCCTTTCCACCTTCCACACAACTGACAGAAAAATCTTTCCAAAACATTCCAGACGTTCTTTCATAAACAATAACAACAACAAAAAGAAGAAACACAGACCTGGCTATGCCCAAGGCTGCTGAAAACCCAAGGGCTCCCTGTAGCTTTCAGCATCAAGTTCAAGCTCCTTGGTCTTACACGTGATACTGCTGTTGAGCTTGTTCCTCTCTGCTTCTCCAGGCTCAGCTCCCACCCCATCTGACATGCTCAGAAACACCCTTCTGGGTTTACTAATTTGTCTCCCTCTCTCTCTCAATGTATTACAAACTTTTCCAAAGCAGGGACTATGCCTGACTCAACTTTGTATTCTCAGTGCCTGGCATAGACTGGGTTCTGAGTAGCTGGTTTTAAATGAGCAAATAAACTTACCAGTATTTTTTAAAATGACATGAAAATAATACTTACACATTGTACATTAATATGATGAAAGAAAAAGCTTACCATGATTTTGCTGTTTTCTTCTTTGTCCAAATATTGATCACTGAACATGTGACATGAACCAAGCACTGCCAGCTTCCCACCTTGGTTCTATTGATGACAAAGCAGGGTCAGATACTCAAATCCCAAGATGCATCTCATGTATCCTAGTCCCCAGACACTTATCAGAATCATGCTAGCAACTGTCTTGTATACTGAAGAGTGCCAAATCACACCCAGATTTTTTTTTTTTTGAGACGGAGTCTCGCTCTGTCGGCCAGGCTGGAGTGCAGTGGCGCGATCTCCATTCACTGCAAGCTCCGTCTCCCGGGTTCACGCCATTCTCCTGCCTCAGCCTCCCGTGTAGCTGGGACTACAGGTGCCCGCCACCGTGCCTGGCTAATTTTTGTATTTTTAGTAGAGACGGGGGTTTCACCGTGTTAGCCAGGATGGTCTCGATCTCCTGACCTCATGATCTGCCCGCCTCGGCCTCCCAAAGTGCTGGGATTACAGGCATGAGCCACCGTGCCCGGCCCACGACCAGATTTTAAAGTTTAGAAATACCTATAGGCCAGGCGCAGTGGCTCAGCCTGTAATCCCAACACTTTGGGAGGATGAGGTGGGCGGATCATCTGAGGTAAGGAGTTCGAAATCGGCCTGGCCAACATGGTGAAACCTCGACATGGTGAAACCCCCGTCTCTACTAAAAATAAAAAAAAAATCAGCCGGGTGTGGTAGCATGTGCCTGTAGTCCCAGCTACTCAGGAGGCTGAGGCAGGAGAATCACTTGAACCTGCGAGGCGGAGGTTGCAGTGAGCTGAGATCACACCACTGCACTTCAGCCTGGGTGACAGCGTCAGACTCCATCTCAAAAAAAAAAAAAGAAATACCAACTATAAGAACTACTACGCTTTAACCTGCCTTTCATTTTAGATACTTCTGTATTTTTCTATTTGGCTTTAAACAAAAACTAACATAAATTAATTCTACATTAGTTGGGTGTGGTGAGGCATACCTGTAGTACTAGCTACTTGGGAAGCTGGGGCAGGAGAATCACTTGAGCCCAGGAGCTCGAGGTTACAATGAGCTATGACTGCACCACTGCACTCCAGCCTGGGGAACAGAGCGAGTCCCTGTCTCTAAAAATTAAAAAAATAAATAAATAAATAAATTGGTTCTACAGCATTTTCCCATTGTTATTTATCTTATAAATGAAGATCATAATTTTAAAGGGAAAAAAAGATAAACTCAAAGACAGTCTGTACAGTTAAAGATACCTATGGGTACCAAAAAAAAAAAAAGTATTTAAGTAAGATCCAAATAGAAAGCTAAGGCAGGCCGGGCACGGTGGCTCACACCTGTAATCCCAGCACTTTGGGAGGCCGAGGTGGGCAGATCGCCCTGAGATCAGTAATTTGAGACCAGCCTAGCCAACATGGGAGGCAAAACCCTGTCTCCACTAGAAATACAAAAATTAGTTGGGGGTGGTGGCATGCACCTGTACTCCCACAGCTACTTGGGAGGCTGTGGCGGGATGATTGCTTGAACCTGGGAGGCGAGGTTGCAGTGAGCTGAGATCGTGCCACTGCACTCCAGCCTGGGCAACAGAGTAAGATTCAGTCTCAAAGAAAGCTAAGGCAAGGCTGGGCACAGTGGCTCACGCCTGTAATCCCAGCACTTTAGGAGAGCGAGGCGGGTGGATCACTTGAGGTCAGGAGTTCGAGACCAGCCTGGCCAAGATGGCGAAACCCCGTCTCTACTAAAAACACAAAAATTAGCCAGGCATGGTGGTGCATGCCTGTAATCTCAACTACTCAGGAAGCTGAGGCACGAGAATCACTTGAATCTGGGAAGTGGAGGTTGCAGTGAACCAAAATCACACCACTGCACCCCAGCCTGGGCGACACAGTGAGACTCCATCTCAAAAAAAAAGAAAGAAAGAAAGAAAGAAAACTAAGGCACAAGCATGAGCCATAAAATAACAACTGGTTAATAAGAAAGATTTTCAATACTTGTAATTTTAACAAATAAAACAAAGTACTGGCCGGGCGCGGTGGCTCAAGCCTGTAATCCCAGCACTTTGGGAGGCCGAGACGGGTGGATCACGAGGTCAGGAGATCGAGACCATCCTGGCTAACACGGTGAAACCCCGTCTCTACCAAAAAATACAAAAAACTAGCCGGGCTACCTGGCGGGCGCCTGTAGTCCCAGCTACTCGGGAGGCTGAGGCAGGAGAATGGCGGGAACCCGGGAGGCGGAGCTTGCAGTGAGCTGAGATCCGGCCACTGCACTCCAGCCCGGGCGACAGAGCGAGACTCCATCTCAAAAAAAAAAAAAAAAAAAAAAAAAAAAACAACAAAGTACTTTTTGCCTATCAGATAAATAAATATGAAAAAATGATATAAACAGTGCTGGTCAAATTTTAGTGAAATAAGTTCTTTCACACATTGTTGTTGAAACTATTAACATATGCAACAAAAGCAGTCTGAAACATAAAAAATTCTATGCACAGTTGTGTAGTTAAAGTCACAAAAAATTAGAAATAAATCCAAATGTTCACAAAAAAGTAATTCAGAATGATGGAACCTTCTTCGGCAGTTAAATTTCATATTATAAAGGGTTTTCAGTAACATGGGAAAATGCTTCCAACAAATCATTCGGTTAAAAAAAAAAGTATACTATAATTTTTTTTCCAGTTTTAGAGACAGGGTTTCACTCTGTCTCCCAGGGTGGAGTGCAGTGGCACAATCATGGCTCACTGTAGCCTCGAACTCCTGGGTTCAAGTGAGCCTCCTGCTTCAGCCTTCCAAGTAGCCAGGACTACAGGAGCACACCACCACACTCAGTTAACTTTTTTGTAGAGACAGGTCTTGTTATGTTGCCAAGGCTGGTCTCAAACTCCTGGCCACAAGTGATCCTACCTCCTTAACCTCTCAAAGTGCTAAGATTATAGGCATGAGCCACCACACCTGACCTATAGCATAAATTATATAGCTATTCTACTTTAAAGCTTGTGAGGCAAATAAATAAAAATAAGGCAAAGCAAAAGTGGGAGAGAGTGAATAATATGTCAACCTGGGCTGTCTTAGAGTCTTGGAGTAGTGCAATGGGGGAATTCTTTTCTTCTGCTTTATCTCTGTATTGTTCAATTTTTCTACAATTATTGTAACATTTCTACAATATTACCTTTTTTTTTTTTTGGCGACAGTGTCTTGCTTCACTGCCCAGGCTGGAGTGCAGTGGCATGATCTTGGCTCACTGCAACCTCCACTTCCAGGGTTCAAGTGATTCTCTTGCCTCAGTCTCTGGAGTAGCTGCGATTACAGGCACTCACCATCATGCTGGGCTAATATTTTTGTATTTTTAGTAGAGATAGGGTTTCACTATGTTGGCCAGGCTAGTCTTGAACTCCTGACCTCAAGTGATTCGCCCGCCTTGACCTCCCAAAGTGCTGGGATTACAGTTGTGAGCCACCACACCCAGCCCAACAATGAGCACATACTACTTTTGTAATGAGAAAACCAGTTCAATAGTACAACTACAAAATGAAATCGGTTTTTCTAGCTACATCACATACAGGGAACAGGCATAGTTATAATTTCCCTAGGAAAAGAATTACACTAAGCCAGAGATGTCAAGAGATATAAATACACACATTCCATACATTTTTAAAAAATTGGTTAAAAAAACTCTGACTTGTACCACATTAAAAGCAAATGCTACATAGTCTTCCACCATGCCTGGCTAATTTTTCAATTTTTTTTTCTTTGAGACGGAGTCTCACTGTTTCCAGGCTAGAGTGCAGTGGCATGATTTCGGCTCACTGCAACCTCCTGGGTTCAAGCAATTCTCGTGCCTCAGCCTCCTGAGTAGCTGGGATTACAGGCACGTGCCACCACACCCAGCTAATTTTTGTACTTTTAGTAGAGAGGGGGTTTCACCATGTTGGCCAGGATGGTCTTCATCTCCTGACCTTGTGATCCACCCGCCTTGGCCTCCCAAAGTGCTGGGATTACAGGCGTGAGCCACCACGTCCGGCCCAAGAGCTTTTAAATAAGGAGGGAAAGGTAATTCCTAGGTACCACACAAAAAAAATAGGATTGTTAAAGCTAGAGACATCGAGTTCCCCAGGAAAAAATTAGAAGATCAGCTGGTGAATTCTGTCTTAGGGGACAGATGAAGGCAAATTCAGCAAAATGTGAATTAAAACTCAGTGGGGGCTGGGAACAGTGGCTCATGCCTGTAATCCTAGCACTTTGGGAGGCCAAAGTGGGCGGATTGCCTGAGCTCAGAAGTTCAAGACCAGCCTAGGCAACACGGTAAATCCCCATCTCTACTAAAAATACAAAAATTAGCAGGGTGTGGTGGTACAGGCCTGTAATCCCAGCTACTCGGGAGGCTGAGGCGGGAGAATCGCTTGAACCCGGGAGGCGGAGATTGCAGTGAGCTAAGATTGCGCCATTCTACTCCAGCCTGGGCAACAGAGCTCATGCCTGTAATCCCAGCACTTTGAGAGGCCGAGGTGGGCAGATCACTTGAGGTCAGGAGTTCGAGATCAGCCTGGCCACCATAGTGAAACCCCATCTCTCCCCAAAACAAAAAAATTAGGCATGCGTGGTGGCAGGCACCTGTAATCCCAGCTACTCGGGAGGCTGAGGGAGGAGAATTGCTTGAACCTGGGAGATGGAGGCTGCAGTGAGCCGAGATCACGCCACTGCACTCCAGCCTGCACAACAGAGCGAGACTCCATCTCACAAAAAAAGAAAGAAAAAGAAAGGCAATGGGATGTTGGGTCACCGCCTGGGACTAGCTGTGCCCACATTTCTATGGGGTCTCTAGGATAATAACTGGAAAAATAGTTTTCTGATATATTTTCCTAGGATAAACTAAAATAACAGCGACATAATTCTGTGCTATTTTGTGTAATATGTAATATGTTAACTCCATCTGTTCCTGAATGTATTCTCTTTGCACTGAGGGTACAGCCCATAGTCACAGACAGGATTAAAAGTTACTTTAATCAATATGCTGCCATGGGATCGGAAAAAAAAAAAGTTATTTTAAAAGTTATAATACAGGTAGCCTCATGCTATAGTGGAAAAGCTTTGGGTTAAGAATAATAATGAGGCGGGCGGATCACGAGGTCAGGAGATCGAGACCATCCTGGCTAACATGGTGAAACCCCGTCTCTGCTAAAAATACAAAAAAAAAAATTAGCCGGGCATGGTGGCAGGCGCCTGTAGTCCCCGCTACTGGGGAGGCTGAGGCAGGAGAATGGCGTGAGCCCGGGAGGCAGAGCTTGCAGTGAGCCGAGATCGCGCCCCTGCACTCCAGCCTGGGTGACAGTGAGACTCTGTCTCAAAAAAAAAAAAAAGGAGCTAGGTTTAGGCCTTAACTTCATCAATTACTGGACAATCCACTGTTTCCCCATAAGCAAAATGTATATAGCTGAGATACTACTTTACACGACTGGCAGGATGACCAATGAGAAAATATGTAAAAGCCTTCTGGAAATGGTCAGGTAGTTTTTATTATTTCAACAATAAAAATAATATCTATACCCACATTTAAGAAAGGCTGTACCTTTGAGTGATAGAAAGCCAGAATGGGTCTGTTAAGTGGGAAGCAGACAGAACCTGTAGACAGAACAGCCACTGCTGGTTTCATGACACTCAATGTGGCACCAAAAGGATACACAAAGGTGAGAGCCCTGTAAGAAATTAAAGAAACACATTCAAATTTTAAAAATATGAATACAAAAATTCTGAAAATAATCTCAATGTTTCTTCAGTAACACGCTTTTTTGAAACAGTCTCACTCTGTCACCCAGGCTGCAGTGCAGTGGTGTGATCCTGGCTCACTGCAGCCTCCGCCTCCCAGGTTCAAGCTGTTCTCCAGCCTCAGCGCCTGCTATCACGCCCAGCTAATTTTTGTATTTTTAGTAGAGCCAGGGTTTTACCATGTTGGCCAGGCTGGTCTTGAACTCCTGGCCTCAAGTGATATGCCTGCCTCGGCCTCCCAAACTGATGGGATTACAGGCGTGTGCCACTGCGCTCAGCTGAGTAACACTCTTTGATTCATAATCTAACACAAAATTTTTTCTAAGCTTTGGCTTGTTAACTTAAAAACTGGGACAACTCTAGCTACACATTTGATAAAGCATTTTAACAAACATGAAAGTAAATTCACAGGAAAGTGGAAATGACTGTAACTGGGAGAACTAAAGTAGCCCCTGATGGAGGAAGGAGGAAAAGGATGGGGCCTCATTCAAGAACTGAACTCCAGCTGCTCTGCATACTAGTATCTTAGTGGTAAATATGTCCTTCTTCCTTATGTTTGGCTGGTGCTATATCTAAGAATGAATGAATGTCACTGGAAGGGCATGTTACCAGTTGAGTGTCACATGGACGGAGGCATAAATATACGCTACGATGGACACTTCTACACAGATCTGCTTTGCAGTCCCTTCTACTCTCCACTGTCCTAACAAAGACTTGTCTTAGATTATCTAGAGTGAATTGTTCTGACCTGGGGCAACATACTCCTGGAGAGGGTGCGGGATAGAGGAGCAAAGGCGGGGGTGCAGATCCTGGGGTAAGGCCAACCCATGCAGGAGGGGCGAGGGTTTTACTGAAAGATGGAGCTCCACAAAGCTTGAAGGAAGTGCTCTCAGAATGGAGAGAAACAGAGATCTCAAGACCAGAGCATAAGGTTAGAAACATGGAAGCACCCATGAGGAGTACCTCATAGAGATTTTAATTTCCCTTTTTCTTTAGACCACAAAATTCTTTTAGCTTCAGTTTAAAATTATTTCCCTCCAGTGTTTTTGTTTGATTGTTTTGTTTTTTCTTTTTTTTCTTTTTTTCTTTTTTTGAGACGGAGTCTTGCTCTGTCGCCCGGGCTGGAGTGCAGTGGCCGGATCTCAGCTCACTGCAAGCTCCGCCTCCTGGGTTTACGCCATTCTCCTGCCTCAGCCTCCGGAGTAGCGGGGACTACAGGCGCCCGCCACCTCGCCCGGCTAGTTTTTTGTATTTTAGTAGAGACAGGGTTTCACCGTGTTAGCCAGGATGGTCTCGATCTCCTGACCTCGTGATCCGCCCGTCTCGGCCTCCCAAAGTGCTGGGATTACAGGCTTGAGCCACCGCGCCCGGCCTGATTGTTTTGTTTTTTAAGACAGGATCTCACTTTGTTGCCCAGGCTGGAGTGCAGTGGCATGAACATGGCTCACTGCAGCCTCAATCTCCTGGGCTCAAGCGATTCTCTTGCCTTAGCGCCCTGAGTAGCTGGGACCATAGGTGCATGCCACCACACCAACTAATTTTCTATTTTTTGTAGAAATGGGGTTTCACCATGTTGCCCAGGCTGGTCTTGAACTCCTGAGCTCATGCAATCTGCCCACTTTGACCTCCCAAAGTGCTGGA
>NW_016806836.1:4377173-4409782 GCF_001698545.2 Rhinopithecus bieti
GCTCTGTCGCCCGGGCTGGAGTGCAGTGGCCGGATCTCAGCTCACTGCAAGCTCCGCCTCCTGGGTTTACGCCATTCTCCTGCCTCAGCCTCCGGAGTAGCGGGGACTACAGGCGCCCGCCACCTCGCCCGGCTAGTTTTTTGTATTTTTAGTAGAGACAGGGTTTCACCGTGTTAGCCAGGATGGTCTCGATCTCCTGACCTCGTGATCCGCCCGTCTCGGCCTCCCAAAGTGCTGGGATTACAGGCTTGAGCCACCGCGCCCGGCCTGATTGTTTTGTTTTTTAAGACAGGATCTCACTTTGTTGCCCAGGCTGGAGTGCAGTGGCATGAACATGGCTCACTGCAGCCTCAATCTCCTGGGCTCAAGCGATTCTCTTGCCTTAGCGCCCTGAGTAGCTGGGACCATAGGTGCATGCCACCACACCAACTAATTTTCTATTTTTTGTAGAAATGGGGTTTCACCATGTTGCCCAGGCTGGTCTTGAACTCCTGAGCTCATGCAATCTGCCCACTTTGACCTCCCAAAGTGCTGGAATTACAAGCATAAACCACCGGGCACGGTCTGCCTCTGGTGTTAATCTTCCCCATTCCTTCAGTAAAGTCTCATCTACCCTATGACTTTGTTGTCATATGATGAAAGAGAAGTGGTACCTGGCCCACATTCTCCAAACTCGGCCTTCTACCCCTACTTCAGCAGTATCCCAGCAAGGTGGATTACAGCCCATGATCTCTGGGCCAGAAGCAGAAGAAAACAAGCAGTTGTCCATGGAGAAAGAAAAGGAAGAGGGGAGAAATAGTCATATGGAGGTCAATGCACATCTATCCCCAACACTTTCCCCAAATGCAATCAATGGAAGGTGATTCTCAAGGCATAAGGGAGAATGGACACTTGAGAAGTAAGATAAAAACTATGTGCTATTATCATTATTATTATTTTGAGATGGAATTTTGCTCGTTGCCCAGGCTAGAGTGCAATAGCGCCATCTCAGCTTACAGAAACCTCTGCCTCCCGGGTTCAGGCAATTCCCATCCCTCAGCCTCCCAAGTAGCTGAGATTACAGGCACGCACCACCACGCCTGGATAATTTTTGTATTTTTAGTAGAGATGGGGTTTCACCACGTTGGTCAGGCTGGTTTCAAACTCCTGACCTCAGGTGATCCACCTGCCTCAGCCTCCCAAACTGCTAGGATTACAAGTGTGAGCCACTGTGCCTGGCCTATCTGCTATTATTTACACTCCTCTATTTCTTTAATTACTACTAAAAAAATCAATGAGACTAGGCCAGGCACAGTGGCTCACACCTGTAATCCCAGCACTTTGGGAGGCTGAGGCAGATGGATCACCTGAGGTTAGGAGTTCAAGACCAGCCTGGCCAACATGGTGAAGCCCCGTCTGTACTCAAAATACAAAAATTAACCAGGTGTGGAGGCGGGCACCTGTAATCCCAGCTACTCAGGAGTCAGGAGAATTGCTTGAACCCAGGAGGCGGAGGTTGTAGTGAGATGAGATGGTGCCATTGCACTCCAGCCTGGGTGAAACTCTGTCTCCTAAAAAAAAAAAAAGAAAATGAGACTGACGTTTTGATAAGACTTAGTATAAACTTAAACACCCATCCCCAAAACAGAACTTTCCAAACCACATGTGAATGAATAACATTAGCTCAGTGAAAAGTTTTGGAAACAGTTTTCCTAAAAGAGGGAATAGCTTGTGTAAAGTCCCTAAGATGAGTATGAGCTTCGCTTACTTAAGGATTGAAAACAAAGTGTGGCTACAGCAGAGTGAGAGAAGGGAGAAGGGACATAATAGGAAATAAGAATAAAGGAGAATCTGAGACTCCAACAGGCAAAGATACTTCAAAGCACGACGCAGGACAAGTCCCTATCTCAAAGCCTACCAGGAAGCTGTGCTTCCTCGATAATCCAGGAAAAGAACAACCAGACATATTCCCTTCACTATAATTAATTACAAAGTCATAATGCAACAACAGGTAGGGTACTCTGCTTTAAACTTTACAAAGCACTTTCACAAATATCACCTCACTGAAATTCTCCAACAATTTTGTAAGGTTAACATTGTCCCCAGTACACAGATAGGGAAACAAACACTAACAGTTACTATGCCTTGGATCACCCTTAGCAAGTAAGAGAGGGAATCAGGAACTTCTAATAATTCCTTCTAACTCCACGTCTACAGTTCTTTACCTATACCAATTGGATGAGCTGACACAAAGTGAAATAATTAGATTGATTCCTTTTTGTTTTTTTTGAGATGGAGTCTTGCTCTGTCGTCCAGGCTGGAGTGCAGTGGCGTGATCTTGGCTCACTGCAAGCTACGCCTCCCAGGTTCACACCATTCTCTTGCCTCAGCCTCCCAAGTAGCTGGGACTACAGATGCCCACCACCATGCCCAGCTAATTTTGTTTTTTGTTTTTGTTTTGTTTTGTTTTGTTTTTAGTAGAGACAGGGTTTCACCATGCTAGCCAGGCTGGTCTCTAACTCCTGACCTCGTGATCCTCCCACCTCGGCCTCCCAAAGTGTTGGGATTACAGATGTGAGCCACCGCACCCAGCCTAGATTGATTCTTGACAGTCAAAAATATTAACTGTGAATTATATTGCTATACATATTCACCCTTATGACTTTACTTTGGTTTCTACTAAGAAAGGTCTTCCTTACTTCAAGAATTTAAAATATTCACCTATTTTTTTAAGTACTTTTTTTTTTTTGAGTTCTTTTTTTTTGAGTTGGTGTCTCGCTCTGTCACCCAGGCTGGAGTGCAGTGGTGCGATCTTAGCTCATTGCAACCTCCGCCTCCCAGGTTCAAGCGATTCTCCTGCCTCAGCCTCCCGAGTAGCTGGGATTACAGGTTTGTGCCACCACGTCTGGCTAAGTTTTGTATTTTTTAGTAGAGATGGGGGTTGGCCAGGCTCATCTTGAACTCTTAACATCAGGTGATCTGCCTGCCTCAGTCTCCCAAAGTGCTGGGATTACAGGCATGAGCCATCATACCTGGGCTTCTTTAAGTACTTCTATGCTTTCTTTTAAAATTTAATTTAATTTAATTTAATTTTTATTTTATTTTTTCGAGATGGAGCCTTGCTCTCTTGCCCAGGCTGGAGTGCAGTGATGCAATCTCGGCTCACAGCAACCTCTGCCTCCTGGGTTCAAGCAATTCTTCTGCCTCAGCCTCCCGAGTAGCTGGGATTACAGGCGTGCACCACCATGTCAGGCTAATTTTTTTTTTTTTTTTTGAGACAGAGTTTTGGTCCTGTTGCCCAGGCTGGAGTGCAATGGCATGATCTTGGCTCATTGCAACTTCCACCTCCCAGGTTCAAGTGATTCTCCTGTCTCAGTTTCCTGAGTAGCTGAGATTACAGGTGCCTGCCACCATCCCTGGCTAATTTTTTTTTTTTTTTTTTTGAGACGGAGTCTCGCTCTGTCGCCTGGGCTGGAGTGCAGTGGCCGGATCTCAGCTCACTGCAAGCTCCGCCTCCCAGGTTCATGCCATTCTCCTGCCTCAGCCTCCCGAGTAGCTGGGACTACAGGCGCCCGCCACCTCGCCCGGCTAGCTTTTTGTATTTTTTAGTAGAGACGGGGTTTCACCGTGTTAGCCAGGATGGTCTCGATCTCCTGACCTCGTGATCCGCCCATCTCAGCCTCCCAAAGTGCTGGGATTACAGGCTTGAGCCACTGCGCCCGGCCATCCCTGGCTAATTTTGTATTTTTATAGAGATGGGGTTTCACCATGTTGGTCAGGCTGGTCTCAAACGCCTGATCTCAGGTGACCCACCCACCTCGGCCTCCCAAAGTGGTGGGATTACAGGTGTGAACCACTGCACCCAGCCTAATTTTTCTATTTTTAGTACAGACAGGGTTTCACCATATTGGCCAGGCAGGTCTTGAACTCCTGACCTCGTGATCCACCTGCCTCAGCCTCCCAAAGTGCTGGGATTACAGGCATGAGCCACTGCGGCTGGCATATGCTTTCATTTTTAATATTAATAATTTTAGCCTATCCATAATACATTTTGGGGTGTAGTATGAAAATGAAACTATTTCTCCAAATGGTTATCCAGAATTATGCCATCCATGTCTAATATTTGAAATGCCACTTTTACTATACACAAATAACTCCCACCCTCCATATATGTTTTTGGTCTAATTTTACTCTGAATTATTTATTTTCTTTTAACTATTTCTGGACTACAACCACATCTTATTTTATTTATTTATTTATTTATTTGGGACAGTCTTGCTCTGTCACCCAGGCTAGAGTATAGTGGCATGATCACGACTCACTGCAGCCTCGACCTTCTGGGTTCAAGCAATCCTCTTGCCTCTGCCTCCAGAGTAGCTGGGACTATGGGTGTGTGCCACCACATATGGCTAATTTTTAAAGTTTTCTTTTTTTTTGTAGAGACAGGGTCCCGCTATGTTGCCCAGACTGGTCTTGAACTCTTTGTCTCAACCCATCGGCCCATCTCGACCTCCCAAAGTGCTGAGATTATAGGTGTGAGCCACTGCACACAGCCAATCACATTATTTTATTTTTAAATTTCATTTTATTTACATAGTTTTTGAGACAGGGTCTCATCTGTCACCCAGGCTGGAGTGCAGTGGCGTGATCTCAGCTCACTGCCACCTCTGCTTCCCAGGCTCGGCAATTCTCCAGCCTCAGTCTCCCGTGTAGCTGGGAATACAGGTGCAAGCCACCAATGCCCAGCTAAATTTTTGTATTTTTTTTACAAAGACGGGGTTTCACTATGTTGCCCAAGCTGGTCTTGAACTCCTGAGCTCAAGTGATCTGCCTGCCTCAGCCTCCCAAAGTGATGGGATTATAGGGGTGAGCCACAGTACCCGGACCACATTATTTTCACTACTAAAACTTTGTAACATGCTTTAATTACATAAAAATGTCCATTTTTATTGGGTAAAATATTTCAAAGTACGGAGGCATTATAAATGAATGCAAAAGACAAACCATCAACAGAAAATGGCCAAAAGCAGTGACCATGAAATTCACAGAAGAAACACAATCAGCCAGTAGTCTTTAAGGGTCATCCTATGCACTAATAATTTTTTAAAATGCAAATTTAAAGAAACAGATACCATGTTTACTAGAATACTCTGTGCTGGCAAGAGAGGAAAAAGGGGTGTGCTCATAGGGACTGTAAGTGGTACCACCTCCCTGAGAGACATCTGGTAATACATTACATTTGGTAACCCATCTGTTGGAAGACCTCTGACCCAGAAATTTCAATGCTGAGAAATTTACCCTAAAAAATACTACCACAAGTGCACAAAACTGTACATACGAAGATGTTCACTTATCCCAGCACTTCGGAAGGCTGAGGCAGGTGGATCACCTGAGGTCAGGAGTTCAAGACCAGCCTGACTGACATGGTGAAACCCCATCTCTACTAAAAATACAGAAATGAGCTGGGTGTGGTGGTAGGCACCTGTAATCCCAGCTACATGGGAGGCTGAGGCAGGAGAACCACTTGAACCTGGGAGGTGGAGGTTGCAGTGAGCTGAGATCATGCCACTGTACTCCAGACTGGGTGACAAAGTGAGATTCCGTCACAAAAAAAAAAAAAAAAAAAGATGTTCATTTGTGCTTTATTATTTATAATAACAAATATAAACAAAATTTTTTTAAGATGAAGTCTCCCTCTGTCCCCCAGGCTAGAGTGCAGAGGTGCGATGGCAGCTCACTGCAACCTCCGCCTCCCAGGTTCAAGTGATTCTCCTGCCTCAGCCTCCTGAGTAGCTGGGATTATAGGTGGCCACCACCACGCCCAGCTAAATTTTCTATTTTTAGTAGAGACGGGGTTTCACCATGTTAGCCAGGCTGGTTTCAAACTCCTGACCTCAGGTGATCCACTCGCCTTGGCCTCCCAAAGTGCTGGGATTACAGGAGTAAGCTACCACACCCGGCTATAAAATTGTTTGTAACAATAATATAGAACAGAAGTTAAGAGTGCAGGCCCTAGAACAGACTTCCTATGTCTGCATCTAAGTTCTGACACAGAGTAGTAATGTGCATTTGGGCAATTATGTCTCTGTATCTTATCTCTAACTTTCCAGAGTTGTAAGGATTAAATGAGGTCATACATGCCTGTCACACAGTCAATGCTTGACAAACATCAGGTGGTATTATTAAAGAAAAACATTATAAACTACTTAAATGTCCAATAATAGAGAGTTGGTTAGATAAATTGGGATTTATGCAATTTAATCCAGTCATTAAAAAGGAAGAGGTACTTACCTATAACTTTACATATGGAAAAAAATACCCTAGAAATCTAAACACTATACTGATGGAGTCTTGCTCTGTTGCCGAGGCTGGAGTGCAGTGGCGCGATCTCGGCTCACTGCAACCTCCGCCTCCAGGTTTCAAATGATTCTCCTGTCTCAGCCTCCCGAGTAGCTGGGACTACAGGCGCACACCACCACACCTGGCTAATTTTTGTATTTTTAGTAGAGATGGGATTTCGCCATGTTGGTTATGCTCGTCTCGAACTCCTGACCTTAGGTGATCCACCCGCCTCGGCCTCCCAAAGTACTGGAATTACAGGCGTGAGCCACCGTGCCAGGCCTACATACTATATTATTAAGACTACCTTCAGGGTGAGGGGCATGGACTTACAGTGCAGAGCTTCTACTTTTTTCCTCTTGAACTGTTCAAATTCTGATTATTTTTGTAACCAGAAACAAAAGCTCTTTTCATTTTGAAAAAGAAGACTCTTCAAAATGATACATCCTCCTCATGTGGCATCAGAAAACACACTCACTGGGCATTGTTTCCACTGCTTTCCTCATCAATGATCCCAGGCACAGCCTTTCCTGCAGCTCGGCTAATTTCCCTTGAAGAAGAAAAATTAAAATCTAGTAAACAAAAAAAATTTGAGAATTTCACACTGTACTCAATAGTACAGTAAATATGAGGCTAAGGTGGGAGGATTGCTTAAGCCTGGGAGGTCAAGGCTGCAGTGAACTGTGTTCCCACCACTGCATTCCAGCCTGAGCAACACAGCAAGACTCTGTCTCAAAAAATACATACATATATATATATATATATAAAATAAAAAATAAGTTGAATGTGAAGTAAGTTTCAAAAGATGAAGAAAAATAATTTGATGAATAAGTAGTAACATAGTAAAATAAATTATAATAACCTAAAAAAAGAAAGAAGAAGGGGCAGTGAAAAGAATGTGTGAGAAGAGATGAGGGAAGATTTATGTAGAAGAAATGAGAGTTATGTGTAAGGATATTTCTGCTTTATTTTTTTTTTGAGACGGAGTCTCACTCTGTCACCCAAGCCAGAGTACAATGGTACAATCTCAGCTCAATACAACCTCTGCTTACCCAGCTCAAGCGATTCTCCTGCCTCAGCCTCCCGAGTAGCTGGGATTACAGGTGTCTGCCACCATGCCTGGCTAATTTTTTTGTATTTTTAGATGGGGAGATGGGGTTTCATGTTGGCCAGGCTGGTTTTGAACTCCTGATCTCAAATGATCCGTCTGCCTTGGCTTCCCAAAGTGCTGGGATTACAGGTGTGAGCAGTGACACCTGGCCAAGATATTTCTGCTTTCAACATGCTTACCTGTTCAAGACTCCACTGGAAACTAGAGCTTCTTTAGGATGGAAATATTTGTGATATACATTTCTAACCACAGCATCTATGAGGGAAAAAGAGAAGGAGGTATATTTTAGGTTAGAAATAAGTTTGATATTATAGACTCATACCAATTTTGACCTGAAAGGCACCCTGGAACTCGGTTCCAATCCATCTCGCTTTATAAATGGAAGCAGCCCAAGCCTAGGAGGCTCAGACTGCTGATGAGAATGGAACATTAAAACATGTACACACTGCCCAGGGCTTTTTCCATTATGCCACTGGACCTAGAGGGCTATGATATAAAATAATAGATAGAAATTGCTGCCTCTACTGAAAATAATAATACTAATTACCATTATTAACCATGATTCCATATTCTTCTAGTAAAAAGTTAATATTGGTGTCAAATCTGGATTCTCCACCTTCTCCTAGCATCACAAGGACATCTCCACCACTGTCAAGATATTTCCTCAGGATTTCAAACTACACAAAGGAAAAAAGCAATCTATGAATATACTCAAAAGACTTTTGCCTGAAACACCATAAGACCTTAACTAGATGAAAAATAAATACTTAAAATCTATAAGGCATTTACATATAAATGTATATAAGATAAAAAGTACTCTCTATGTAGGATCTCCAAGCTTGTCTTTGAGCACAAAGCTCCAAAATACTCAAAGTAAACTTATAGTTTCAAAGCTGACTATCAGACAGCAAGTCAAAAGTGAAAAACTTAACTAAAGGAAGCACTCAGTTCTCCATTCAGAGGCACCCCTGGTCTCCACCTACTAGATGCCAGTTGTACCTACCTTGCCCTGGCAACCAAAAATGTCTCTTGAGATTGCCACATGTTCCCTCAGGAGAAGAAGAAATAGAATCACCCCTGGTTAAGAACCACTGATTTAGACAATGCCTTCTCTTGACGGCCCACAGACGATATCAGGATGAAAGCATTTCATATCACACCTGGGAAGAATTCTGTTCAAGGTCATTGACCAACCAAACCATAGAGAAAAATGCATGTTTTCTGCTTATCTCCTGGAAGCTCTCTCTTGTTTTCACAAAGTTGGTGATGGGAGAAAAATCTAGGGTTGATCTTGCTGGTCTAGCCTGAGAAAACCTGGGGTGGGTGGTCCAGACAAATAGTTTCTTAACTTTCTTCATCAAGCACTCCAGCGGAGAAAAAGCTGAACATGTATATAAATACATCCAATATGTATGTATCTCTATATAAAATACGCACTTTATAATTTGAAACAACTCTCAAAATGTTTTAAGAGTAATGAAAATATGAATAATAAACATAATTTCCTTCTGGCACCCCATTGATTTATCACATGCATCCTACTTTGGAAACTACTGCCCAGACTAGCTTTGCCACAGCATGGCCCTCTTGCTCTTGCATGCTCCCTAAATTTTCCTCTCCCCCTGACTTCCCCACACTGTACAAAACAAATGAATCTGGCCAGGCACAGTGGCTCACACCTGTAATTCCAGCATTTTGGGAGGCCGAGGCGGGCGGATCACGAGGTCAGTAGATCGAGACCGCAGTAAAACCCTGTCTCTATTAAAAATACAAAAAAAAAAAAAAAAATTAGCCGGGCATGGTGGCGGGCACCTGTAGTCCCAGCTACTCAGGAGGCTGAGGCAGGAGAATGGCGTGAACCCGGGAGGCGGACCTTGCAGTGAGCTGAGATCGTGCCACTGCACTCCAGCCTGGGCAACAGAGCAAGACTCTGTCTCAAAAACAAAAACAAAACAAATGAATCTTTGGAAGCCAAGGTAGGCGGATCACCTGAGGTTAGGAGTTCGAGACCAGCTTGGCCAATATGGTGAAATGCCATCTCTACTAAAAATACAAAACTTAGCCAGGCATGGTGGTATGCACCCATAGTCCCAGCTACTCGGGAGGCTGAGGGAGGGGAATTGCTTGAACCCAGGTGGTGAAGGTTGCAGTAAGCCAAGATTGCACCACTGCATTCCAGCCTGGGCAACAGAGCAAGATTCCATCTCAAAAATGAAACACAACAAAACACAAAACAAAATAAAAAATGAATTATTTCAAAATCAAAATTAAGGTGGGGCGCAGTGGCTCACACCTGTAATCCCAACACTTTGGGAGGCTGAGGTGGGTGGATCACTTGAGGTCAGGAGCTTAAGACCATCCTGGCCAACATGGTGAAACCCCGTGTCTACTAAAAATACAAAAAATAGCCAGATGTGTTGGCAGACGCCTGTAATCCCAGCTACTTGGGAGGCTGAAGTAGGAGAATCAGTTGAACCTGGGAGGCGGAGGTTGCAATGAGCCAAGAATGCACCAATGCACTCCAATCTGGCAACAGAGCAAGACTCTTGTCTAAAAAAAAAAAAAATCAGCTCAAAGTCCACTTCCTCTGGGCCCAATAATCCAATGCCTCTTTTCTGTGCTTCTGTAGAAATGTGGAACTTAGAACATTGATCATTATCGGTAGATGGTCCATTTGTTTCATTTCCCCTAAACTATCAGTTCCTAGAACGGAGAGATCATGTGCTATCTGACTTTGATCCCTAGCGTTAGTCCTAGAACCTGGCACATAACTAGGTACGTAACAGATCCTTAGTAAATATTTTTTGGAACAACAACAGAAAAACAAAACAAATGGGTTATAACTGCAGATCCTGGGCCCTGAACAACAGACTGAATCTCTCCCTAAATTCCTCTTCCTTTTTCTTCCTTTTGATTTCCTCTCAAACTCCTCTTCCCAGATAGCCGTAAATATATGCTATGTTCTATGACTGATAACAGCAAGCCAGATCTAGTTTGCAATATATATTCTCAGAACATAGCTTTCACTTGGGAAATTCTACTGGTACTTGGTATTTATGATTATGCAGTTCTGGGATTTGTCCATGTTGCCTAAATGCAATGAGTATACAGTAAGTATCGGTATCTACTGTGTCCTATTGGCCATCTGGCATTGGAAGAAAAAGATACATGAAGGACGTGGTGTGCAATAACACAGATGGGCAAAAGTTGAAGGAGCTTCCACGAATTAATTAAGACCCAGTTTCCAGCTCTGCATGTAAGTGAGACCCTTCTAACAAAAGAACAGATATTTGGTACAAATTGGAGGTTTCTTATTTCTTTATGGCAAAAACAGGAAGAAAGATTAATTTTGCAGACTTAAATTTTAGAAATTGGCTTAGAATGCATTCACACTGTTAAGTTTTACAGTGTGGCAGCAAATGTGAGATATTTCATGTAATCAAGACTGGATGATCCAGGTCAGTGGCTCTCATTGGAGGAATTTAAACCATCTAGCATGTATTATGGATCACCATAATATTAATATTAATACAGCATAATATTAATGCCATGTTAATGTTTAAGGACATTTTAGTGGGTAAAGGGCAGGGAAGTTAAGGTCCTGCAATATTCAGACCAGTCCCACACAGTAAAGAACTGTTTCACAGCATTTGAATATCTTCTCAGTCACGTAGGTTTAAAAAAGAAAAAGCAAACAAACAAATGAAGCTTAGCCTAAAATCTAACTCCAATTTATTTATTTTTTTTGAGATGAAGTCTTGCTCTGTCACCCACGCTGCAGTGGCTCAATCTCAGCTCACTGCAACCTTCACCTCCTGGGTTCAAGTGATTCTCCTGCCTCAGCCTCCTGAGTAGCTGTGACCACAGGCGCCTGCCACCACACCCGGCTAATTTTTGTATTTTTAGCAGAGACAAAGTTTCACCATGTTGGCCAGGTTGGTCTCAAACTCCTGACCTAAGGTGATCCACCCGCCTCAGCCTCTCAAACTCCTGGGATTACAGGAGTAAGCTACTGCACTCGGCCCAAATTATACGTACATACTATACAAAGTATTTTTTGCATGATTTAACATATACTGAATTCCCAGGTACCCAACTACCATGTAAACTGAGAGAAGAATTATACTCTTTTTATTAATAGAACTTTACCAAGAGTTAGTCAGTACTTTGGAAAAATCACATCACTGACAGCAACATGATTTGAATTGCCAATACATCACTTCCTCCAGTATGCATATGTACCTATCCCATTCATGGGAGTTCTATACATTTATTACACATTTATTTCAAAATGTCAAACATAAAGAAGTGTTCTAATGTATGTATGACCAAGCATTAACAAACTGAAATATGTATATTCTCCTAGTATATATATGCCTAAACATTTACAATTTGAAATACATATATTCTTTCATAAATCATCCTCTAATTTATGTACATTAAAGTTAGGAAGCTGTATTGCTTTACTTTTTTAATGGTGGTGGGTTAGATTATCTTTGCATTTCAATTCAGGGTAATAAAGTTAGCATTGGTAATATAGGTGGACGCTGGTCTGTTAGGGTTGGAAAATACTCATCTCAGCCACGTGGTTACCTGGTCATAACTGAATACCACCACAAAGCTAGTGTGATGCGTTAATATAGTTGAGGTGGAAATAAGGGGAGACTGTTCAGCCTAGTTTCTAGTCTGATACTAGCACCAAATATCAGACATATGATGTCTGTCCTGTCACAGAAGTTTCTGGAAGCCAACATGAAAAA
Source organism: Rhinopithecus bieti (assembly GCF_001698545.2). Lineage (NCBI taxonomy): Eukaryota > Metazoa > Chordata > Mammalia > Primates > Cercopithecidae > Rhinopithecus > Rhinopithecus bieti. The sequence continues at coordinate 4,389,363 of NW_016806836.1, forward strand.
GACTTCACACAGCTCTCCAAGGGTAACAGTCTAGGAGGCCAGCAGCAATGACAAGGAAAGCAGTGATCTCACCAGCATGAGCCTATTGGAAGAACTGTAACACAAGGGAATGCTGGTTCCTAGAAAAAAAAGCTAACAGCTTTTCTCCCTTTTCTTCCCACCTCACTCCAACTCCAAAGAGAAGGCATGGTGTCAGGGACTGGTCTGGGAGAGGACATTTTATTAGGATAAAGTTACATCAAACTTGCCTCTCGAAGGACTTGTGTCTCTTGGATGCAACAGCCTTCCATCCCTGGAAGCCCAAACTAAGGCTTGGCCTGGCACGCATCTCCACTTGGGAAAAGGCCCTGGCAGCAGGTTCTGACCCTCTCTCTGGATACCCCTGTGTTCCTGAGGCTGGCTGGTCCCTGGCAAACATCAGGCCAACTCTCTCACTGGCTTCGCTAGGTGGATGGGGAGATGGAGCCAAAGCCCAACAAGTAATAGTGTTGTTCTGCAGGCCACTGCCCTCTGTATGTACATTTCCCTCAAGGTCTCAGTGGGTAGGGGTTGCTGGTTACCTCCACATTGCCAATGGTACTTCCTACTCCTTCTGTCAATTAACCTGATCAAACAATCGTGTCTCTCTCCATGCCATTCCCAGCAGGGAAGTTCAACTTGCAATCAAATTGAGAAACAAAGGACACTAGAAATGCTCCCCATTGGACCTCTTCCCCATGGCACCACCCAGAGTAACAGCAGGAGACCTTGGCTGGCCTCAATCTAAGGACCACATTGGCCTTGCCCCACCTCAACCTCCCTACTCCCCATATTCTCTCTGAGCACAAAGGTACTTCCCATTCTCTGTAAAACGGCTCTATGTTCTGGGATTTTTGTTTTATTGACTGTGGAAAAACACACCTAACTTTTCCTAAATTTACCATCTTAACCATTCTGAAGTACATAGTTCAGCAGTTTTTTTTTGTTTGTTTTTTCTTTTCAGACAGGGTCTGTCGCCCAGGCTGGAGTACAGGGGCGCAATCTCAGCTCACTGCAACCTCCGCCTCCCAGGTTCAAGTGATTCTCCCGCCTCCACCTCCCAAGTAGCTGGGAATACATGCGTGCACCACCACGCCAGCTAATTTTTGTATTTTTAGTAGAGATGGGGTTTCACCATGTTGGCCAGGCTGGTCTCGAACTCCTAGCCTCAAGTGATCCACCTGCCTCAGCCTACCAAAGTGCTGGGATTAGAGGTGTGAGCCACCATGCCTGGTCTAGTCCAGCAGTATTAAATATACTCACACTGTTGGGCAACCAATCTGCAGAACTGTTTTCATCTTGCAAAACTGAAACTCTATACCTATTAAACAGCAACTCTCCATTCCCCACTTCCCCCAGGTCCTGGCAACCACCACCCTTCTATTTTCTGTCTCTACAAATTCGACTACTCTACATACCTCATGCTTGCATAAGTGAAATCATATAGTATTTGTCTTTTAGTGTCTGCCTTATTTTCATTTGGCATAATGTCCTCAAAATTTATTCATGTTGTAGCATGTATCAGAATTATCTTCCTATTTAAGACTGAATAATATTCCATTGTATGTATATACCATATCTTATCTATTCATCTGCCGATGGATAGTTGGGCTATTTCCACCTTTTGGCTATTGTGAATAGTGCTGCTAAGAAGATAGGTGTGCAATTATCTCTTTGAGATCCGGTTTTCCATTCTTTTGGGCATATACCCAGAAGTGGAATTGCTAGATCATATGGCAGTTTTTTGTTTTTGTTTTTTTTGAAATGGAGTCTCGCTCTGTTGCCCAGGCTGGATGGAGTTCAGTGGCCCGATCTCTGCTCACTGCAAGTCCGCCTCCCAGTTTCAAGTGATTCTCCTGCCTCAGCCTCCCAAGTAGCTGGGATTACAGGTGCACACCATCACGCCTGGCTAATTTTCGTATTTTTAGTAGAGACGGGGTTTCACTATGTTGGCCAGGCTAGTCTCAAACTCCTGACCTCAAGTGATCCACCCGCCTCAGCCTCCCAAAGTGCTGGGATTACAAGCATGGGCCATCACACACAGCCATCATATGGCAATTTTATGCTTAAATTTTTGAGGAACTGCCATACTGTTTTTCATGGTGATTGCACCATTTTACATTCCTACCATCAGTGTGGAAGGGTTCCAATAACTTCCCATTCTCACCAATACTTGTCATTTGTATTCTGGGCCTTACATTTTTTTTTTTTTTTTTTTTTTTTTTTTGAGACGGAGTCTGGCTCTGTCCCAGGCTGGAGTGCGGTGGCCGGATCTCAGCTCACTGCAAGCTCCGCCTCCCAGGTTCATGCCATTCTCCTGCCTCAGCCTCCCAAGTAGCTGGGACTACAGGCGCCCACCTCGTCGCCCGGCTATTTTTTTTTTTTCTTTTTTTTTTTTTTTTGAGACGGAGTCTGGCTCTGTCCCAGGCTGGAGTGCGGTGGCCGGATCTCAGCTCACTGCAAGCTCCGCCTCCCAGGTTCATGCCATTCTCCTGCCTCAGCCTCCCAAGTAGCTGGGACTACAGGCGCCCACCTCGTCGCCCGGCTAGTTTTTTGTATTCTTTTTTTTTTTTTTTTTGAGACGGAGTCTCGCTCTGTCGCCCAGGCTGGAGTGCAGTGGCCGGATCTCAGCTCACTGCAAGCTCCGCCTCCCGGGTTTACGCCATTCTCCTGCCTCAGCCTCCCAAGTAGCTGGGACTACAGGCGCCCACCACCTCGCCCGGCTAGTTTTTNCGGCCTCCCAAAGTGCTGGGATTACAGGCTTGAGCCACCGCGCCCGGCCGTTTTTTGTATTCTTTAGTAGAGACGGGGTTTCACCGTATTAGCCAGGGTGGTCTCGATCTCCTGACCTTGTGATCCGCCCGTCTCAGCCTCCCAAAGTGCTAGGATTACAGGCTTGAGCCACCGCGCCCGGCCTCTGGGCCTTACATTTATCATTCTTTATCCATTCCATGAACCAGAATAATAAACATCTTTATTTTAAATGTAATTTTCCTATTTTCTTTTTTTTTTGAGATGGAGTTTTGCTCTTGTTGCCCAGGCTGAAGTGCGATAGCACGATCTTGGCTTACGGCAACCTCTGCCTCCCAGGTTCAAGCGATTCTCCTGCCTCAGCCTCCCGAGTAGCTGGGATTACAGGAACACGCCACCACGCCTGGCTAATTTTGTATTTTTAGTAGAGATGGGGTTTCTCCATGTTGGTCAGGGTGGTCTCGAACTCTCAACCTCAGGTGATCCACCTGCCTCGGCCTCCCAAAGCGCTGGGATTATAGGCATGAGCCACTGCACCCGGCAGAATTTTCCTATTTTCAAAGCAAAAATATAGCAAAGAAGTGTGGCTAGTGGCTGGGCGTGGTGGCTCACACCTATAATCCCAGCACTTCGGGAGGCTGAGTTAGGCAGCATAAGGTCCGGAGTTTGAGACCAGCCTGGCCAATATGGTGAAACCCCGTCGCCACTAAAAATACAAAAATTAGCCAGGCGTGGTGGTGGGCACCTGTAGTCCCAGCTACTCAGGAGGCTAAGGCAGGGAGAATTGCTTGAACCCAGGAGGCGGAGGTCACAGTGAGCTAAGATTACGCCACTACACTCCAGCCTGGGTGACAGAGCGAGACTGTCTCAAAAAAAAAAAAAAAGAAATGTGGCTAATATTTAATTGGCCCACACTATGTGTTTGGTACTTTACATGAAGCATCTCGGTTAATCATCACAACTCCATGATGAAAAGAGAGATGAAGTGATTACCTTAAGGCCACACAGTAAGTGGTGAAGGAGGATTCAGATCCAGTATTTCAGAGCCCAGGCTCTTAGTCATTTCACCATATTCCTTCTTTAGTGGATATTTCTTACCTCAGCTGCAGTAAATTTTTCCCTTGGCCCAGCTGTAATCCACAGTTTCACTCCATTTAACCTCTCAGATGTGATTTCATCTTTTAAGCTAGAAATACAATTTTAAAAGCAAATGTTAGGTCCATAATTTAAATCAATTTATGTATTGTTTTAGTCTCTCAATTATTTGGAAGCAGAGGCCACAGAGTCTCAGAGATGAAGGGACTTAGACATAACTGGTCCAGTCTCTCTCCCAAAGTGAGAATTCCCTCTACAGGCCTGCCCCAGAGTCATCTGGCCTCTGTTCAAATACTTCCAGTAAGTCAAGGTGTTCAAATTAAGCCATGCTGAAGCATAAGGAAGTCCTCAACTACTAATTCAATCAGCCCTACCATTAGCTCGTATGATTACATATCCTCACCTATTAAGAAGAAACATACACATACACATACACAAAGTCAAAGTCATTCTCATTTAATTCTCATGTTTCCTTTCCCTAGTATTGACCTCAGTCAAAATATGAAGAAAGCTTCTAAATCTTAAAAAGCTACATGTGTATAATTAGAATAATTTTTTAGTGTGTGATTTGGAAGACAACTTAATAATATGCTGCTTTAATAATATCCTAATTGCTGATTTCAAAAGAAATGTTTTTTGGTTTTTGTTTTTGACAGAGTCTCCCTCTGTTGCCCAGGCTGGAGTGCAGTGGCATGATCTTGGCTCACTGCAGGCTTCACTGCCTGGGTTCAAGGGATTCTTGTCCCTCAACCTCCTTAGTAGCTGGGATTATAGGCACGCACCATCAACTCAAGTGATCTGCCTGCTTCAGCCTCCCAAAGTGCTGGGACTACAGGCATGAGCTACTGCGTCTTGTCCAAGAGATGTTTTAATAAGAATTTATTTAATTATGAATAATTTTTTTTATTTTTTTGAGACAGAGTCTCGCTCTGTCACCAAGCTGGAGTGCAGTGGCGTGATCTCAGCTTACTATAACCTCCGCCTTCTGGGTTTAAGTGATTCTCCTGCCTCAGCCTCCCGAGTAGCTGGGACTATAGGTGGGCACCATCATGCCCAGCTAATTTTTGTAATTTTAGTAGAGACAGGGTTTCACCATGTTGGCCAGGATGGTCTTGATTTTTCTTTTTTTTTTGAGACAGAGTCTCACTCTGTTGCCTAGGCTGGAGCGCAGTGGCGCAATCTCGGCTCACTGCAAACTCCACCTCCCAGGTTCAAGCAATTCTCGGCTTCAGCCTCCCAAGGAGCTGGGATTACAGGAGCTTGCCACCACGCCTGGCTAATTTTTAAAAAATTTTTAGTAGAGATGGGGTTTCACCATCTTGTCCAGGCTTGTCTCGAACCCCTGACCTCGTGATCCACCCGCCTTGGCATCCCAAAGTGCTGGGATTACAGGTGTCAGCCACTGTGCTGGCCAGTCTTGATCTCTTGATCTTGTGATCTGCCTGCCTCAGCCTCCCAAAGTGCTGGGATTACAGGCGTGAGCCACCGCGCCAAACCTAATTCTGAATAATCTTTAAATTGAGCTTCTCCCACCTAAACAATCTATGTTACATAAGAAAATAAAGACTTCTCAGCTTTATCAGCAGGACAATATCATTTAGAAGGGAAAACAATATACATGGTCAGTCACCTCTGAATCTTCCAATTACTCCGAAGTTTTTTCTGCATGGATTTATAGCCATTGTTGGTGGTAAATATCTCCTTTTTGTAGGCATTGAAAACAATGGTGCTCCGCAGCTCTTTCTCCATGGTTACCTTATGGAAGAAAGAAGGGTCAGAAAATCAATAAACAATATTCCAAAGACCCTAAAAGCAATAAATCGTTGCCTTCTACTACTAATTTATCAAGAAAGGGCATACAACTGAAACCTATCTAGGAAATTCCTACAATTCTCAAAGGTTGAGAATGAAATGCAAAAGCATTGCACAGAAACCTAATACCAAAACCAACCCAGCCCTCCCCTACCCGTTTTTGCTTTCCACCTCTTGCCCAGACCCTCCCAACAGCCTACACCTATGGCCCTGCCCCACCATCACCCTGCTCCTGTGTCCCAAGACCATGTTTCCAACCTGATTCATCACTGCTAACTACTGTTAAGCGCAGGGTATAGTCTTCTAGATTCTTTTTTTCTTTTCTTTTCTTTTTTTTGAGACGGAGTCTTGTTCTGTCTTCCATGCTGGAGTGCAACAGCATGATCTCGGCTCACTGTAACCTCCATCTCCTGGGTTCAAGCGATTCTCCTGCCTCAGCCTCCTGAGTTGCTGGGATTACAGGCAAGTGCCACCATTCCTGGCTAATTTTTGTATTTTTAGTAGAGACAGGGTTTCACCATATTGGTCAGGCTGGTATCGAACTCCTGACCTCGTGATCCACCTGCCTTGGCCTCCCAAAGTGCTGGGATTACAGGGGTGAGCCACTGCGCCCAGTTCTAGATTCTTTTTATACATATATTAACTTACAGTTTTATTTTATGAATTAGGATCTTACCACACGCATTACTCTGAAACACTTGGTTCACCTAACCTTGTATATTTGACATCTTTGTCAGTACACATGGATCTACCATATTCTTTTAAACAGCTACACAGGGCTGGATGCAGTGGCTTATGCCTGTAATTCCGGCACTTTGGGAGGCTGAGGTAGGAGGATCGCTTGAGCTCAGCAGTTCCAGACCAGCCTGGACCACATCTCTACAAAAATCAGCAGGGCATGGTGGCACATATCTGTAGTCCCAGCTATTCAGGAGGCTGAGGTGAGAGGACTGCTTGAGTCCAGGAGGTTGAGGCTGCAGTGAGCCACAACTACCTCACTCTGCACTCCAGCCTGGAGAACAGAGTGAAACCCTGTCTTTAAACAACAACAACAAAAACAGCTGCACAGTATTCATTTTATGGATCTACCATAATTTATTTAACCAGTCATATACTGATTGACGTCTTTTATCAAATATTTTCTAAAACAATACTAAAACATCAATGTTAAACAACATGTTTTCTGCACTTTGCCTATTTGTAGATTCTTACCTATTGAATGGCTGAGTAAATCATTTCCAAATTGCCCTCCAAAAAATCATAATTTTATATTTCCACTAACATGCTTCTGTTTCCACACATCCTATTTTCAGTCTTTGTCGTCTTTGCCAAAAAAAAAAAAAAAAAAAAAAAAGCCCTCATTACTGTTTTAATTTCCACTTTGAAGTTAGTGAGATAGTGGTCCCTTGCGATAGATTTCTGCCACTTGTATTTCTTCTGATTTTCTTGTCCAGGTACTCTGATCATTTTCTCTTTAAATTTTCTTTTAAAAAACTTCTTCCTATTATTATTATTTGAGATAAAAGTCCCACTCTGTGACCCAGGCTGGGAATGTAGTGGTGCAATCACGACTCACCGCAGCCTTGACCTCCTGGGCTCAAGCAATCATCCCACCTCAGCCTCCTGAGTAACTGGGACTACAGGTGCATACCAGTGCCCAGCGAATTTTTAAATTTTTTGCAGAAGCAAGGTCTTGCTATGTTGCCCTTAAACTCCTGGCCTCAAGTGATCCTCCTACCTCAACCTCCCAAAGTGCTGGTTTACAGGCATGAGCCACTGCACCCAGTCAGGTTTCATAATTTTCTAATTGATCATTAAACAAATATTTTCTTAAATTTATTTGGCTTCTGATACTTTTTTTGGTTTGGTTGAATTTTGCAGGCCATATAGATTTTAAATTTTATAGAGTTAAAAGTATTAATATTTTCCTTTCTGGCTTCTGGATGACATGAAACATTTAGAAGAGTTTTTGTCATTCTAAGATTATAAATAAATTCAACAATGCTTTCTTTCAGTACTTTGCAATGTAATTTTTTTTCCTTTTTCTTTTCTTTTTTTGTTTTTTTGAGACGGAGTCTCGCTGTGTCACCCGGGCTGGAGTGCAGTGGCCGGACCTCAGCTCACTGCAAGCTCTGCCTCCCGGGTTTACGCCATTCTCCTACCTCAGCCTCCCGAGTGGCTGGGACTACAGGCGCCTGCCACCTCGCCCGGCTAGTTTTTTGCATTTTTTTTAGTAGAGACAGGGTTTCACCGTGTTAGCCAGGATAGTCTCGATCTCCTGACCTCGTGATCCGCCCGTCTCAGCCTCCCAAAGTGCTGGGATTACAGGCTTGAGCCACCGCGCCCGGCCTGCTTTTTTTTTTTTTTTTTTTTTTTTTTTTTTTTTTTGAGACAGAGTATGCTCTGTCGCCCAAGCTGGAGTGCAGTGGCACTATCTCGGCTCACCACAACCTCCGCCTCCCAGCTTCAAGAGATTCTGGTGCCTCAGCCTCCCAAGTGGCTGGGACTACAGGCGCCCAACACACCCGGCTAATTCGTGATGTAATATTTTAACATTTAAATTTTAGTCCATTTGGAAATTATTGTGGTGCTCAAAATGGGCTTCATTCCGTTTTTTTTTTTTTTTTCCTTCTTTTACGAGGAATAGTGTCGCTCTGTTACCCAGGCTGGAGTGCAGTGGCGCAATCTCGGCTGGCTGCAACCTCTGCCTCCCGGGTAGAAGTGATTCTCCCGCCTCAGCCTCCCCAGTAGCTGGGATTACAGGCGCGCGCCATAGTAGAGACGGTCTTTCACCAGGTTGGCCAGGAGTCTGGAACTCCTGACCTCAAGTGATTCACCCGCTTTGGCCTCCCAAAGTGCTGGGATTACAGGTGTGAGACACCTCGCTCGACTGGTTTAATTTTCTAAATTACTAAAAAAGCTGCCTGACCCCAATTCATCTTTCTAATGCTGATTTGAAATACAGTACCATCTTCCCTCTATAATAAATCCCTATATATAACTGGCTCTTATTCTGAGTTCTAATATATTCTATCTGCCTGTAAGTTCCTGCTGAGTTCCAAACTTTCTTTTTTAAAAATTTATTTTTTTTTTTCAGAGACAGAGTTTCCTTTTGAGGCCCATGCTGGTTTCTGACTCCTGGGCTCAAGGGATCCTCCCGCCTCAGTCTACCAAGTAGCCAGGACTACGGGCCTACACTGCTGCACCCATCTTCTAAGTAGTTTAATTGCTATACCTTTATGTTATAATATCTGGTGGCTCTGGAGAGCTAATTTCCCTTATTACCATTAATTTCAGAATTTTCCTGGCTTTCACATACTTATTCTTCTTTAAGCACTTTAACATCATTTTGTCCAGTTGAAAAACTGCCCCCTCCATGATCCCACTAATGTGACACATCTATCTTTTTTTGTTCTGTTAGTTCAGCCCCTGGTGAGAGTAGCAGGTCTGCGTTCCTGTACTGTCAGACTTAGCCAGAAATGCATTTCCTTAATAATACTATAAGGCCTTTAAAACTGTAACAATAACGAATATTTGGGTAACGCTGCACAACCATTCTCTCGCTTTCTCTTCAATAACATTACCAAATCAGTATTTCCCACATGAATACCGAGGGATCGCAGCCACGATAGAAGAGAGATTAAGACTTTACGATTCCTCTTCCGATGCTCTTTCAGTCAGCGGAACGACTAAAAAAGCCGCATCACCCGAGGCCGTGCAGATGGGCTCCCACCCGGAGCGCCAGGACCGCGGGCCACGTCCGCGCCCACAGTTTACTTCACCCCGGTGGACCCTGGAAGTTCTATGACCGGCCCAGCGGCCTCGACGAGTGTGTCGAGGCCCTCGACAGCTCCCAGGCCACCCCAACGCCCCAGCCGGCCCACCACTGTCGGAGCCCTTTACCTGACGCTCAGCGACCACCGGTCACCTGACGCCGCCCAGCATCCCGCGGCCAGGTATCCAAGGCCGCTTAGTAACCGGGGAGGAGCGGCGGTGCGCCGGGAGGCGTGGCCCAGGACGGAGCGCTAGCTCCGGCCGACGTGATGACGACAGCACGGAAGGCGCCTCTCAGTCGCAGGCGTCAGGGGTATTGGGTAGGGAGCCTGGCTGATGTGGGACTGTACCATTTGGTGCATGAGGGGCAAATCCAAAAACAAGGAGAATTAACTTTTCACGAAAAATAAACCCATTTACTGTTGTTATTTAATATCAATTACGACTAAAGACTAATAAAGGTAGGACCCAAGTGCCCAAACTTCGCTCCACCCACAGGGAGGAGAATAGTGAAGGCTTCCAGCGAGGGGGTTGGAGAATGCGCCAGCCTCGATTCCCAAGGCGCAGGCGCAGAGCGGAGCCAGGCGCGCGCAGGGCCGGGCGGAGGGCGGGGCCGGACTATTAGGAACTACTTACCGGAAAGGGGTCAGCTGAATAAGTGTTGAGAATGGTAACACCGAATAATTCTGCTTTATTAACTGCGCATCTTCGCTTGCCATGGTGCTAGGCATGAGCGCCAGCGGTGAGCCCGCAGCCCTTTGGGCGGGGAGTTAGAACTTGAACAGATTCTACAAAAATGTGAAAACTGAACTGTATTAGGAAGTCTGACGACTAAGCTCGTCAAAAAGGCGCGCCTGTTGAGCAGAGTCTTGAAGAAAGAGTGTTATTCATTAAGGCAAAGGCTGGGGAAGGGCGTTCCCGGCAGAAAGAACTGCTTGTGCAAAGAGCATCACCAATACAGGTTGCCCTGCCATCGCCATTAAGGTGGGAAACCAGAAGCCTGCAACTACCAGCAGGCCACCCGACTACCCAGGAAAGCGCTCTGTGCCTACCTTTAGAGGTGTGTGGATTTGTGAACAACGCTGCAGCAGCCTGGAAGACCCAAACTGAAGATTGCAGAGAGCTCTGACAGTTTTTATTTACATGTATGGTTGTCTTCGAGTTTAGGATATTAAAACACACAACTCTTGTTGCTTTTCACAGTTTCTGTCACTGGAAATTTTAAAAGTGGAGACGGGTCGGACGCAGCGGCTCTCTCCTGTAATCGCAGCACTTTGGGAGGCCGAGGCAGGTGGATCTCTTGAGCCCAGGAGTTAGAGACCAGCCTGGGCAACATGGCGAAACCCGGTATCTACTAAAAATACGAAAAATTAGCTGGGCGTGGTGGCGCGCGCCTGTAGTCCCAGCTGATTGGGAGACTGAGGTAGGAGGATTGATTGATCCTAGGAGGCTGAATCTGCAGTGAGTCGTCATGGTGCCACCGCACTCTAGCCTAGGCAACACAGTGAATCCTTGTCTCAAAAAAAGAAAAAAAAAGTGGAGAAGGGGTGATATGTGAATTCTCTGTGTCAGATGAAGTGGCTCATGCCTGTGATCCTAGCATTTTGGGAGGCTAAATTGGGAGGACTGCTCGAGGCCAGGAGTTTGGGACCTGGGTAACAGTAACACCTTTTCTCTCCAATAATAATAGTAATAAGGAAGGAGACCACTACTACTCCTGCTGCCCTCCTCCCCCAACCTTGCCTAGTTGACAAGACAAGAGGAAAGAGAGAAAGAAACAAAAGTAAGATAAATAGCCAGACAACCTTGGCACCACCACCCGGCCCTAGGAGTTAAACAAAGTAATAATAATAACATCAACCCCTGACCTAAACTACTTATCTGTAAATTTCAGACACTGTAGGAAAAAAGCATTGTAAAACTTTCTGTTCTGTTAGCTGATGCATGTAGCCCCCAGTCACATTTCCCATGCTTGCTTGATTTATCACGACCCTTTCACGTGGACCCCTTAAAGTTGTAAGCCTTTAAAAAGGCCAAGTATTTCTTTCTCAGAGAGCTCGGCTCTTAAGACGTGAGTCTGCCAACGCTCCCGGCCGAATAAAAAACCTCTTCCTTCTTTAATCCAGTGTCTGAGGAGTTTTGTCTGCGACTCATCCTGCTACAGTAATAATAAATAAAAAAAGAAAATTAGCCAGGCATGGTGGCAACCACATATAGTCTTAGCTACTTGGGAGGCTGAGGTGGGAAGATCGCTGGAGCCCAGGAGTTCAGGCTGCGGTGAGCCATGATCGCTGCACTGCACCCCAGCCTGGGCAACAGAGTGAGACGCTGTCTCTTTAGAAAAAAAAAAAGAGAGAGAGAGTTCTGTTCTTGGGGATGCTGTATTTTGTTGCAAAATAGGGTGAATACAGTTTGCAGTTAGGGTAATAATGGAAATGAAGTATTCTCACTGAAAAGAGAGTAGGCCATCCCATTTGAAGGCTGGGACAAATCTTGGGATCTTTCTGCCTGATATGCATTCTGTGTTTGCTACAGCACCTGCCCAGAGCATTTCTCCCACTGTTAGAGACTGTAGAAAGACTAAGAGTTTTGGCCAGGTGCAGTGGCTCACGCCTGTAATCCCAGCATTTTGGGAGGCCAAGGCGGGTGGATCACTTGAGGTCAAGAGTTCGAGACCAGCCTGGGCAACATGGTGAAACCCCATCTCTACAAAAAAAAAAAAAAAAAAAATTAGCCGGGTGTGGTGGTGGGCGCCTGTAATCCCAGCGTCCCAGCTGCTTGGGAGACTGAGGCAGGAGAATCGCTTGAACGCAGGAGGCAGAGGTTGCGGTGAGCTGAGATCGCGCCATTGCCCTCTAGCCTGGGCAACAAGAGTGTAACTCCGTCCCTGCTCCCTCGCCAAAAAAAAAGGCAAGAGTAAGACTTTTAGAATCAGTAGTGACTGTCACCAAGTTCAGTTCCTCGCTGTGACTTGTACCAGCTGGGTGACCTTGGGCAGTTTTCATAATCTCTGAGCAAATGTATCCTATCTGTGAAGTCAATTTTTTTTTTGTTTGTTTGTTTGCCGAGACAGAGTCTTGCTCTGCTGCCCAGGCTGGAGTGCAATGGCATGATCTCGGCTCACTGCAACCTCCGCTTCCTGGGTTCAAGCAATTCTCCTGCCTCAGCGTCCCAGGTAGCTGGGATTACAGGTGCCCGCCACCATGCCTGGCTAATTTTTGTATTCTTAGTAGAGACAGGGTTTCACCATTTTGGCTAGGCTGGTCTTGAACTCTTGACCTCGTGAATCGCCCACCTTGGCCTCCCAGAGTGCTGGGATTACAGGCATGAGCCACCGTGCTCGGCCTGAAGTTACTAATTTCTAACTGCTGGCTTATAGTGAGGATCGTAGATAATGCATATACAACTTGGAATGTGCTCCATAAACATAGGTTGTAGCATGTTCCATTCAACAGCATAGTTTTTCTTCGTGTTTATTTTTTATCCTGGTGAAAATAATTGTGCTTTTACAATCTTAGAACAGATAGAACCATTATGTGTTTCACCGTCCATAGCTGATTGTGTGCTTCTGACACTACTATTACGTTTCTGATCATTATACTCTTGTCTTGCTTTGGGAAGTTAGGGGGATTTTGACCTCTCCCTCATCTTGTCCCACATTTGTCAATTAACTGGCACTATTAAGATGGAAATCAGTGTGTTTCTTTCAGCGTTCTTAGCACATGTGAAAGCTTAACATGAGCTCTTCCTGACCCAGTTTTGATCTCTAATAGCTCAGTGTCATTGTGTTTTTTCTGTGGTCTCCCAGACTTGTCCCCCATGATTCCTGGGGTAGGGGGTTGGGTGGACAAGCCTTGAGGAAGGGAAAGAGTGGGATTGAATTAAGAGGAAAAGGCAATAAAATCACCAGCACACGCTGATCCAAGAAAGTTCCTTCCCTTGTCTCCTAACCAAAAAGCTAATAAGGCCACTCAGGAGTATGAACCACACATTTGTAAAAAACAAACATCATTTATTTATTTATTTATTTATTTGTTTGTTTATTTATTTATAAATAAGACAGAGTCATACTCTGTCGCCCAGGTTGGAGTGCAGTGGCGTGATCTCGGCTCACTGCAACCTCCGCCTCCCAGGTTCAAGTGATTCTCGTGTCTCCGCCTCCCGAGTAGCTGGGACTACCGGCATGCGCCACCACGCTCAGCTAATTTTTTGTATTTTTAGTAGAGACGGGGTTTCACCATATGGGCCAGGCTGGTCTACAAACTCCTGACCTCGGCCTCCCAAAGTGCTGGGATTATAGACGTGAGCCACCGCGCCCAGCCAAAACGAACCACTTTTCCACTGAAGTAAGGAAGCACAACCCATCCCACAAGTATTCTGAATTTATGAGGTGTTACAGCTCACGTTCTGTCTGATCAGAATTACCTTCAGAAATGACTAATCTTGGCCGGACGCGGTGGCTCATGCCTATAATCCCAGCACTTTGGGAGGCCAAGGTAGGCGGATCATCTGAGGTCGGGAGTTCGAGACCAGCCTGACCAACATGGAGAAACCCTGTCTCTACTAAAAATACAAAATTAGCCAGGCGTGGTGGCGCATGCCTGTAATCCCAGCTACTCAGGAGGCTGAGGCAGGAGAATTGCTTGAACTTAGGAGGTGGAGGTTGCAGTGAGTCGAGATTGTGCCACTGCACTCCAGCCTGGGCAACAAGAGCAAAACTCGGTCTCAAAAAAAAAAGAAAAGAAAAGGAAATGACTAATATTGAACATATGGAGCTCCATGGTGGCGAGGAAGTTCTAGGCATTAATTCTGCAGCAGCCTCCAGCTCTGACCAGCTCTGAGCTCCCCTATGTGCAGTGGAGCATGGCATGAACCTGGCAGCCAGCCTCAGACCAGGAGCAGCATCCCGTTCAATGTCTCCTCTTCAAGACCCCATTTCTCACACTTGGCTTGTTCCAGCCAACTTTTGACTTAGCTCCTCACTAAAGATTTTGGCAGTCATTCTGCCTGGACCTAATTAGCCAGAGCGAGAAGCAGACCAGCACAAAAGTTCAATGTGAGAGCCCTGGAGCCAGCTTGTAGGGCTCCAAGTCCCGGCTCCGGCCTTTATTAGTTATGTGACCTTCAGGCAAGGAACAACTTATCTGACTCTGCATCTTCATTGGTAAAAAGGGGATAGTAATAATTCCTACCTCAGGGTTGTTTGGATGGAAAATTTGTAATAGACATGGAAGAGTCTAGCACAGCAACTAGCCCAGCATAGGCAGGCGATCTAAAGCTAACTTTGGCCAATTAAGCAAAAAAGGACTGTGTTAAAAAGGATCAGAAGTTCTCAGATCATTTGGAAAGCTAGATAAGACTTGAGGCTTGGGCAGGTGCAGTGGATCATGCCTGTAACCCCAGCACTTTGAGAGGCTGAGGCGGGAGGATCACTTGAGGTCAGGAGTTCAAGAACAGCCTGGCCAAAATAGAGAACCCCTGTCTCTGCTAAGAATACAAACAATAATTAGCCGGGTGTGATGGTATGTGCCTATAGTTCCACCTACTAGGGAGGCTGAGGCAGGAGAATCACTTGAACCCAGGAGGCGGAGGTTGCAGTGAGCTGAGATAGCACCACTATACTCCAGCCTGGGCAACAGAGCAAGACTGTCTGAAAAAAAAAATACTTGAGGCTTCCAGGAATGACATTGCAGGGCTGGTCTGATGGCATTGCTGCCACTGAGCACCAACTGCCACAGTTTGCATCCTTGCCACTTCTACACCAGGAACTCAATTTTGTGGATACTGCCGCCACAGTTACCACACAAAAGAGCACTCCCGATCCCTTTCCTGAGTCAAAGTGTGGCACGGGTGCATCCCTGGTCCCCATGCCTGGGCCTGGCTAAGGGGAGGCTGGGAAAGTCGGTGTCCAGCATTTTCAGCTAAAAATACAAAATTAGCCAGGCGTGGTGGTACATGCCTGTAATCCCAGCTACTCAGGAGGCTGAGGCAGGAGAATTGCTGGAACCTAAGTGGAGGTAGTTGTGCCCCCCCATTAAGTCTCATAAAACAGGGGATTCCCTGGAGACAAGAAGGGGTTTAGATACCAGGCACCCAGACCCAATAACAAATGTCCAATATTACCCACAACAAAGACAGATATCATCAACATAGAACAATAAGAGATATTGATACCCGACGAGCTTGTTACATCTCTGTCATTTTACACATTGAGATCAAAATCCAAACACCAGGAGGCCCTCTGGTAAAGACTGCTGGCTGCCTACCCAACACTCTCCCCTTCTCCCTTAGTGTCAGAACCCCTTTGTTATGAGGGATAGTCACGTACCCAGCAAATAAGCCACATCTCTCAGCCTCCATTCCAGGTAGGGGTGGGTGGTTAGTGAGATGGAAGCAGAAGGCATTGGGTAGAGCTTTTGGGAAAGCTCTTCAAAAGTGCCCTTTGCTCTTCTCCTCCTTTCCTCTGTTTCCCTTCCCCAAACACAAAATTGGCAGCTAGAGCTCCAGTAACCATCTTGTAGCAAACCCAACATTGGAAGCCATTTGTCAAGGTTAGCAGGGCAGAAATACAGCCTCTGAGTAGCTGATGACCTGTCCTGCCAGCCCTGGACTCCGTAACATTATTTTTCTTTTATGTTGTGGAAAAAATAAACCTGCTTCTCATTTAAGCCATTGTTACTTTGAGTCTCTCTTCCTAGCAGCTGAAGGTAATTCCTTACTAATACCAGCTGGCTGCAGTAGTTTCACAGGTGCTTCTCTTCTAGCAATCCAAGATGTCGTCATCCTCTGGCGCATAAGAAAATCCCAGGAATGCACTTGAGGCCCCAGAGCTGCTGGCCACAGTGTCAGGGGTACAGCCAATGGACTTGGACACAGCTTCCTGGGTGAACTCTGGGTCAAAATGCTTCAAGTCAGCAGGTCCTGCCTGTCAATAAAAGCCAACGATAAGAAGAAACACCGGGGTCAGAGCTGCCAAAGGAGCCCAAATCCTCAGGGATGTCAGGCCTCTGTGAGTGCCCCATGCTTCATAGTCATCCATACTTGACTATCACTTTCCTGTGCATTTACGTTGATCATTTTATCCTCACCTCCTGGTATTCTGCCTCTACACCAATCCTTAGACAAGTCAGTTAACATATACTTACTGAATGCCTACCAGGTACTGTTCATAGTGCTGGGAACACAGGAGAACAAGACAAAGTGAGCCCCTGCATTCATGGAGCTTACACTGTGTAGGGGTAGGAGGATTGATAATAAGCATGTGTACAAATAGATAACTTAGGATGGTGATAGGTCCTGTGAAGAAGATAAAATAGGATAATATGGTGTAGATTGGGGCTGCTTTAGCTCTTTTGGAGGAAGACCTGTGAGGGAGATTACAAAAATGATGACAAATTCTCCATTTCCCATGTAGAGGTGGAGTCTATTTCTCCATTCCTTTAATGTAAGTTAGCCATATGACTTGGTTAGGCCAATGGGACATTACCAAATACGACACAAGCAGAGGCTTGAAAAATGTACATCGGAAGTTGCTCTCTTGCTGTACTTCTAACCCTGAGGCCACCATGTGAACAGACCCGGACTAGCCTGCTGGAGCATGAGAGGCTTCATGAAGAACTCAGTTGCCCTGGCTGCCTGCCAACTCCCAGGCATGGGAGTGAGGCAATTCTAGATCAACAACTGCCAACTGTCCCGATAGCTGACCACAGACATGAGAGAGCTCCACAGAGACCAGCTGGCCTGGCTCAGACTTAAAAAAAAAAAACAAACACATAGAATCCGAACAAAATAATTTTTTTTTAAGAGACAATGTCTTTTTTGCCCTGTCACCCAGGCTGGAGTGCACTGGCATGATCACAGCTCACTACAGCTTCGACATCCCACCTCAGCCTCCTGCTGGGACTACAGGCATGCAGCACCACACCTGGCTAATTTTCTGTTTTTCTATAAAGATGGGGTCTCGCCATGTTGCCCAGGCTGGTCTTGAACTCCTGGCCTCAAGCAATGCTAATGACTTGGCCTCACAAAGTGCTGGGGTTACAGATATGAGCTACCATGCCTGGCCAAAAGATTGTTGTTTTAAACCACCTAGCTTTGGAGTTGCTTGTTATGCACCAAGAGCTAACCAATACAATCTCTCTGAGGAGGAGGCCTCGGTTTTATAAAGTAAGCAGCTGAGGAAGGGGAAGGGCTTGCAAATCTTTAGTGTGCAAGTTGGGCTATGGAGCCAAACAGATCAGTTTCCAGCTTCTCAATAAGGCAACAAGACAAAGTAGTCCCAGCCCAGCACTCAGAGTTCCAAGATCAGAATATATATCCTGGCCCTTATTAGTTGTGTGACCCTAGAAGAAAATAATACTAAAGAAACTTACTGAAGACCTCACAAATGGTAGGTGGCAAAACCAGGAATCCAGCTTTGGAGTGTCTCATTCTAAAGTCCATGCATCTGTGCCTAGTATTCCATGTATGATTCTCTCTCCAGGGTATCCGTTTGACATTGTCTTTTAAAATTTTACTGTCTTTTAAAATTCCAAGGAAAAGAAGCTTTTCTGGTGCCTGGCCTGAGTGTATCCTATCTGATCCAGTGCCCAAAGACAAGTTCATGAATAGGTAATTCACGAAAGGAGAAATGTAAATGGTGAATTAACATTGGCAGTGTTTCGTATGCAGGCTGTTTCGATGGAAGGGACTTGGCACCACGCTTTACAGGTAGACCACACACCCTCAAATGCCCACCTCCAATAGGGCTCCTTTCATTCACACTGCCACTACCAATTAACATTGCAAAACCAGCACTTTGGGAGGCCAAGGCGGGAGGATCACTTGAGGTCAGGAGTTTGAGACCAGCCTGGCCAACATGGTGAAACTCTGTTTCTACTAAAAATACAACAACAAAAAAATTAGCCAAGCATGGTGCTAAATGCCTGTAGTCCCAGGTACTCGGGAGGCTGGGGCACGAGAATTGCTTGAACCTGCAGAGGCAGAGGTTGCAGTGAGCTGAGATCCTGCCACTGCACTCCAGCCTTGGCAACCGAGCAAGACTCCATCTCAAAAATATAAAAAACAAAAGCCAGGCACGGTGGCTTATGCCTGTAATTCCAGCACTTTGGGAGGCTGTGGTGGTCAGATCACTTGAGGTTAGGAGTTCAAGACCAGCCTGGCCAACATGGCAAAACCCCATCTCTACTAAAACTACAAAAATTAGCCAGGTGTGGTGGCACATGCCTGTAGTCCCAGCCACTCAGGAGGCTGAGGCAGGAGAACTGCTTGAACCAAGGAGACAGAGGTTGCCATTAAACCGAGATCGTGCCACTGCACTCCAGCCTGGGCAACAAAGTGAGACTCCATCTCAATAAAACAAAATAAAAATGAAAATGAAAATAAAAACCAGCCAGGTGTGGTGGCTCACACCTGTTATCCCATCACTTTGGGAAGTTGAGGGGGTGGATCAGTTGAGCCCAGGAGTTCAAGATCAGCCTGGGCTACATGGAAAAACCTCATATGTACAAAAAATACAAATTAGCTAGGGGTAGTGACACCCACCTCCCAACTACTCAGGAGGTTGAGATAGGAGGATGGCTTGAGCCCAGGAGGTGGAGGTTGCAGTAGGCAGAGATCATGCCACTGCACACCAGCCTGGGTGATAGAGTGAGACCCTATCTCAAAAAATAAATAAATTTAAAAAACTAACCATCTTTACTATAAGACAGAGAGATATAAATTAAAACAATTAAGAGTTGCTGTTTTTTACTTACCAAATTTGCAAAGTAAAAAACAATAACAACACATGCTTCAGAGTGCAAGTAAGATGAGAACTCTCCAGCAGGTGCCGCTGGTAGGCAGTAGATGGTTCTCCCTTCCACACAGTAAAAACGCCTAAAAATGGCCGGGTGCGGTGGCTCACGCCTGTAATCCCAACACTTTGGGAGGCCAATGCAGGTGGATCACTTGGGGCCAGAAGTTCGAGACTAGCCTGGCCGATATGGTGAAACCCCATTTCTACTAAAAATACAAAAATTAGCCAGGCATGGTGGCACATGCCTATAATCACAGCTACTCGGGAGGCTGAGACATGAGAATTGCTTGAACCTGAGATCACGCCACTGCACTCCAACCTGGGCAACAGAGCGAGACTCTGTCTCAAGGGAAAAAAAAAAAAAGAGAGAGAGAGAATCTGAAAATGTGAGCATTGGGAACCCCCATCTGGAATCCATCTTAAGAAAATAACCAGAATTCTGGACAAAGACGTATACTTAAAGCTGTTCATCAGGACATCATTATAAAGAAAAAACATAGTAACAACCAGAAGATTGCCATTAGGAACATGGGTGAGTAAATTATGTTACCAACATAGGATTGAAATATTATGCAGCCACTAAAAATTGTACTTATAAATTTTTTATGACATGAGGAAATTATAATAACATAGTTTTTAGCCAAAAAAGGAGGAAGACATATAGATGAATAGATACACACATATACACATATAGATATTATAAAGTAGGACCTAATTAGGTTAGGAAAAAAAAACCCAGGCTGGGCATGGTGGTTCACACCTGTAATCCCAGCACTTTGGGAGGCTGAGGTGGGCGGATCACGAGGTCAGGAGATCGAGACCATCCTGGCTAACACGGTGAAAACCCATCTCTACTAAAAATACAAAAACAAAATTAGCCGGACATGGTGGCAGGTGCCTGTAGTCCCAGCTACTCGGGAGGCTGCGGCAGGAGAATGGCATGAACCTGGGAGGCGGAGCTTGCAGTGAGCCGAGGTGGCGCCACTGCACTCCAGCCTGGGCAACAGAGTGAGACTCCATCTCAAGAAAAAACAAAACAAAACAAAAAAGCACATAGAAAAGTGACTGGAAGGAAATATGCCAGTGGTTTCCTTAAGTAGTGAGATAATAAGCATTTCCCCACTGCTACTTTAAACTTTTCTGTGTTACATACATTCCTCTTTTTTTTTTTTTT
>NW_016806836.1:4410029-4497404 GCF_001698545.2 Rhinopithecus bieti
ATTTTGTTTACTTTTTGTAGAGACAAAGTCTCCCTCTGTTGCCTAGGCTGGAGTGCAATGGCATGATCTTGGCTCACTGTGACCCCTGCCTCCCGGGTTCAAGCTATTCTCCCACCTCAGCCTCCCAAGTAGCTGGGATTACAGGTGTGCACCACCACTTCTGCCTAATTTTTGTATTTCTAGTAAAGACAGGGTTTCACCATGTTGGCTACACTGGTTAGTTCTCCCTTCCACACAGTGAAAAGGTGGTATGAATCAAGAACCTAAAAGTGGCCGGGCTGACCTCAGTGACCTGCCCTTAAGTGATCTGCCCACCTCAACCTCCCAAAGTGCTGAGATTACAGTCGTGAGCCACTGCACCTGGCCAGTGTTTTACATACTTTTTGTAAGAATATATGTCATTTTTATTATCAGGAATAAGTCTATAAATAGAAAAAGATAAAATATTTCTAAAGGCTTGGCCCTATGTGGGTGTGCTACGTGACACAGAGCACTTCACAAACTGTAAAAGGCTCTGAAGCCAGAGTTATTTATTGGTGCTAAAGATAAAGGAGCAGCAACATGGCTCTTTATCTAAGAGCTGCACCTGTGGTCAGGACCAGTTCTACCTCTAACTGACTGTGTAGCCTAGGACAAATGCCTGAGCTTCTTGGACCCCCAGTTTTTCCATCTGGATAAGGAGAGTTGGTACACATAGCAAGCTCCCCCAGCCCCGGAAATCCAGAGTCTAGAATGCTGTGACCTCTTACCACATTTGGGTTGAAGGGTGGAGTTAGCCTCTTGTGGTACAGGTCATCCCAGTTTATAGGGCTGAAGAATACATGGTTCTTAATCTCAAGCTGCAGGAAATGCAGAAAAAAGGTGCTGGTTAGAAGTAGCCCACCCCATGGGTGTTCTCACCTCACTCCCACATCCTCCAGAGCTCCACCAGCAACTGGCTGTCAACTGAAAATTAACTTGCAGTTCTGGCCGGTTTCCTGGGACAAGAGAGTTTTGTAGCCAACCCTCTCCCATCATCCAGAATCCAAACCCTTCTCCCCACTACAGCATCTGTTTATTCCAAAACTATTTACTGAGCCTCTTCTCTGGGCACCGACCCCTTGCTAGGCTTTGGGGGTGTCAGTGAATAAGACAGCAGAATCTGCTCTAGGGGTGGGGAAGTGCCAGTGGGAGCTTGGGGACCCCTCCCCTCACTCTGCTTCAGTACATCTTGAGTTTTCCAGTATGCAAACAAGAGAAATAGACTACATCAACTCACTAGGGAAGGCTTGAAAAATAAAGCCCCCAAGAAGACCTTCGGATTCCCAGACAACCAGATTTTAGGACTCAGCCCTGGTCATGATTCACCACCTTTCCTAATCAAAATCAACGTTGGCACCAACTTCTTTCCATCACATCCTCTATCTGTGTTTCTCAAATAATCATTCTCCACCTCCCTATATCAGGAACCCCAGTGGGCTGGTTAACAACTCAGATCCAAAATATCTCTATGAGAGGCTGGGTGCGGTGGCTCATGCCTGTAGTCCTAGCACTTTGGGAGGCCAAGGCGGGTGGATCACCTGAGGTCAGGAGTTCATGACCAACCTGGCCAACATGGTAAAACCCCGTCTCTACAAAAATAGAAAAATTAACCAGGAGTGGTGGTGTGTGCCTGTAATCCTAGCTACCTGGGAGGCTGAGGCAGGAGAATCGCTTGAACCTGGGAGGCAGAGGTTGCAGTGAGCCGAGATCATGCCACTGCACTCCAGCCTGGGCGACAGAGCAAGACTCTGTCTCAAAATAAAAATAAATAAAGCCTCCAAAAGAATATCTGAGAAATTAGTAACATTGGTTGCCTCTGAATTGAGGAACTGGGTGGCTGGAAGGACTTTTTCTGGATACTCTTTTGTACCCTTTGAATTTTGATCTATGTGAATGTATAACTTATTTTAAGAGTCATACTTTTTTTTTAAGATGCAAATTTTTGCTTGGAACAGGAGACTTATCTTCATGGAAACCCCTGTTCTTTAAGCTGGCCAGGAATAGGCAGCAGATGCCCTAAATGTTGTTATAATTTACAGTAACTGAAATGTAAAGCTTTTGGTACAAACACTTAAAAAGCACTTACTGTGCGCCAGACACTGCTGAGAGCACTTTGCATATATTAATACTAATCCATTTGATCTTCAAAACAGCTATGTTAGGTGCTGTTATTACAATGGGGAAACTGCGGCTTACAGAGAGAAATTAAGCAACATGTCTGAGGTCCTGTAACCAGTAAGTGGTGAAGGAGGGATCTGAACCCAAGTAGTCTGCCTCATAGTCCGCCTCATAGTCCATTCTTTTTTTTTTTTTGAGATAGAGTCTCACTCTGTTGCCGAGGCTGCAGTGCAGTGGCGCCCATCTCAGCTCACTGCAACCTCCACCCACCCCCAGGTTCAAGCAATTCTCGTGTCTCAGCCTCCTAAGTAGCTGGGATTACAGGCACCCACCACCATACCTGGCTAATTTTTGTACTTTTAGTAGAGACCGGGTTTTGCCATGTTGGCCAGGCTGGTCTCAAACTCCTGACCTCAGGTGATCCCCCCGTCTTGGCCTCCCAAAGTGGTGGGATTACAGGTGTGAGCCACTGCACCTGGCCTATTCCATTCATCTTAACCACTATATTAGAAAAGAAAGCAAACTCCTGGTGAGAAAAGTATTGTGACCTTCTTTTTGTAAATCCAAATTATCTTGTGTTGAATTTAAAAGTAGGATTATTTTAAAGTGCCACCTTAATGAATGAATATAATGAATTTGCTAAGAATGGACTATGAATCTTTTATCCCTATATCCCATTTGCCCAGCCTAGGGTCTGGCAAGGAAGAAGTGCTCAGATATTTGTAAAAAGCAAGTGCTGGCTGGGCGCAGTGGCTCATGCCTGTAATCCCAGCACTTTGAGAGGCTGAGGCGGGCAGATCACTTGAGGTCAGGTGTTCGAGACCAGCCTAGCCAACATGGTGAAACCCCGTCTCTACTAAAATAAATACAAAAATTAGCCAGGCATGGTGGCGGGTGCCTGTAGTCCCAGCTACTCTGTAGGCTGAGGCATTAGAATTGCTTGAACCTGGGAAATGGAAGTTGCAGTGAGTCGAGATTGTGCCACTGCACTCCAGCCTGGGTGACAAAGCCAGACTCAGTCTCAAAAAAAAAAAAAAAAAAAAGCCAGGCGTGGTGGCTCATGCCTGTAATCCCAGCACTTTGGGAGGACGAGGCGGGCGGATCATGAGGTCAAAAGATCGAGACCATCTGGCCAACATGGTGAAACCCCGTCTCTACTAAAAATACAAAAATTAGCTGGGCATGGTGGTGTGTACCTGTAGTCCCAGCTACTCAGGAGGCTGAGGCAGGAGAATCGCTTGAACTCGGGAGGCAGAGGTTGCAGTGAACTGAGATCGCACCACTGCACTCCAGCCTGGCAACAGAGTGAGACTGCGTCTCAAAAAAAAAAAGCAAATGCAGTTCATTCTCCACAAAGAAGCCAGAGGAATCTTCTATAAACTTAAATTAGGTCATGCTACACCTCTGCTCAAAACACCCTAAAACTTGCCACTCTCCTTCTTGTTCCCATAGCAGGAATTCTGCACATGCTGTGCCCTGTGTCTGGGGAGCCTTTGCCCAGCTGTCTTCATGGCTGCCTCTTTCTCATCCTTCAAGCCTCAGCTTAATTGTCACCTCCTCAGAGAGAACTCCCTGACAATGCCAGTATTAATTTGCCCCCCTCCCATTATTGTTTATCTCAGCTTATTGTTCATTTTCTTCCTGACACTTATCATGTCTTGTGATAATTGTATATAATGTTCGGATTTTTTGCCTATCCCCAACCCCAAACTTTTTTGTTTTTGTTTTTGAGATGGATTTTTGCTCGTTGCCCCGGCTGGAATGCAATGACGTGATCTCAGTTCACTGCAACCTCCGCCTCCTAGGTTCAAGTGATTCTCCTGCCTTAGCCTCCCAAGTAGCCAGGATTACAGGTGCCCACCACCATGCCCAGCTAATTTTTGGTATTTTTAGTAGAGAGAGGTTTATACCATGTTGGCCAGGTTATTCTCGAACTTATGACTGCAGGTGATCCACCCGCTCTGGACTCCCAAAGTGCTGGGATTACAGGCATGAACGCTGCACCCAGCCCCCACCCCAAACTTAATAAGGGCAGAGACCCAGTCTATTGAATCCCTAACACCTAGCTCAATACCTGGCATATAGTTGGTGCTTAGTAAATGTTGATTGACTAAGAGAACTAGACTAGAGAAAGCAGTCAGCTAGTAGCAGTAGCGAATTTCCAAATGAACAAGTGAGCAGCGCCTGGTTTTAGAGGGCAGCAGGATATATGTTAATGTGCTTCTGAGCTGCCTCTGCAGGAAGCTGCAAGCCCCATGGGAGCCAGTGCTCCACTGGCAGGTCACCTACAAAGTCCGCTTTGGAGCCCAGCCGCTGCCTCTGGTCCTTGTGGAGAAGGCTTTGCAGGAGGTCACAGGCGGCCACCGTCCGGCCCCCAGGGATCTGTAGCGGCTGGTGCAGAATGTTCTCATACATCTGGGATACGTCTTGGCTGTAGAAGGGCGGCTGGGGAGAGAGGGAGAGCAACTGGAGGATCACCCATGCAAAAGTGAACACAGGCTCCGGGAGACCTGGAGCAAGGTGGGCGCTGGGAGGACTCAGCATGACCCCTGTCTTGTGCAATGGCTCGCATGGCAGACTGGAAAGAGACAGGACTCCAGGTTTCCGGCACAATGGAGAGAGTTGCTAGGAAGGCCAGGAGTCTCTTCCCACCAGCGTGAGGCCCATCTCTTTTCATCTAGCTTGCTCACCAACTTTGCATTTGGCAACATTTGCACTTTCACCTTCATCATTTCACCCCAGTCTCATAAATATCCTCCAAGAGAGTTGTAATTTTTCAGATAAGAAAACAAGACTCAGAGCAATCATGCTGCACAGTTAGGAAGAGAGCCAGGCCTCAAACCGCATCCAGAGTCCCCTTCTCTTTCTTACTATTCTTCCTCCCAAGCCTCTTCTAGCTGTTCCTTCCCCTTAATTCACAGAGTCTGTTCCTTCCTAGGAACCAAGCTATGTTGGTGACACCACCCCCAAAGCAAAGCATGGCCTAGGGCAAATCTACACATGCCTCTACCTAAGCAGGCAGCCTAGGACTGGGGCCGGGGTGGTTCCACAACCTATCAGGACTGTGATCTCTCTTGGTCTCAATTTCCCTATCAGCAAAATATGAAAAATTCCATTTCCTTCTGTCAGTCTCCAAAGGCTATTTTGAGGCACCCAAGGTGAGACAGTGTGTTGTAAACGATAAAGTGCTAAACTAACTTTTTTTTTTTTTTTGAGACAGAGTCTCCCTCTGTCACCCAGACTGGATGTGCGGTGGTGTGATCTCGGTTCACTGCAGCCTCTGCCTCCCAAGTTCAAGTGATTCTTCTGCCTTAGCCTCCCAAGTAACTGGGATTATAGGTGCTCGCCACCATACCCAGCTAATTTTTGTACTTTTAGTAGAGATGGGGTTTCAGCATGTTAACCAGGCTGGTCTTGAACTCCTGACCTCAGGTGATCCACCTGCCTCAGCCTCCCAAAGTGCTGGGATTATGGGTGTGAGCCACCGCTCCTGGCCTAAACTAACATTATTGGAAAATAATAATAATAATAATAATTCGCATATCTGCTTTGGTGTTATCTTTTTTAGTCTGGAATGAAGAGATGCCTTGCTCATTTTCCTGGGCAGAGCTTGTGTAGACCACATGAGAGATAGACCCATCCCTAGCCAGATGGCCCTTATAGATGGCTACCCCCGACTCACCAGACCGTGCAGCATCTCGTAGAGGACTGCCCCCAAGCACCACCAGTCTACTGCCCGATCGTAAGGCTCTTTCCGAAGCACTTCAGGTGCCAAGTACTGTTAGAAGGAAACACACTTATCTGAATGAAATGAGTTGTTAAGCCTCAGTTGCCCCATCTGTAAATAAGGCACTTGGAGGAAGATGACCAAGAGCTGACCTTGCTGTGCGTGTGCTCTGTGGCTGTGCATGTGTTCATTCATCAGTCATTCACCAGAGGCCTGCTTTCTGCAGGGCCCTTTGCCACGGGTTGGGGATGTAGAAGAGGTCAGCCAGGGCTGCTTTGTGCAATTTACATGGTGTGTACCACACAAAAGCATCAGCCAAAAGGGTAAAGGGGGCTGCAGTCGTGGCTGTGATCCACTCACCAAGACACAACACTATTTCAGAGGTATTATCTGTCAACTTTATTTTTGTTTCAAGGGGTGTTTTTTCTAATTAGTCTGCCCAGAGGGGGTGCCTTTTTCTATTTACGCAAAGGCATTCAGCGGGCTATCGTGTCCTGGGAATGGAAGGCCCTGGGAGTACTCTCACAGGGCAGTGTGGAGACGAATGTGAGTGTAAGTAAAAGTAAATGTGGTATATCCTTGTGCTGGAAACCCTAGAGTCAGACAAGAGGGTCAGGAAGGAGGGGGTGACCCCTGAGCTATTGATAAATAAATGCACACCATGCCTGTATGCCTTGCCTGAGGAAGAGAACCTGGGAACAAAAAAAAAGAGGCTTACTGATTTCTTAGCCTAGTGTCTCTGCCACTGAGTCAGGGGCAAGGTCTCAGCAACAGGAAAAGCTGCTCTGAGAGACTGTGTGGGTCTAGGAAGGGCAGAGTCACACAGACCTGAGCCCCGATTGGTGTGTGGTCTCAGCCAGGGCATTTAACTTCTCAGAATCTGGTTTTCTCATTGAAAAAATGAGGATGCCAAATCTCTCCTAGACGCTGTTCTAAGATGCTAACATATGTGCTGGCCCTCAAACAATGGGAGCAACCATGGCTACTCTTGCCTGTGCCCCCCAACACCGTGGAAGTGGCTGAGTCATGGTTAGGTGATGTGTTGGGGCCACATGTCTCCTACATGAGCTGGGGTTCCATATCCTTTGCTCCCGTCCCTAGCAACGTTCAAGGAAGGGATGGTTGGACTGTCAGGCTTTGCGGGGCTGGCTTTATCCAGCAAACACCACCCGCCATACACAAACACAGACAATGGCTCCTGCTCAGAGAGGTCATCTGACCATCAGCTACCCTAGAACCAAAGTGAGGAGGCCATTAGATCCAAGACCCAACTTTTAAAGCATATGGAGAAAAAGAGAGCAGCTGAGGTCTTGTCTCATGCCAGATGGGGAGGAGCCTCCCAGTCTGTAGCCTCAGCCCTCCAACCCTCACCCTGACATCTGTCTAGCCACTGGGGACCCCTTCAGGCCCAAAGTCCAAGGTCTAAGATTGGCGGGAGTTCAAAGAAAGGTTTGTTTGTTTGTTTGTTTGTTTGTTTTTGAGACAAAGTCTTGCCCTTGTCCCCCAGGCTGGAGTGCAACGGCGCGATCTCGGCTCACTGCAACCTCTGCCTCCCAGGATCAAGCAATTCTCCTGCCTCAGCCTCCCAAGTAGCTGGAATTACAGGCGCCTGTCACCATGCCTGGCTAATTTTTGTGTTTTTAGTAGAGACAGGGTTTCGCCATGTTGGCCAGGCTGGTGTCGAACTCCTGACCCCAGGTGATCTGCCCTCCTCAGCCTCCTAAAGTGCTGGGATTACAGGCGTGAGCCACCACACCCAGCCCAAAGAAAGGTTTTAACTTGAGGGCTGCAGACAGACCTTGTTAGGACATATAGACACGTCTGAATGACTGCTGAGATCTGCAAATTGTAACCCTCCAGGCTCTTCGCCGCTGGAAGAGGGACATGGATCTGTGGTTTACACTTGCCAGCCCAGGTCTTAACTCTCAAGCCAGGCCCTCTTGTTGCACGTGGACTTTACCCTGCAGATCAGTAGTGTCCAATACAGCAGCCACTGGCCACACGTGGCTATTGAACACTTAAAATGTGGCTGCTCCAAATTGAGATGGGCTGTAAGTGTTAAATTCGTGCCAGATTTTCAAGACTTAGTTAGGAAAAAAAAAAAAAGGAATAAAATATTTCAACCATTTTTATACAGATGGTATGTTGAAATGAGACTATTGTATATATTGGGTTAAATAAAATATATCATTAACATTAATTTCACCTGTTACTTTCTTACTTTTAAATGTGGCTGCTGGAAATTTTTTAATTATGTGTGTGGTTTGCATTTCTCTTTCTTTCTTTCTTTCTTTCTTTCTTTCTTTCTTTCTTTCTTTCTTTCTTTCTTTTCTCTCTCTCGTCAATAGAACCACCCAAAGCAAGTTTCTAAGAAAGGAAGAGAAGCTCTCTGACGAAACGCATTGCAATGTGAGTGGAATGCAACTCAGCAGTGTTTACACGTTTTCATTTCAGTGGAATCAGAAGGCACTTTGCAAGCTATTAACCTTAAGAGCCGAACAGTTTGTCTGCTTTCCTAGTTTTCCACTGAGTATATAATTTATATTTCGCTCGCTCTCTCTCTTTCTTTCTTTTTGAGGTGGAGTTTCACTCTTGTTGCCCAGGCTGGAGTGCAATGGCGCGATCTTGGCTCACTGCAACCTCCGCCTCCTGTATTCAAGTGATTCTCCTGCCTCAGCCTCCTGAGTAGCTGGGACTACAGGTGCCCGTCACCGTGCCCAGCTAATTTTTTGTATTTTTAGTAGAGACGGGGTTTCACCATGTTACCCAGGCTGGTCTCAAACTCCTGACCTCAGGTGATCTGCCCACCTCAGCCTCCCAAAGTGCTGGGATTACAGGCGTGAGCCACCATGCCCAGCCTGCGTTTCTATTTCTATTTCTACTGGATAGCACTGTGGTAGAGCTTCACCAGCGGCTAGCTGGCTGGGTCTCAGCAGCCCTAGAGCTGGTGCCTCCATTACACAGATGAGGAAACCCAGGTTCAGTGTACAGCCAACTCAGGAGAAGTGCTTGGGTCAAAGGAGTGAGTCCCCCTTGCTGTAACCTGTTGGCTGTAATCAGGAGCTGTGGCCTCACCCACTCATGACCTCCACTCTCCTGGGATGTTTATGCTTACCTCGGGGGTACCACAGAACGTGGATGTGGTCTCTTCAGGCTCTACACCTTCCTTGCAGAGGCCAAAATCCGTCAGCACCACGTGTCCCTGAGAATGAGGGAGGGCATGGGCCGGAGGGTGGCATGAGGGTGGCCCAGGGTATGGCCAGGCCTAACCCTAAAGCCCAGATGTCACACCCCAGGGCAGCAGCTGTGGGATCTGATGCCCAGGCACAGACTGGAGGCTCCACACCAACCCAGGGGTCCTGGACTGGATGCCAGCAACATCATAGGGGGCCAGGTGGGCACATGTGTTCCACTCTCTGCCCACAGCTCATCACAAACTCAGACCCAGCTCTACAACAGTGGCAGCTTCAGGATGCCCTTGTGGACAGAAACCCCCTAGACAGAGGCTGGGGACTCAGAAAGCAATCACACTTTGTGGCAGCTGGGCAGGAAGGTAGAGTGAGTAGATACTGTGGGGTTCTGCCCGGATCCCTGAAACCAGCATACAGAAGAACCATGCCCATCCCCATCCCCCTGCTGCTAGAACATTGCCCGCACCCAAAGTTATGCCCCCTCTTTAGGAGCAATCCATGTCCAGGGGCACAAAGGCCCATCCTCTTTGCCTCATTTTGGGACAATCCTAGAGAGCCATCCCCCACCCCTGCAAGATCAGCTGAGGCTCCACTGGCAACCACAACGCAGGTGAGCTTCTTCCTTTGCCCAATCCTGTTTCTTCACCCCTTTAAAAGTGTTATCTCTTGAGAATGTTCCCCAACAAAGCTTCTGCCTCCTCTCCATCTCAGAGTCTGTTTCCATGGAGCCCAGTCTAAGACAAACTCCACCAGCCCCTACCTGGCTCCACCCCTGCCCCTTGTATACATGCATGCACATATATACATGTACAGTCTCGTGCACATATGCATGTGTGTACATGTGCATGGGCACACACGCACACATATGCTCAAATGTCTCCTCTACCTATATGCATGCACAATGCACTCACATCCATGCACACAGACTCATGGTCAGATAGTGTACCTGTGCAACCCATGTCCACACGCACACGTGCACACACGCACACACACATGCGTGCACGCGCGCACACACACACACACACACCAACCTGGCAGTCCAAGAGAATGTTCTCTGGTTTCAGGTCCCTGCAGAAAATAAGAGAAAAGAGCCTTGAGGTGTCTCAGCCTTTTAGTGAGGAGAGTTGGAGACCTGGTTGGAGGGGGCGTGGTCCTGGCAGGAGAACCACTCATGGAGGATCCCAGAGATGCAGAGGGAGAGCCCAGGAAGCCTGGGCACTTGGACCTCGGAGGAGACTCCAACCCCACCCAAAACAAAGGACCAACTCCACCAGGATTTCATCAGGTTTTAGGGTCCACACAACCCCTAGCTGTTGGAGCAAGAAGGACCTGGTCCTGGCTCTGAGCCACAGGCAGGCCTCACCTGTAAATGATGTTGAGGGAGTGCAGGTAGCCAATGGCGCTGGCCACCTCAGCAGCGTAGAACCTGGCCCGGGGCTCCAGGAACCGGCGCTCCCGCTGCAGGTGGAAGAAGAGCTGGAGGGGAGGAGGAGTGTGAGAGGAGTTACTGGGTGGCTACTGTAGGGCTAGGGCACACCTGCTCCCTGCCCTGTGCGGCTGCCCAGCTCACTCCCTCCCTGACCTGCAGCATCTTCCTACCAAAAGAGTTCATGCTGGCCCTTGCCCCACATAGCAGTTCTGGGTGTCCAAAGAGTCAGCAGAAGAAGAGATGAGTTAGCATTGCTTAAGCACCTCCTGTGTTCCAGGCTCCAAGTCAGGCCTTTCCACATCTCTTATTTAATCCTCATGACAACCTTCAAGGTACAAATGTCATGCTAGTTTCATGTAAGAGGAAGCTAGGAAGGGTCAGAATGGTTAGGCGACTTGCCAAGGTCAGGTAGCTTATAATGGGCAGAGCTGGCATTTGAACCTGCGTGGTTAAATCTGGTCACTTAGGTTAAATCTGGGGTCACTGAGTAGAGCCCCACTACATTTTGCCATCTTTTTTTTTTTTTTTTTGGAGACGGAGTCTCGCTCTGTCGCCCAGGCTAGAGTGCAGTGGCCAGATCTCAGCTCACTGCAAGCTCCGCCTCCTGGGTTCACGCCATTCTCCTGCTTCAGCCTCCTGAGTAGCTGGGACTATAGGCGCCCGCCACCTCGCCCAGCTAGTTTTTTGTATTTTAGTAGAGACGGGGTTTCATCGTGTTAGCCAGGATGGTCTTGATCTCCTGACCTCGTGATCCGCCCATCTCAGCCTCCCAAAGTGCTGGGATTACAGGCGTGAGCCACTGCGCCCGGCCCATTTTGCCATCTTGACCAGAGAGACAGAGTGAAGCCCAGGAGGGAGCCCCGCTTGTCCCAGCTGTGCTTCTGGGTCACCAGGTGGCCTCAGGTCTCTGTTTACTAGAGTGATGAGTCAATCCCATCCTGTGGCCTATGGGGCAAAATGGGAGCACTAGAAACCTTGACCACAAGCTCCTCTTAGCATTGACCTTTCCTGGGTCTATCAAAGTGTGTCTGTGGGCAACTCTGAATGAGGAAGGCAAGAAAGCATTATGGTGGGGAGTCTAACAGACCTGAATTCAAGTCCTGACTCTATCAGGCATGGGCTGGGTGGCCTTGAGCAAATGATTACCTCCCTGAACCTCAGTTTCTTCAGCTACAAAATGGGTCTATTGTAAGATGAGGTGAGATCATTCCAGAACTTGGCATGCAGTGGACACGCAGGATGGACAGCTCCCAGCCGAGAGCAAGCCCAGAGAAGCCTCCCTGTGGGCCCACCCACCTCTCCCCCGTTGACATAGTCGAGCACGAAGTAGAGCTTCTCAGGTGTCTGGAAGGAGTAGCGCAGGCCCACGAGGAAGGGGTGCCGCACATTCTTCAGAAGTACACTGCGCTCTGCCATGATGTGGCTCTGCTGTGGAGTCACAAAGAGAGGGGTCCATGTCACAGCCCACAGCCGCCCCTTTTATCCTGGCACAGCCCATATAAGCTTGTGGGTGGGAGTCATCTTACTCAGGACTTTCTCATGCCTCTGCTCAAACACCCACAATGGCTCCCTATTGCCCTCAGAGCCAGGCCCAAGTTCCTTGCTTCGTATTCAGGGCTCAGGGTGGTCAGCCTCATCCTAAGCTAGTCCATGTGGGCATAGCTCTAGCCCGTGGATCAGAGCTTCTTGGCCCTGGAGTGAAAAGCAAAGCATGTGTGATGCCTTACATCAGTGAGTTCCTAAGGGAAAGAAGCCATGCACTATATCCATGGTCACACATTTGCTCGTAATATTTCCTCTTCTTGGATGTCGCACCCTCTTTTCAGACCATCAGAATCCCACCATCAAGGCCAGCTGCACCGCTGCCTTCCTCAGGAAAACCTCCCATTCCCACTCCCTATGGAGACCTTGTTAACATTAATCACTCTTTTCTCTGAGTCCCCTGATCTCCTGTGCAATCCTCCCTCTAGGCGTGCTCTGGCCTACTAATGGAGTCAGGTGTTAAAGGAACTTAGGTCAGCTGAGGCATCAAGAAATCCACAATGGGGCTGAGTGTGGTAGCTCATGCCTGTAATCCCAGCACTTTGGGAGGCTGAGGCCAGCGGATCTCTTGAGGCCAGGAGCCTGACCAACTTGGCAAAACCCCATCTCTACTAAAAATACAAAAATTAGCCAGGAGTGGTGGCAGGTGCCTTTAATCTCAGCTACTCAGGAGGCTGAGGCACGAGATCACTTGAGCCCAGGAGGCAGAGGTTTTAGTGAGCTGAGATCATGCCATTGCACTCCAGCCTGGATGACAGAATAAGACTCTGTCTCAACAACACAAAAAGAAGTCCATGATGTGCTGCACATGTAGCTCATGCCTCTAATACCAGCACTTTGGGAGGCTGAGGTGGGAGGATTGCTTGAGCCCAGGAGTTTGAGGCTGCAGTGAGCTGTGATTGCACTACTGCACTCCAGTCACATGGCCTGATGGCATGAAGACCTTCAGAGAGAATAAAGTGGGGCTCCATATTATACAGACGGGGAGCCTGGCTCTGGGAGCAGGCAGAAGACTTGTCCGTCGTGGAGCCTGCGTTTCCCAGGGGAAGGCAAAGCCAGGCTGGTTTTCCTGAAAGCCCTGTGGTGAGGTGGCTCGGCCTGCTTTCTTTGAGAAGGACCAGCATCCTGCGTACCACCTGCCCTCTACCCTTTGTTGTGACCACCTCTGCACCCAGCCCCATGGACCTGTCAGATGTGGGACCCATCTTTGAAAGCCACCCTAGGCTGGGGTTTGGGAAGCAGAAGAAACGCCTGTGCCCGAGCCCTGGTACCTCTTTCTTCTTTAAGATGGACTTTTTCTGCAGCACCTTCACTGCATAGAACGTCCCATCAGACTTGCGCTTGGCCAGCAGGACCTGAGCAGAAACACGAATTTGAGGCCCTGTAGGTGACTTTGGACTTCCCAACAGCAGTACAAGGCCTCCCGCCTGCCCCTGCTTTTGTCTGCAGGTACGAGAGCTCTCTCTTCACACATACAAGTGGCAGCAGGGGCTGAAAGAGGCTGCAGAAGGGAAGACCCAGGCTTCCCAACCTCACCAAGTCACTCACCTTCCCGTAGTTCCCTTTGCCGATGACTTTGAGGAAGTCGAAGTCCGTGGGCCGGGCACTGGGGGAAGAGGGAAAAACATGCATCAGCATTTGCAGGTCTGGAAAGCTGGTGCCTGAGAACAAACCTGGGCTTCTTTTTAACTTTAGAGTGGTGAAATACAGACAGCCTTCCAGCAGCCATGCCTCCTGACCCCCGAAGAACCCCATGTTCTCCCAGCCGAGACAGGGCTTGTAAGATTCACCCTGGCCCCAGAGGAACTCAAATTCAAGTTAAACCATAGTCAGAGTGGAGATAAAACCAGACATACTGCACAGAAGGCCTGCATAGAAGGCAGGGTTCTAGTACCCAAAGGCCCTGAGCAGGGCCTGAAGTGTGGGGAGGTGCTAACAATGCAGACATTTCGGGGGCATTGCAGGAAGAGGGTTCAGCATGGGCAGAGGCTGGGGAATTCGTGGGAGACAAAGCTGGGGAAAGGTCCTGGGCCCAGATGGCAGAGAGTATTGAATATTAGACCAGATAATTTGGATTTTATTCCCAAGGCAAGGGGAGCCACGTATGAGGGGAGTCAAGTAGGAACGGTGCTTGAGGGACCAGAACTCACTTTGGGTTGGCTGAAGGCCCCAGGTTGATGTTCCCATTGGCCTTGGAGGGCTAAAGAAAGAAGTGATTACGATCAGCAGATCCCTACTCCCTGGCTACCTCCCTTTCTCCTCGCCCAGGCCCTGATCCCTTCTCCAGCAACTCTACTAGGCCCGCCTGCCCTTGTCTTTCTTTTTTTTTGCCTGCCCACCTGCCCACCTCCTTGCCTCCCTCCCTCCTTCTACCCACCCACCCATCCACTTATCCACCATCTTACCCACTTCTCAAAACAGCCTTGGGAGGCAGCTGGCTGGTGTGCTAACTGAATAGGTGAGGAAACCGAGGCCCAGAGAGGAGTTGCCCAGGGTCTCACAGGCAACCAGGTTGGGATAGAACCCAGGTGTCTTTATAACAAATCCCGTGATTCTTTCAGTGCATCTTGAAGCTCTATTTCAAATCTCTCCTCTATTCACCTTGCAAGTGGCTCATTTCTAGGTGCTCGCAGTGATCCTCTCAGCCCCTGACATTGTCTGGGACAGCCCATGGGGCTAGTGGGTGTCTCCACAGATTTCCTTAGCCTCAGGAGGAAGTGAGCCCCCTGATGATGGGTGGGGGACCAAGAACCACTCACCTGTGGACTGGTGGTCCCAGCTGGGCTAGAGTTCATTCTGCAGCAATGATCAGGCAGCTCTGGGGGGACAGGGAGGAGCAGGCATGAGAGAGTTGGTGTTGCGGGGTCAGCTCCGCCCAGCCAGGGCTTCAGGCACCACTGCCCTCTCCATCCTCCCCTACCTGTGCACCTGCCACCGCCTGAGGGTTTCCTACCCCAGAGGCAAGCAACCCCTGCATGGATGGAACAAAAAATGATATTCCCCGGACCCAGACTTTCTAACAAACATCTCAGAAGGGATAAAGGGGGATAGTCAGAGTGTGGCCCCTCCCAGGCTGATTCTTTTCAGTAATTGGGGATACCCAGGGCAGCAAGACCCATGTGAGCCAGGGTAGCCCCAGAAGTCCAAGATGGCCAGGGCTGGAAGGACCTTTTCAGGGCATAAAGTCTGAACCCTTCCCCCATTTCACAGGTGGAAGGCCTGTGGCCTAAAAAAGGACCTTCCTAAGTCCACACAGCCTTGTGAAGGCACAGGCTGGGCTCTCCGGACTCCCAGGGAGGAACAATGGCAACCCGGAATTACTGTGTGCATTCCCAGCTGGGCTCTGTGCTATGATCTCCTCGCCACAGGGAATTCTGCCCAACGCCTCAGGAAAGGCAACTGCGGTGGAAGCCCTGGGCTGGGGCCTCAGAGAGACCCAAGACTGGCCAGTATCTATTCGGGGCCAAACAACAGAAGGTGTGACCAGCTGATCTATGTGGCCAGGAATAGTGTCTTCCTTGTTCCACCCTGCAGGGGAGAGGAGGCCAGGGTGCCCAGGCCCCGCCACAGATCGCTTGGGGTCCCACAGCCTCATCCTTGCTTGGCAAAGGCTGAGAGCAGAGAGCTCACCTGAGAGCCCAGCTGCTGTGCATCTCAAGACCTTAGTCTTGGCCCACTGTGGGATCTGGGCTGCAGCCCAGCCTCTCTGAGTAGAGATTTCCTACCTCTACAAGGCAGGTCCTGGAGGCACCAACCTCATGGCCTTCTTGGGAACAGAGAAAGTGAAGGGGAATTGAGAGGATCCCCCATCAGCCCCTCTCAGGGCTGCCCCGAGAGGCCCAGCCCTGCCAAGCCCTAAGAGCAAGCTGCAGAACTGCTAAGGAAGTGGAGCCTGCCCCTAGCCAATGCCAGAAGTGTGTGCTCCTGCAAACAGCCCACAACGCTGCCACGCCCTCTCTTGGGCTGACCACAGTGGCCCTTCTGCTAGGACTTGGCCTCCCTGGTCCCACATACCTGCGAGTCTGAGGAGAAGCCTCTAGGAGAACCAGCAGTTGGAACCGAAGACAGGCAGTGGACAAGAGAGCCTCTCTCTGTTCTCCCAACAAGGGCCTAAGTGTCTGTGCCCGGTGCCGGCCTGGCCCCAGCACAGAGCTCACAACTCCCGGCAGCCGCGAGGGGGCTGGTTGATGTCACGAGGGATCCAGCAGAGCTTAAGATGGGACTGGAGACTTCTGTTCCCTGGGGGACACCATCTTACCCTGGCGGGGATGGTGGGAGGGGTGGGCAATAGCCCCAGGGGAGCCCTGGGGACCCTTGGGGCTTGTTAGACTGTGTGGGTCAGGGTGTGTGCGGCATGGTATGTACTGTGTGAGTGTTTTGTGCATACCGTGCTTCCCATGGTGATCTGTCTGTGGTCTGTATTTCAGGTATTTGGTGTTCGTGTATATGATCTGCGTGGATGATTGCACGTATGTGGTCAGTGTGACACATTGTACAATTACATCAGCGTATGTCTGTGCATCTTGACTGTGTGCCCATCACTGCTCCTATGTGTGTGGGTGGTATATGGAGTGTTTCAGCGTGTCCCTGTGTAGTACGTGTCAGGTGTATCGTTGTATGTGGAATGTGCTGTGTCAGTGTGTGTATGTGGTGAGGTGAGTCTGTGTGGATGTCTGAAGGTGTGTGTTCAGAGCAGTATGGGCGTCTATTAATATGTGTGTATAGGTAAGTCATTGTGTGTCTGTGTTCATATTGGTGTATATCAGTAAATTTACTCTGGGGTGTGTGTGTGTGTGTGTGTGTGTATGCGTGTGCATGCGTGCGTGTAGGAAGCCTGTGTATATGAACCCTGTGGAGACCATCTGGAGCTGAAGAAGAGGTCCCACAGAGGTCAGCCATGGCGGCCGAGACCCCTTCGCCTCCCAAAAACCTGCAGATGTTTCAGAGGAAGGAACCTGGAGCCTGGGCGTCTAGCTCAGTCCAGGCTGCCTTGGTCTTTTCTGAGCACTTGGTCCTTTGGGCCTTTCCCTGCGGTCCCCTCAAGGGCTCTGGCCCAGTCCTCAGGGCAGGCCTGGTTGGCCCACAGCTGTCCTGCTGTGTAAGAAACGGTCCCAGAGAGCCCCCTGGCTCATAAAGGGCTTGCTTCCTGGGGCAGTCATTAGGTACTCACAGGGTCCCTTTCTCTCCCCAGGACCCGAGGGGTGGGCAGGTGTTCTGGGGAATAAAGGAGTCGATGGGCCCACAGCCCCTGCCCTTCTCGAACTTTTTGTGTGGCTACAGTATACTACAGGGGAGGGACACATGGGGCCAGGGCCCAGAAAGTTGGTCAGGGACGGAACTGAGCCCAGTGGCCTCAGGGCTTCTCTGTGGGCTCTAAATGCAGAGGATCTGGAAGTGTTGACCAGAGAAAACCTCCAGAGAAAACCTGAGTGCACAGTATCAAAGCCTTCCATCTTGAACAAAATAGAAATGTGGAACCAGTTCATGATGAGCAGGATGTCGTGTTGACAAAACACATACCCAGAACAAGGACATTTCTTTTTAAAAACAAGATCCTGATGTGGCCTTCATTCAGCAGCACTATTTATAACAGCAAAATAATTGTGCTAATAGTAACTTAAGTGTCCCACCACAGGGCACTTCAGAACACTTGCTGGCTGCAAGAGCTCCCTCTCTTGACCATACACCGTGTCCAGATACTGTCCCATTTCTTTGTACCCCTTTTCAGCTAAACTCCTCGGAAGAGTTGTCTGGACTCCTTGTCTCCACTCCTCTTCCTGTTCTCTTTTGAGCCCATTCCAAACAGGCTCTCATCCCAACACTTCAATGAAACCGTGGACCAGTGACCTCTATGTGCCAAAGCCAGTGATGAGTTCCTCATCCTCATTTTACTCAACTTCTCGGAAGAATTTGGTGTGCTCACGTTCCCCATTTGGCTTCAGGAACTCTTGGTTTTCCTTCTAGCTCACTGACTGCTCTTCCTCCATCTCTCGTGCTGGATTTTCCTCCTTTTTTTAATCCTTAAACACAGGCCTATCCCAGGGCTTAGTCTTTGGGCCTCTGTCTACACATACTTGTTCTTTAGTTGATCGCTACCATTTTGATGGTTTAACCAACTATACTTGTCAGTTCCCAAATCTCTCTCTCTGGTTCTAATTCATTCTTTTCTTTCTTTCTTTCTTTTTTCTTTCTTTTTCTTTCTTTCTTTCTTTCTTTCTTTCTCTCTCTCTCTTTCTTTCTTTTTCTTTCTTTTTTCTTTCTTTCCCTTTCTTTCTTTCTTTCTTTCTTTCTTTCTTTCTTTCTTTCTTTCTTTCTTTCTCTCTCTCTCTCTCTCTTTTTCTTTCTTGCTTTCCTTTCCTTTCCTTTTTTTTTTTTTTTTTTTTTTTTTTTTTTTTTCTCCCTCTCCCCTTTCTTTTTTTTTTTTGTTTTCCTTTTCTTTCCTTTTTTTTTTTTTTTTTTTTTTTTTTTTTTTGGGGGTCCCCCTNTCTCGTGCTGGATTTTCCTCCTTTTTTTAATCCTTAAACACAGGCCTATCCCAGGGCTTAGTCTTTGGGCCTCTGTCTACACATACTTGTTCTTTAGTTGATCGCTACCATTTTGATGGTTTAACCAACTATACTTGTCAGTTCCCAAATCTCTCTCTCTGGTTCTAATTCATTCTTTTTCTTTCTTTCTTTCTTTTTTCTTTCTTTTTCTTTCTTTCTTTCTTTCTTTCTCTCTCTCTCTTTCTTTCTTTTCTTTCTTTTCTTTTTTCTTTCTTTCCCTTTCTTTCTTTCTTTCTTTCTTTCTTTCTTTCTTTCTTTCTTTCTTTCTTTCTTTCTTTCTTTCTTTCTTTCTTTCTTTCTCTCTCTCTCTCTTTTTTTTTTTTTTTTTTCTTTTCTTTCCTTTTTTTTTTTTTTTTTTTTTTTTTTTTTTTTTTTTTTTTTTTGAGACAGTCTTGATGTATCACCCAGGCTGGAGTGCAGTGGCAGTATCTCAACTCATTGCAAACTCTGCCTCCTAGGTTCAAGTGGTACTCCCACCTCAGCCTCCCAGGTACCTGGGACTACAGGCCCCGCCACCATACCCGGCTAATTTTTGTATTTTTTTTTAAGTAGAAATGGGGTTTCACCATGTTGGCCAGGCTGGTCTCGAACTCCTGACCTCAAGTGATGTGTCTGCCTCGGCTTCCCAAAGTGCTGGGATTACAGGCGTGAGTCACCGTGCCCAGCCTAGTTCTGATTCTTTCCTGAACTCTGTACTTACATATTTAACTGCTTCCTTGACAATTCACTAGTTAGATGTCTAGAGGCATCTCAATCTTTTTTTTTTTTTTTTTTTTTTTTTTTTTTTTTTAAGAAAGAGTCTCACTCTGTCGCCCAGGCTGGAGTACAGTGGCACAATCTCGGCTCACTGCAACGTCTGCTTTCTGATTCAAGCAATTCTCATGCCTCAGCCTCCTGAGTAGCTGGGATTACAGACGCCCGCCACCGCGCCCGGCTAATTTTTGTATTTTTAGTAGAGACTGGGTTTCACCATGTTGGCCAGACTGGTCTTGAACTCTGGACCTCATGTGATCCACCTGCCCCTGCCTTCCAAATTGCTGGGATTACAGGTGTGAGCCACCACGCCCAGCCAAAGCATCTCAATCTTTTTTTTTTTTTTTTTTTTTTGAGACATGGTTTAGCTCTGCAGCCCAGGTTATAGAGTGCAGTGGAGTGATCTAGGCTCTCTGCAATCTTTACCTTCCCGGCTCAAGCCATCCTCCCACCTCAGCCTCCCAAGTAGCTGGGACTATAGACACACAATACCAGGCTTAGCTAATTTTTTTTGTACTTTTTGTAGCGACAGGGTTTCACCATGTTGCCCAAGCTGGTCTTGAACGCATGAGCTTAAGCAATCCTCCTGCCTCGGCCTCCCAAAGTGCTGGGATTACAGGTATGAGCCACCATGCCTGGCTGGTATCTTGAACTTAATATGTCCGAAACAAAGGTCTTGACTCATATTCCTTCCACTCTGCCCCAGTCTGTTCCTCCCTCAGTCTTTAGCCTCAATAATGGCACTACCGCCTACTCAAAAGTTCAAGCCAGCAACTTTGAGTTCATTCTGGAAAGCCTGCACCCTCACTCCACTTCCACTCCACCATGAAATTTCATTCACAATATATCCAGAAACCACTGCTGCTCACCATCATTGCTGAAACCACCCTGCCTGAGCCCCCATAGTCACCTACATGGATTATTGCAATAGCTTCTCCACTGACTCCCTGCTTCTCCACTTACCCACTACAATCTTTCTCCATGAAAAGCCACAGTGAGTCTTAAAATGTAAATCAGATCATGTGCCTTAGTTGCTCAAAAACTCCAGCGCTTTCTCATCACACCTAGAATAAAAATCCAAAGCCTCAGCTGGGCATGGTGGCTCATGTCTGTAATTCCAGCGCTTTAGGAGGCCAAGGCGGGCAGATCACGAGGTCAAGAGATCGAGACCATCCTGGCCAACATGGTGAAACCCCGTTTCTACTAAAAATACAAAAATTAGCTGGGTGTGGTGACACGTGCCTGTAGTCCCAGCTACTCAGGAGGCTGAGGCAGGAGAATGGCTTGAACCCAGAGGCAGAGGTTGCAGTGAGCTGAGATCGTGCCACTGCACTCCAGCCTGGTGACAGAGCAAGACTCTGTCTAAATAAATAAACAAACAAACAAGCAAACAAACAAAATTCAAAGCCTCTACCATGGTTTATGAGATCCATATGACCTGGCTGCTGTCTCCATCTCCTCCTTGGCTTCCACTCCCCTCCTTCCTGACTGCCCTTAGCCTCTCTGCTTTCTCTTGCTGTCCCTCAAACACACTACTCTCTGGCCTCCAGCCCCTTGCACGTAGCTTTCCCTCTGCCTACGACACTCTTCCCCCAGGCATCTGCATGGCTGTTTTCCACTAATGTCATAGAGGTTTCTGCTTAAAAGTCAACTCTTGGAGAGGCTTGT
Organism: Rhinopithecus bieti; assembly: GCF_001698545.2. NCBI lineage: Eukaryota > Metazoa > Chordata > Mammalia > Primates > Cercopithecidae > Rhinopithecus > Rhinopithecus bieti. The sequence goes on from NW_016806836.1 coordinate 4,431,024, forward strand.
ACTGATTATGGGTGACAGGTCATCCTGGTTTGTCTGGGACTGGCGGGTTTCAGTGCTAAAACCGCTATAGTCCTGGGCCAACCAGGATGGTTAGTCACTCTGATACCAGTCCTGCTCATTCCCTATACACTTTGTTTACTTTATATTTTACTTTGTAGCACTGATACCTTATCCTGTAACTATTAGTTTTTATTTTCTATCTCCAACTAGAACATCAGCTCCAGGAGGGCAAATACTTCCTGTTCAACTATTGTATCCTCAGCACTGGGCACAGGGACTGGAATATAGTAGGTGCCCAGTACATATTTGGCTAATGAATTGATAAATGAATTGATAAATGTTGGTACATATATAAAGTGGAAAATTACACAGCCAAAAACTATATAAAACCTATATAAACCAAAACAGGAACATATACGTGATACAATATCAAGCAAAAAACCAAGTTTCAAAATAGCAGCTGTTGTAGGGGTGCCAATTTTATAAAAGAAAAACAAAAGACATGTATGCACGCACACATTTGTGAGTACAGCTGCCAAAAAAAGACTGGAAGGTCATGACCCAAGGTAACAGCGGGTTCTTAGGTTAGGTTATTTTAACTTTTTTTTTTTTTTTTTAAGATGGAGTCTCACTCTGTTGCCCAGGCTGGAGTGCAGTGGCGCAATCTCTGCTCACTGCAACTTCCGCCTCCTGGGTTCAAGCGATTCTCTGTCTCAGTCTCTTGAGTAACTGGGATTACAGGCATGTGCCACGACACCCAACTAATTTTTGTATTTTTAGTTGAGATGAGAGTTCACCATGTTGGCCAGGCTGGTCTCGAACTCCTGACCTCAGGTGATCCACCCACCTTGGCCTCCCAAAGTGTTAGGATTACAGGTGTGAGCCACTGTGCCTGGCTGGTTATTTTGACTTTTATCTTTGTACTATTGTGTAAAGCTTCTCAAGATATTGCTGTTGAGTTAATATTCAAGTACTAAGTTCTGGGTGGGAACCTGGCATGCCCATGGCCCATCACACCCACCCCCATCACCTTGACTATGACCTCTATGCCTAAGCAGCCCTCAGTTCCTAAGGCTTTCTTCTCTCTTGCACCACGGTGTTCTAATTTTCTGGCCAGAAGCTGGACATCAATATATTCTCCTAACTCTTCAGACTCCGCGAACTCCCACTCAAGCCCCTCCATGAGTCCTCAAGCCTGTCCCTTTCCTAACTTGCCACAGCCCAGATTTGCCTCCTCTGTCCCATTGTTACATGGACCTGCCTACAGCTCCCTGGTCCTGTCAAATGGGGTGTGGGGGTGTGACAGTGTCACACAGTTCTCTCTCCTTGGAACATTCCCCAACAAACCTGGTCTTTCCAGCTCACCTTTTCATCTGTTCTCATTGCCTTTCCTGGAAGCCAGACGACCCGCCGACCCCATGGGCCCTCTCCTGCTGCTGTCCCTGTCTTCACTGTAAATTGTTCATTTACACACCTGCCCAGTTCAAGTGCCAACTTTATCTTATTTTGTTCCGACAACCCCACGGGTTAGGAACTATCATCGTTCCTGTTTTAAGGAGGAGAAAACTGAGGCAAGGAGAGGGAAGTGACATGATCAAGACAGTTAATAAATGACATAACCAGGATTTGAACCCAGGCCATCTGACTGCAGAGCCCATGACCTGGAATTTCAGGAAGATAATAGAAAGCCAGAAAAGGAAAAAATGAAGTTAGTGGGAAGGAAGTGAGGATGTAACTTGGTTAGTTAAGGAGAAAGAAAATTAGCTGAGAAAGCAGATAGTTGGGAGGGAAGGAAGGAAAGGAAGGAGGGAGAAGGAAAGAAGTTGGGAAGGAAGAAAGGAAGGGAAGAAAGTCAACAAGTACTAGGAAAGATGTTAGCTAGGTAACTAGTCAATTTGGAGACCAATAGGCCAGCAGGCAGGTAACCCGCTCACAGGTGAGCCTCTCACCTGAAAACTCCAGATTCCAGCTCAGGTCCTGGGAAGCAGCCCCTGGCACGGTTCTGCCCTCTTCTCCCTCTTCATGGTCCTTCTGACTGAAGGCACAATCCTGACTTGTCGAGCAACCTTCCCAATCAGGAACGACCTGTCACCCACTCGCTCCTGGCTCCCAAACCGGCTCAAGTTCAACCTCCCAGCTCTGCCTGCTGGAAGCTGGCTTCAGGGCCTTCCAGTTACTAATTAACAACTGGACCTGAATTACCAAGCTGGCTGCACCCACTGGCTCCTGGATGGGCACTGCCTGGGGACCTCTCTGAATTTTTAAAAGCACAACTTGTTATGTGACCATGGGTAACTGACTTGAGCTCCCGGAGCCTCATGTGAATTGCTGATGGATGGTATGTCCTGCTGGAGGGAGGATCTCTGAAGTCCCTTTCAACGCTGGAACTGCCGCAGTCTCTCAAGGTCCAGCTTAAATGCTGACTCCTACACAGCCTTCCCTGATTCCCTCTGCTGAGTCATCTTCCCTTTCGCTTGGAACCTAGTGAACCAGCAACTGAAAGGTTGGTCTCACACAACTGTCTCCTCCACCTCTTCCCTAATGGGGGCCACCAGCCTCTATGTTCAGTCCTTGCATGGAAACTTCCAGGGCTGGGCAGCTCATTTCCCCCTGAGCCAGCCTCTGGCAATTTCTTGTGTCAAGCCAAAGACTGCCACCCAGAGCTTACCCAACCTAGCACTGCCCTGGCACTGTTCTGGGAGAATCACAGCTGAGTTGAAACCTACGCCCCACTCTGCCCTTCAGAGATTTGACGCTCAGGAACCAGAGATTAGCTCACCCTGGAGAACAGGGAAGGCTTTCTCGGGGGTTGACCCAAAGCGTCCCAGGCCCTGGGTTCTTTTTTTGTTTTTTTTTTTGAGATGGAGTCTCGCTCTGTCACCCAGGCTGGAGTGCAGTGGCATGATCTGGGCTCACTGCAAGCTCCGCCTCCCGGGTTCACGCCATTCTCCTGCCTCAACTTCTCGAGTAGCTGGGACTATAGGCGCCCGCCACCTCACCCGGCTAATTTTTGTAGTTTTAGTAGAGATGAGGTTTCACCGTGTTCGCCAGGATGGTCTCGATCTCCTGACCTCGTGATCCGGCCACCTTGGCCTCCCAAAGTGCTGGGATTACAGGCGTGAGCCACCGTGCCTGGCTGGCCCTGGGTTCTCATTGGACCTCTGGACAGGTAAGGAAAGCTCTGCCCAGTGACCCCTCCTCAGCAGGCTGACTTTCACACTGCTTCTTTCATTGCCTTTCCATTAAAATGTCAACAACTTTCTGGTAATTCTGGTGCCTTAAACACTGGCTGCTCTGCTGTGCTCTGGAGGAGCCCTGCATGGCCACACATCCCACCTCCACCAACACACATAGCAGCAGGTGTCTGGCCCTGGTCCAGATAGGGGAGGTGGCTGGCCCAAGTGCACAGAGCAAATCAGGGCAGCACACAAGGTCCTGCCCTTTTCCAGAGCTCCTGCTGCTGCTGCTGCTGTGCCACCAAGCTCCTTCTCCCCTGCTCTTCCAGAGCTGGTTAAAAAACACCCCATAGGCCGGGCGCGGTGGCTCAAGCCTGTAATCCCAGCACTTTGGGAGGCCGAGACGGGCGGATCACGAGGTCAGGAGATCGAGACCATCCTGGCGAACACGGTGAAACCCCGTCTCTACTAAAAAATACAAAAAACTAGCCGGGCAAGGTGGGGGGCGCCTGTAGTCCCAGCCACTCAGGAGGCTGAGGCAGGAGAATGGTGTGAACCCGGGAGGCAGAGCTTGCAGTGAGCTGAGATCCGGCCACTGCACTCCAGCCTCGGCGGCAGAGCGAGACTCTGTCTCAAAAAAAAAAAAAAAAAGAAAGGGTGACAATCTTTCCAGACTTTTGTCTACGTCTTAATCTATGTATATTAATCTGTATGTATTAACCTATATAACTGCGTCCATTTTTTTTCCAGACAATGGGCCATCAGTAATTCACTTTTTTTCATATATACATCTTTTAAGCAGCTGCACCACACTTCAGTGTGGAGTTTTTACTACCCCTATTCCCTATTCACTGTTCCTTCTGATGGACATTTACACTGTCGGCAGTTTCACAATATTTCCAACAAGACTGCAGAGAACCTCTCTGCTTTAATATCCTGTGGCCTTCTGCTAGTATTTCTAACAGATAAACTCTAGTACATGTGAGTGCTGGGTTAATTATGAACTATCTACCAAATTATCATAACAAGTTGTGCCAACCAACGTGGCTAGCAGCAGTGCTGAACTTGCCCTTCCCCCTCAGCGATACTGCAGGAAATGGCCAAGGTCACTCGTGCAGATATGTGCAGATAGTTCACTGCAGATATGCGTCTCCTTCCCAACTTCCTCTCTTCCTTCTTTCCCCTCCCACCCTCCCTGGCTGGACTTTGTTGTTTGGGTATGAAGGTCAAAGCCATGTTCTCAGCCATAAGAGGAAAGCAAGAGACTTAACCCAATGGAAATCCACCTCCAGAAATGTTCCCTGGACTTTGACATTCCTCAGCCCACTTTTCCGTCCTTAGTCCGGCTCCAGCCCTATTCCCACCCCCAGCCCCACCTGCAGATTTACCCACAGGCAAAGGGAATAACAGACACAGGGCCACCAGAGAAAAATCTGTTATCCACATGGGCTAAGAGAAAGACTTTTGGGCAAACATAGCCCAGATATGGGCCCCAGTTTGCTTTTGGAAACATTTTAGAAAGTGGTAAGTGTACAAAGTGTAAAATCAAATAATGAAAAAGATCAGTTCCTTGCCCCATTCCTCATCTTTTCAAGCTGCTTTCCTTGGTATTTACCTCCATATATCTTTTTTTTTTTTTTGAGACAGAGTCTGGCTCTGTCGCCTGGGCTGGAGTGCAGTGGTCGGATCTCAGCTCACTGCAAGCTCTGCCTCCCGGGTTTACGCCATTCTCCTGCCTCAGCCTCCCGAGTAGCTGAGACTACAGGCGCCCGCCACCTCGCCCGGCTAGTTTTTTGTATTTTTTAGTAGAGACAGGATTTCACCGTGTTCGACAGGATGGTCTCGATCTCCTGACCTTGTGATCCGCCCGTCTCGGCCTCCCAAAGTGCTGGGATTACAGGCTTGAGCCACGGCGCCCGACCTACCTCCATATATCTTAATAGTCTTATACTTCTTCCATCTTTGTTTAAAACATTTTCAAGTGGTTTCTTTACTACTATAGAACATGAATACTTAGATTATGCCCATGCAAACACATACTCCAGCTTTTCCTGAATTTAGTTGCTTCATTTGGTTTTAGAAATTGGACATATTCAATATATATAATTATTAATTATATATAATTATGTGTACATAACTCTTTGATAAAGCTAAAATATCCTCTTGATACATTAATATATCAGTTTCAGTTTTTTTTCCCATTTTTCTTACAGCCTTTCATCCTCCTACTCTCACCTAGACAGCTGTCCAGAGGCGAACTTGGCCCTTCCTTTCCCATCACTCCAGAAACCTGTCCCCACCTCCGCCGTTTTTTCATTTGAAATAAGAGTCTCTCTGTCGCCCAGGCTGGAGTGCAGCGGCATGATCTCGGCTCACTGCAGCCTCCCACTCCCGGGTTTAAGCAATTCTTCTGCCTCAGCCTTCCAAGTAGCTAGGATTACAGGCACACACCACCACACTCAGCTACTTGTTTTGTATTTTTAGTAGAGACAGGTTTTGCAGTGTTGGCCGGGCTGGTCTCAAACTCCTGGCCTCAAGAGATCCACCTGCCTTGGCCTTCCAAAGTGCTGGGATTACGGGCGTGAACCACTGTGACTGGCCTGGAAAATCCCCTTTGTCTCTTTCCTTGGTGTGTCCTGCTTCTTGGATCCTATGTCTTCCTCTTTTAAAAGGAAATTTATTGTGGTAAATATAAAATTTGCCATTGTAACCATTTTTTAAGTGTGCAATTCAGTGTCATTAAGTATATTCATGATGTTGCATAAACATTATCTAATTAATAAAAAATCTGTTTTTATCACCCTGAAGAGAAACTCTGTAATTATTAAGCTCCACATTTCCCCTTCCCCACAGTCCCTGGTAACCTCTAACCTACTTTCCATCTCTATGAATTTGCCTATTTTGGATATTGCATATATGTGGAGTATTTGTTCTTTCGTGTCTCTTTTTTATTTTTTTGAGACGGAGTCTCACACTGTTGCTCATGCTGGAGTGCAGGGGTGCGATCTCGGCTCACTGCAACCTCCACCTCCTGGGTTCAAGTGACTCTCCTGCCTCAGTCTCCTAAGTAGCTGGGATTACAGGCGCCTGCCACCACACCCAACCAATTTTTTGTATTTTTAGTAGAGACAGGGTTTCACTATGTTGGCCAGGCTGGTCTCAAACTCCTGACCTCATGATGTACCTGCCTCGGCCTCCCAAAGTGCTGGGATTATAGGCATGAGCCACCGCGCCTGGCCTCATTTATTTCACTTAGCATGCTTTCAAGGTTCATCCAGTGGTAGCAAGTATCAGAACTTTATTCTTTTTTGACTGAATTAAGATTCCATTGAATGGATAGACCATATTTTGTTTTCTGCTGATGATGACATGGGTTGTTTCTACCTGTCAGCTGCTGTGAATAATGCTGCAATGAACATAGGCATACAAGTATGTTTTCAAATCTTTTGGGTATATACCTAGGAGTGGAATTGCTAAATTATATAATTCTATGCTTAGCTTTTGAAGGAACTGCCAAACTCTTTTTTCAGCCTACATCATGCTTTGAATGCCAAACTCTCTTCCATAGCAGCTGCACCATTTTACATCTCCACTACTACAGGGGCTCCAATTTCTCCACAGCCTCACCATTTTACTTTCCTTTTTAAAAAAATTATAACCATCTTAATGGGTAGAAAGTGATATCTCATTATGGCTTTAATTTACATTTCCCTAATGCCTAATGTTGAACAACTTTTCACGGGCTCACTGGCCATTTACATGTATTTTTTTGGAGAAATATCTATTCAAGTTGTTTGCCCATCTTTTAACTGGGCTTTTCGTTGCTTACTTTTAGGAGTTCTTTATATATTCTATATATTAAACCCTTGTAAAATTTGCAAATGTTTTCTCCCACCCTGTAGGTGCTTTTTACTTTTTTGATAATGTCCTTTGATGCACAAAAGTCTTTAATTTTTATGAAGCTCAATTTTTTTTTTGAGACCGAGTCTCGCACCGTCACCCAGGCTGGAATGCAGTGGCGTGACCTCGGCTCACTGCAACCTCCACCTCCAGGGTTCAAGCGATTCTCCTGCCTCAGCCTCCCGAGTAGCTGGGACTACAGGCACGTGCCATCACACCCAGCTAACTTTTGTATTTTTAGTACAGATGGGGTTTCACAATGTTGGCCAGGATGGTCTCGATCTCTTGACTTCATGATCCACCCACCTCGGCCTCCCAAAGTGCTGGGATTACAAGTGTGAGCCACCGTGCCCAGCCATGAAGTTCAGTTTATCTATTTTTTCTTTTGTTGCTTATGCTTTTGGTGTCATAGCTAAGAATTCATTGCGAATTCCAAGGTCATGAAGATATACCTTTATGTTTTCTTCTCAGGGTTTTACAGTTTTAGTTCTTATATTTAAGTCATCAATCCATTTTGAGTTAATACTTGAATATGGGGTGAGGTAGGTATCCAACTTCATTCTTTTGCATGTAGAAATCCAGTTACCCCAGACCCATTTGTTGAAGAAACTGTACTTTCCCCCATTTAATGGACTTGGCATTCTTATTGAAAATCAACTGGTTATAGACGTATGGACTAATTTTTAGACTCTCAATTCTATCCTATTGGTCTATTTGTCCTTATGCCAGTACCACACTTTTGATTACTGTGGCTTTGAAGTAAGTTTTGAAATTGGTTTGCTCTGACTGGGCACAGTGGCTCATGCCTGTTATTTCAGCACTTTGTGAGGCCAAGGTGGGAGGCTCACCTGAGGTCAGGAGTTTGAGACCAGCCTGGCCAACATGATGAAACCTTGTCTCTACTAAAAATACAAAAATTAGCTGGGCATGGTGGTGGGTGCCTGTAATCCCAGCTACTCAGGAGGCTGAGGCAGGAGAATTGCTTGAACCCAGGAGATGGCGGAGGATGCAGTGAGCTGAGATTGCACCATTGCATTCCAGCCTGGGTGACGAGAGCAAAACTCTGTCAAAAAAAAAAAAAAAAAAAAAGAAGGCAGGCAGGCAGGCAGGCAGGAAGGAAGGAAATAAACAAATCAGTTCATTCTTCAACTTTGTTATACTTTATCAAGATTGTTTGGGCTATCTGAGGCCTCATGCAATTCCATAGGAATTTAAGGATCCGTCTTTCCATTTCTGCATGAAAAAAAAATCAGCTGAGATTTTGATAAGGATTGCATTGAATATGTAAACCTCTTTGGGTAATATTGACATCTTAACAATATTAAGTCTTCCTAGCCATGAACACAGATCTCTTTCCATTTAGTTAGGTGTTCTTGAATTTCTTTCAGCAATGTTTCTTGTTTTCAGTATACAAGTTTGTTAAGTTTGTTTTTGATATAATTTGTTTTCTCGGTTAGAATTAGAATTTCTCTTATTAGAATTTCTATTAATCATATATTTGGGCCTCCAACTAGGCCTCTGATACATTTTCTTCTTTCCCATTTCTTATCTTTTCTTTTTTTTTTTCTGATGTGAAGTCTTGCTGTGTCACCCAGGCTGGAGTACGGTGGTGTGATCTCAGCTCACTGCAACCTCTGCCTCCCGGGTTCAAGCAATTCTGCCTCAGCCTCCTGAGTAGCTGGGATTACAAGCGCGTACTACCACACCTGGCTAATTTTTTTATCTTTGGTAGAGACAGGGTTTCACCATGTTGGTCGGTCTGGTCTCAGACTCCTGACCTCGTGATCTGCCTACCTTGGCCTCCCAAAGTGCTGGGATTACAGGCATGAGCCACCAGCCCCAGCCTTTTTCTTTTTATTCTACCTGCTGGGAAATGTCCTCAACTTTATCTTTTAACGCTTGTGTTGAATTTTTATCTCCGTAATCCCATTTTAAATGTCCAAAAGCCCCTTCTTGTCTCTTAACGTTTCTTTTCCTTTTATTGCAGCCATGGCTAGTAGAAGATTAGCTTCTGACAAGTGGAAGCATCAAGTCTTCCCCTATAATAGGAAAGAAACAGAATGAATGTGGGTGGGAGGAGACACGCAGATGAGATGGCAGGAAGGTGAAGGTGTTTCTTCTGATGACTTCCACTTTCTCTGTCACATGGATGGTGAGGACATCTGTCAAGACAATGGGGTAGGATGAAGCATGAAAAGGGAAGTTAGAGCTAAAGCCCCCAACCCCCAGGTGCTTCCTGGGTAGCCGAGTGTTCAGTTCACATTGAAGCCAGGGACCACCACTCTATCATGGCACCCGTCTCGGTCAGGTAGGTTCCCAGTTATGGTGTGGAAACGTGCCACTTTCCCACCTGCTCGTCGTCTCTGGGGAGCATAACAAAATCTAACTGTTCAGGTTGACATTTCCCCATCTGAAAGTTTGATGTTTTTCTTTTTTTTTTTTTTTTTTTTTTTTTTTGAGACGGAGTCTCGCTCTGTCACCCAGCTGGAGTGCAGTGGCCGGATCTCAGCTCACTGCAAGCTCCACCTCCCGGGTTTACGCCATTCTCCTGCCTCAGGCCTCCCGGTAGCTGGGACTACAGGCTGCCCGCCACCACGCCCGGCTAGTTTTTTTTGTATTTTTTAGTAGAGACGGGGTTTCACTGTGTTAGGCCAGGGATGTCTCGATCTCTGACCTCGTGATCCGCCCGTCTCAGCCTCCCCAAAGTGCTTGGGGATTACAGGGCCTTGAGCCACCGCGCCCGGCCGATTCATTTTTTATTTGAGCACCAGGATAGAGCACATCAGTGCAATCACAGCTCCCTGCAGCCTCGAACTCCTGGGCTCAGGTGATCCTCCTGCCTCAGCCTCCTAAGTAGCCGGGACTACGGGCATATGCCATCATTAAAAATAATAATTTTTTTTATCAAGACAGGATCTAGCTATGTTACCCAGATGGTCTTGAACCCCTGGCCTCAAGTGATCCTCCCTCCTTGGCCTCCCAAAGTGGCTAGGATTATAAGCGTGAACCACTGTGCCCAGCCTGATATTATTATTTTAAAATTTAGAGGTTTCATTGAATTTTCTGCCCTTGACCATTTACCGAATATTAAGGATCAGGCCCTTTTAGACACTGATCTCTGGGAGTTCCCACTGTTTACACTTTCAATGTAGACAGATATACCCATTTATCCTTATCCTTTGTTTCTTACCTTAAAAACTATAAGGACCCCTAACTAACAACAAAGAGAACACTTTAGTCTCTTCAGTAATGCCACTACTGATAATCATTTTGTGTTCTCTGGATGTTTTATCACGAAAATAGAAACAGACTCTTGCTGAATGTCAGTTGTTCAAGTTTATTTATGTTGTTTTGATACACCGACAAATCACACCACATTTTGTTTGTAACTTTTTCTCCCTCAAGAGTCATCTTAGCTTAAGCCAGAAGATTCTCTTAAAAAACACACACACACATGGGCACACACAAGAGGCAAGTACAAAAATGTAACCCCACCAAAGTGCATGTGAATGAAAGTGCAAAAAAGGCTTCATTTGCAAACTCTGAGATCATTCTCTCTGCTTGAGAACATAAACAGAAAGGACCTAACTGCCCTAGGCCTGGGTGATCAGGGGCTGGGCGAAGCTGCCAGGGGCCAATATATAAGTGACACCTGTTGCTAAGAGGGCAGAGGGCACCAGGAATCTCTGCCAACTCCCTCCCCTCTCTGCACTCCCAGGTCAAGGTGCAATAATATCATTTGGGGACAGAGTGGGGGTAAAAGGGCAGTGGGGCAGACAAGAGGCAGATTTCTTCCTGCTTTTTAATGATTTGGTTTCTTTCCAAAGAGTTTGACAATAGTGCAGAAAGTGCTGAGGCCTCAAAGTTCAGAGGCCTGGGAGCCCTTTTTTCCAAGGCCCTTGGTCCATCTTGCCTTTACCACAGGCAAGCATTAGGCAGATCCGATGGCAAAGGCCCTCCTAGCCCCTCTCCTTAGAAGCTGTGAGGTCTCACAGCACCAGCCATGAGTACTTGCTGCCTTCTCACCGCACACAGTCAGTGAACATCTCTCGTCTTTTAGAGGAGCAGACTGACGATAAGGAGCTGATGAGCTCTGCCACCACCCAGAAAACCAAGATAAAAGCAGGGCTTAGACTCGTTCTTCTTTACTCTTGACCAAGGGGGTACCAATGTCACCCTTGTAAACCCAACCTTTGCTGTGTGGCAGGGCTTGGCTAGCTTCCTTCCAGGAAGGCTGTGCTCAAAGCTGCCTCTAAGCAGTTGAAAGGGAAGGGACACCTGAAGCCCTGTGGGAGCTCAACTGCGGGAGCTGAATGGCTTCCTCCAAAAGCTGTCCAGCCCACGGGAGAGAGGGGCCCCTACTGGGTTGTGGTAGGAAATCAACAGAGCTCTGGGTTTTCCACTTCTAAGGTAAAAATAAAGCTTCAAATTTTAATAATAGCCCTTGGCATTTTCCCAACACTGAGCCTCACATCTGCACCCTGTCAAACACTTCTGAGAGTGCCACACACGCACACATACACGTGCACACACACACGCATCACATGATTGAGAGAAGGGGTCTGGGGGAAGGCACCGGCCCCACACTCTGCAGGCCCACATCAGCACCTGGGCACGGGAGGTTGGCAGTGACTCCTTGCCTCTATGTGGGGCTGGCCCCTGCCAGTGGCTCTCCCCCTTCCCACCCAGGCTGGGAGGCAGGTTTGGCAGTGACTCAGTGGAGGCTGGGTTCCTATGTGGACAGAGAAGTGGAAGTCCAGAGCCCGGCAGGGACCTGGCTGGCAGGTGCAAGACAGATGGAGAGCGGCAAGGAGGGCTTCAGGGACCCGGAGAATTCAGATAGAAAAGTTCACCTTCCTAACTCCCAACTTTCAGACCCTGCAAGAGCTATGGTAAACATTTAAGGGACACGCTGAATGATGTCATGGGGGTGTGTGCTACACAGAGTGCTACATTTTCATGGCAGAAGGCCTGGCAGACCTGGGGCCATCACCCCATGGGCAATACCTTGGCTGAGGTCCAAGGCTGCAGAGGACACTATTCCTAATTTCAGGCACCACTATGCCTGCTGGAGCTGCCCCTCTGGCCAAAGACCCGAGATTGTCTAACAAATTCTTATGCTGGTCTCCTAACCTAGGCTACTGACCAGGCTGGGCTTACTCCTTTCCAGACTCAACACATGAAGGGTGAGTGGAAAACAGCAGTGGAACCTCCACTTCTGCCATCTATAAAAGAGGCTCTAGCCACCTGCTCATTCTACTGGAACTTGGACTTGGCATGGGATACTAAAATGCCAACTGGTCCAGAACTGGGCAAGTTCAAGAAGGCATCTTAGCTCAGAATCTCTCAATTCTGGGCAAAAGAGAGAAAGGCAGCTAGAGACTTCCAACGGATCTTATGAAAACATGTTTCTGAGGTTCACATATCTCAGGGGGAAGAGCCAGTGGGGTCTGGCTGGGGGCACTGCCCAGGAAACGAAGCAGCAGAATGAGGGCAGCAAAACCAGCAGACAGAAAGGGAGGAGGTGCCTCCAGGAGTAAATACGTTTGTGGCAGGGTCATTCTTGGCAGGAGGAAAGGAGCCAAGAAGAGAAAAGTACACAGAGATACCAAAAAGGGGAAAGGGGTCTCAGATTGAAGGACTGCTGCTCTACTAGACTCTCCTCAACCGCTAAGAAAAAGACCCTTTGGTAATAAAATAAAAGTCCGCTGGAGCTGCCACAGTCCCACTGACTCCATGAGTAATGCCCCTGCCTATCACACCCTCACTAACATGCCTGGTGGCGTATGAGCTCTAGGACTTGGGGCTGGGTGGTTATCCTCCCCAGGGCTCCTCGGCTCCCATGTACCCTCTGAGAAGGACTAGCCCTGGTCAGATACAGGTGGAACATGGGGACATGGGGGTATGAGGAACTCAGGTCAGGAAGAAAGCATCAGCTGGAGAGGGAGACCAAGCAGGGGCCGCAGGAGGGCCCAGCCCTGGGCCAGTCACTTTAAGGTGTCATCGGCGTTTTTGAACATGAGAATGGCATTATAGATCTTCAAGGCTGGGCCCAACTTGACGCTCATGATCTTCACAATGTCCGCCTGTGTCAGCAAAAGGAAGGCCTCGCCGTCAATCATCTGAGGGGTTGGGGGAGGGAGGTGGAAAGTGGAGAAGAAGGTGGAAAGGGTCACGGGGCAGGGGTGAAGGAAAGGGAGGGGTGTACATGGGGAATGAGGGAGGGGAGGAGGAGTAAAGGATATGCGGAAGAAAGGGAAGGAGGAGAGATGGGGAGAGAAAGGACCGGGAGAAAGGAGAAGGGAGGGAGAAAGGAAAAAAGGAAGACAGCAATGGGGACGGAGAAGGAAAGAAAGACAGCCACAGGTTTCCCCATCTTCACACACTTGTTCTCTTTCTCTCTTTCTGCTGACTGGTCTAAGGTTTAGCATATGTATTTGCAAAATGTCTTTTGAGTCCTCACAGACAGTGGCTTTTGGAAACCTGCTGTTGTTGTCCCCACATGACCTCATTGGTCAACCTTAGTGTTGCTAACAGCAAGACAAGCAGACATTGTGTGCATTCCGACATGAGGCCGTATGAAGTACACAGTATCACCTAGGAGCTTGTCTTGCCAAAAGCAGAGGTGGGCAGGGGGAGAGAGAGAGAGAAACAGAGACAGTGACAGTGAGAAATTTAACCTAAGTCTAACCCAGCCTTTGGATCTAACTTTCATTTCTTGGGAAATACAGGGGATAGAGGAACAAGTTAAGTGACACCACAAGAAAGCAACAAGACAAATCCAAAAAACCACATTCTGAAAGACTTTTAAAATGTCATTAAAAAAGGAAAAACAAAGGATGGAGGGGCTCTTCTAGAACAGAAGAAACTTAAGAGACATAAAAACCAAAACCAATTATGTGGGCCTTGTTTGGATTCTGGCTCAAAAACTACAAAGAGTATCCTAAGAACTGGGGAAATACGAATGCAGACTGGGTATTGGATGATTTAAAGGAGTTACTTGCAATTTGGTAGTGGAATAACAAGATTGTGGTTATGTAAAGAAAGTCCTTAGTTTTTAGAGATGCAAAGTTATGTCCTCAGGGGTGAAATGTCATGATGTCTAAAATTTACTTAAAATTACTTCATCCAAATATAGGTGAAGCAAATATGGAAAATATTGGTAACTGTTAATTCTAGCAGCTAGGTATGTGGGTAGAGTCAAGAAGGGAAGTCAGTTGTGGAGGAGGGGATGGAATGAAGAGAGCTGGGAGGCAGACTGTGGTGGTCAAGAGACTGAGCTGGGGGACGCTGTTTTTGAGGATATGCCATCCCTCCTATGCTCGCCCCTCAAGCATCATAGCAATGAAAACACTTCTGTGTTGTTTCTTATGTGCCAGGCACTGCTCCTAAGCACCTGTCATGTATTAACTCAGTTAATCCTCACAATAACCCTATGAAGCAATACCATTATCCCAATTATACAGATGAGGAAACCAAGGCAGACAGGCTACAGAATTTGCCCAAGATATACCTTGCTTATAAGTGCTGATCTGTGTTCTTAAGCACTGTGAGAGCTGGGTAGGGGTATCCTATGGACATGACTCATGCAGCTCAGGGGGCGATGCTGCCCAAGCCTGGCCCTGCCCCACAGTTCCGCGTGAGCCCTCCTCACACCTAGCTCCAGACTGCACTACAGACCCTTCCCCAATAACTAGGTGTCTTCTGCCTTGCACCTCTGTTCCCTCTACCACCCCTGCCAGGAAGGCCTGCTCACTGTCAGCATGCTTCTCCCAGCAGTCAGAACTGTCCACTCCTTCCGCTCTGCCTAGAGTTCACACAGCTCCACAAACTCCCCTGAATTCTCCTTCCGCTCTGCCTAGAGTTCACACAGTTCCACAAACTCCCCTGAATTGTATGTATTTCTTCATTTGCCTTCCAGGAGCACCACAGGGCTGCTCACCTGACATAAGTCAGGTGCTCAGTAAATCCAGAAAGAATGAATGAAAGGATCTCCGAGGTGCGGTGACAACAGGACTGTATCTCACAGAGGCTGGCAATCTTAGAGGTTAAACGGAGGCAGGACAGAGTGGGGGAATGAACCCCATATATCTGTCCCCCCAGCAGCTCTGAGGAAACAGTTACCTGGTCCTTCCCAATTCACTAACCAAGGAGGCTCCGAAAACTGGCACTTCTGATGGCTAAAAGCCTTCCCCCTCAAAAGAAAATGGAAAGTCTAGTAGCCAAATGCACCGCTCAGATTATCTGCATTAAGCTTCCTTTCTAATGCTCTAAAATGACCCCTCAAGTGAAAAGGGGCTTCCCAGGTCTAAGACCAGGGTCTGGTGAATAAGCACATCTCCCCCTTCCTCATGGAGTTTGCCATTCTATTCTCTCTCCAGCACCTTCTTGATGGGGAAGCACTGGAGAAACTGCTTGCCTGAGACACTGGGAGCTATGAGGGGGATGCCAAGTGGTCATCCCAGGAGGCAGCTCCCTTGGACTTGAGGAGCTCTCTTTGCTGACCCCCAGCAGATGTGTCTGTGTAGAAACATCCAGATTCAGACACCTCATGCTGGTCTGGCTCTGGTGCTCCCATCTTTTTTTTTTGAGACTGAATCTTGCTCTGTCACCCAGGCTGGAGTACGGTGGCATGATCTCGGCTCACTGTAACCTTCACCTCCCGGGTTCAAGCGACTCTTCTGCCTCAGCCTTCTGAGTAGTTGGGACCAGACGCATGTGCCACCACAGCCGGCTAATTTCTGTATTTGTCGTATAGATAGGGTTTCACCATGTTGGCCAGGCTGGTCTCGAACTCCTGACATCTGGGATTACAGATGTGAGCCACCATGCCTGGCCTCTGGGGCTCCCTCTTGATGGTCCCACTGAGTCACAGAGCCTGGCCAGGGAGATCTCGAAGTTCAAGATATGAAGGAAAGGAATCCCTGGCAGAGTTAAGTATGGACTCTTACAGGAGTTCATTTCATTTCTTCTTCTTTTTTTTTTTTTTGATAGAGAGTCTTGCTCTGTGCAGTGGCATGATCTCAGTTCACTGCAACCTCTGCCTCCCAGGTTCAAGCGATTCTCATGCCTCAGCCTCCCGAGTAGCTGGACTACAGGCACGCACCACCATGCTCGGCTAATTTTTTTGTATTTGTCATAGAGAATGGGTTTCACCATGTTGGCCAGGCCGGTCTCAAACTCCTGACCTCAAATAATCTGCCTGCCTTGGTCTCCCAAATTGCTGGGATTACAGGAGTGAACCACCGCCCCAGCCAGGATTTCAGTTCTTATCATTCAGAGAACCCACTGGTATATGGCTCCTTGTGTATTGCCTGAGATTTCTCACCCACGGTAATTGCCAAGGCCCAGGTTCCAGGTTCTTCAAAGCAAAGGCCAGAGTCTGTGGTCTGGCAGTTTGAGACTAGGTAAGGGAACCATGGAATGACCTCAGAAAATCTAAGATGTTGTTTGTGTGCTGGTGGGTATGGGGAGTTTTGAGCCATATGATCAGGAAAAGGGTCATGTTCTGACCTTGAAGGTAGAGGAAAATGGATAAAATAAGTCATACAATAATCCACCCTAAGCAACAGCCTGCAGCGCTGTGGAGATGTCCAGGGAATTTCCTAAAATTGAGGTGATCAGGATAGATCTTGAGAAAGCCACACATGGAATGTTTAACACAGGTCAAGCTAAGATTTAATCAGCACTTTCAAAACCCCACTGGGACTTCTATGCTTTCACAGCAGAAAGGTGTGGTCTACCAGGAGCCCAAGAATATGGGACATTTGGGAAGCAGCAAGCTGCCAGTATCCATCTGGCTGCACAGTTAGCAGAGCCCATCGGCCCCTCTCTGTCCTCCCCTTCCTCTGGGCTCCAGGACACCTGCACATGTGTCTTTCACGGCCCTTACCACACTCTACCAGGAGCAACAACTTACAATTCTGTATCCCCTACCATGCTGAGAACCTTAAGAGCAGGGACCTGTTCTTATCTGCTTCAGTATCACATCACCTTATACAAGGCCAGGCACAAAGTAGACATCAATAATTATTTGCTGATGAAATGGCTACAATAAAGATGACAAAGAGAGGACTGGACAGACTACTCTTAGAGCCACCAGTAAAGAACAACCATAAGACCATCTATGCACTTTGCTCTAATTCCTCACTCATGAAGCAACCCTCTACTGGTTGGTCTGTGTCCCAGACGGAGAACATCTTGATTGGTGTCCCTGAATACCCAATCATCAGTTAAGCCAGAGAGAGCCCACTCCTGGAGCATCGTCCTACCTGTGGAAACTGATGACATGGGCCAGACACTGGAGATGGTGATCCTCAGATCCCATAAAGGTCCTGCTCCACTCCAAGACTCTATTTGATGCTGGCAGTCTACCAGTACACCTTCTCCCTTTGGCCACTAGTTTTCTGTATCACAGACCATGCTGAACCAAGAGACACAGCAGATGTTCCTGGGAGACATAGCCCTAGTCCCAAGATGAAGAGAATGCAAAGCCAAGCATAGGCTGGAGGATGAAACTCGGCTGGCTCTGTAGCTGGCTGAACAACTACACTTGAAGAGTGCTGACTTATGACCTGTGGTCAACCTACAGAAAGGTCTGAAACAGGGTGCCACATGGTTCTGCCTTCTCATAAAACACGTTAAGACTTGGACAAAGACACAGAAGGCTTATTTATCAAATGTGCAAGCTGTACGAGGTTGGAAAGCCTTATTAACATCACAGATGACAAAAGCAAATTTTAAAACAGGGCTATGAAACCAACCAGATAACATTTAATAGGGTGCATGTAAAGTTTTACATTAGGTTAATTAAAAAAAAAAAAATCTCAGTGGTACAAGTACTCCCTGGAAAATTTGGTTCAACTGTAGTTGACATGAAAAGCACCTGAGGGCTTTTATGAACCCCAAACTAGTGTGATGTGGCTATAATAAAGCTAGGGCAAACTTAAGTTTTGCTAACAAAAAAAATAGGGTTCAAATCTAGGGGAAGAGAAAATAACCCTAATGTACAAGAAATTATGGTATACTCATAAAATGGAACACCAGTCAGCAATAAACAAACTACAGGTACAGATAACAACATGGAGAAGCCTCAAAAACATGACACTGTGCAGAGACAGACCTAGAAGATAACACGCCCTATGATTCCATTTATATGAGTTCGAGAACAGGCAAAGCTCATCTATGACGCTAGAAATTAGAAAAGTGGTTGTCTTTTGGGGTGCGGACTGACTAAAAGGGGCTGAGAAAGAACTTTCTGGTATGATGGAAAGGTCTATATCTTTTCTTTTCTTTTTTCTTTTGCTAAGTTTTTTTTTTGTATGATTTAATACGAGAGGAAATATCTATATGTTGATTGAAGAGTTCAAGGGCAGACATGTCGTAAAACCTGTGAAATTGTACTTTTAACATGTGTGCCTATCTCTCTATAGGCATTTTATCTCCATTAAAACACCTCTAGGAGAGCAGCACCCCAGCGTGTTCTACGTCGGCCAGAGGCCATGGAAAACAGGGAGTCCAGCTCTGCACACATACATGAAGAGAAGAAGATCGCCAACACAGAGGGTGAGGAAAGCACCCGGAAGCGGGAGGAGTTGGGAGCTCCACCACACACAGCTCAAAGGAGGAAACTGGCTGCGTTGGGCCTGGATACAGACACTCTTCCAGGGCAAGAAGAGCCAACTACTTTCTTTTTTTGTTTTTTGAGACAGAGTTTTGTTCTGTTGCCCACGCTGAAGTGCAGTGGTACAATGTCGGCTCACCGCAACCTCCGCCTCCCAGGTTCAGTCTCCCGAGTAGCTGGGACTACCGGTGCATGCCACCACACCCAGTTAATTTTGTATTTTTAGTAGAGACAGGGTTTCACCACGTTAGCCAGGCTGGTCTTGAACTCCTGACCTCAGGTGATCTGCCCAACTTGGCCTCCCAAAGTGTTGGGATTACAGGCATCAGCCACTGCACCCGGCCGACAAAGTTCTTTACTTAAGGGCAACTATGTACTAAAAGTCAAAACTGGTGTTTGTTGTGTTCCCACCATATCAGTCATTTTGTATAGGTAAAGTGATTGGATCTACATGTTCCTCCATAATATTGCTATGTATATACTAGTGATACACAGCCATATGCTACATAAAGACATTTCCGTCAATGATTCCACATTTAAAACCATGGTCCCATAAGATTATAATGGAACATATACAGAAACCTGATATGGCCCTTGATATTGGCATTGCAGATCAAGTAGGGGAAATGACTGATATTCAGTAATAATGCTGGGACATTTGTTTTTTCATGTAAAAATATACATATAAATAAAAATACATATAACATCTAGGTTTGTGTAAGTACATTCTATAATGTTTACACAATGACAAAATTGTCTAGTGACACATTTCTAAGAATGTATCCCCATCGTTAAGCAATGCATGACTGTAATTATACTAGACATTCTAGCATGATTCATTCATCATTTCCAATGCTCACAATGGCTCTGCAAGGTAGACCTCATTATACCCACTTTATCTCCATTTTACAGACAAGAAGATGCAGGCTCAGAGACAGTAAACAGCTCAAATTGACAGAACTGGGATTTAAACCCAGAATGTCTCCAAAGCTGACATTCTTTTTTTATCTACAACTCACTACTCCTTGGCTCTTGATTTGAAGTGTGTGTGAGGATCCTTGCAGTAAATCACAATATCTGTGTCATTCAAAATACACTTTAATTATCAGCTATATTGGATTAAAGGTTAAAGAAAGTACACTTTAATTTACTGACTACCACTTGCAAAGCTAAGTTTGGCAAGCAAATGAGTGGGTAGAGAGCAGAGGAGTGCCTGTCTCCAGGACGCCTCTTCCTTCCTGAAGATGGTCTGAGCACACAGGGTCCCCAAGCTGGGCCACAGTCCAGACTAGATTCTTCCCAGAGACATGGGTCACTCGGACTATTCTTGCCCGGTAGGGCAACACGGGTCCCTCCCTAGCTGAGGCAGCGCCAAGGAGGGCACCTGCTTCCTGCTGTCTTAAGGCCACAGTGACCCCGGCTCTGTCTCCCACTCTGCACTTGCACCTTACCTCGTCTTTGAAGAGGCGTGCTTGGTCCTCACAACCTGTCAGGGTCTGAACAAAGCCGAAGACCTTGGAAACCAAAGATGACATGTTGACCAGGGGACAGAGCTTGGGCATGTAGGAGGGCTGGCCTCCACGGCCGAGGTGCTTCTGAGCTGTGCCAATGCTGCTTTTTCTCCCCAGCCTAAAAGGATCTTAGGGTTTCTATGCTGGCAGATGTGCCAAGTTGGGCCCCTTGCTTCTGAGGCCCGGGACTGAAGTCTGTCTCTCCTGTTGGATTTCTGGCTGAAACAGCAGCACAGCCCCTGCCCTCTCTGCCACGATGGGCCTATTAGGAAGTGTCTCACTGGGCAGCTGACAGATGAGCACAAGGTAGTGCCAGGAGTGGTACCAGGTTCTACCTGACCTGGGCCTTTCCACCAGGGTATGGTGAGAGGGAGGAGGAGGGGAAGAGAAGGATAAAGAAGGGCCCTCACTCCTCACCTCATCGATGGTCCACTTGGCAACTGTCGAGGCTGAGATGCCTGCTACTCCTGGCAGGAGCTTGCAGTGCTGCTCCCAGCACACTGAGAGTGAGCGGTCCGGGTGGGCCGACAGGGCTGACATGAAGAGGGACTGGTGCACGACATCGGGCGTGAGTGCTGGAAAGCAGAGGCAGAGGACGGCAGGCCGACGCTGAGGGCTAAACTGTTCCCGAAGCCCATGCATACCCACACCACTCAGGAGACTGGCTGGCAGAGTAGACAGGACCCCAGGCCCCTTCTGACAGCCTGTACAGTTAAGAGGGTGAGCCATATCTCCTGACTCCTCACGCAGTATTCACTCCTGCTGGTAAAGTGGCTCTCTCAAAGACTCTCAGGTCAGCTATTTGGAATGACTCTCACCCCATCTCTCTGAGGCTGCACCACCCTGGGCCCTGCAAGGATACTCTCTTAGAGCTGCTGTAGCATCTCTAAAGACATAATTTTCTAGATGCCATGCATCAAAAGGGTCCTTAACATCCAAACAAGCTCAGCCTTGACGTCAGAAGTCTACTGTTTACTCTTCTTCTCATCGGTCCTTTTGGGCTACGACCAACTTTCTCAGAGCCAAGGTGATTCTGCTTCAGAATCACAGTCCCCCTGAGGAGGCTGAAGACCACCCCTCTGGCCACTACCATTGCCTCAAGCTCCAGTTCCTCCCCCTCCTCCACCAGCCCGGTCTGCACTACTGCCTACGCCAGCACTGGAGGGTGATCCCTGACCCACTCCTCAGCTCCATGTTGCCTGTGGCTTTGCTTCCTGGTCTGCCTTTGGGATCAGTGGCCCCAACCTCCTACCTCAAGCAGCTGTACTGAGCTGATGACTGATGCTGCTCAGCTTGGCCTCCTCCTTGGTGGGGCCTGGCACTTGCCAACTTGGACTTCATCCCCTCTGGTTGCTTTGACAAACCGGGCCCCACTCACTGCTACCAGCCTTGGCTGGCCTTGTGCAATGTGGCCGCTTTCCCAAGGGGTTTTCCCAGCCTCTGTCCATGGTCCAGGAGCATTGGCTCTTTATTCTCCTGGTGCTAATTCCAGATGCTCATTAGTGCAGCACCTCCAAGTGCCCTCTTGTCAAAGACCCTCCCTGTTGGTCATAGATTGTCCTGCCCTCTCTCCTTGAGTGTCTGCCTTTAAGCCTGGCTCTTCCACCCCCATTTACCCACAAAGCCTCGGGGATTCCATCCCCGGCCCTACCAACCACACTTCTGTGCCACTGCCTTCCTGCTGCTCTCTCTGTTCATCAGCAAAACCCTAATACCTGCCCATACCCCAGACAGCCCCATCTCCCTGCTCAGTCAGCTCCTCTCATGGCCCGTCTGGGGCACACCCAGCATCTCTTATGACAGCTACCACCACTAGCACCTTATCTACCTGGCCACAGGTTTGGCCTCTGGTCCACCCAGGTACTCCCTCTTTGAAACCCTGTATCTGGTCCCCTTCATACCCTGGGGTAGGGTTTGGGAGACAACACCAAGTTTGTAGGGAGCTTTTCTCCTTATCTTGCTTCCCCAGAGCACAGGGAAGAGCACAGGCCAGGAGTGCTCACCAGCAGTTAGTGTTTTATCTAACTGTAGACCATCCAGCTGCAGGTCAGACATGTCTCCTCAGACATGGCTCCTCGGTTCCTTCAGTAGCTGACACTTCCAGGCCTAAAGACTAAGCCCAGCCAAGCCCTGTCCTCTCCAGGCAGCCCTTCCTATGGAAGTGTTCACAGCAAACCCCAGAGCCTATGGATGACCAGTGGCTCCTCTGGGTGAGAGGAGAGCTAGAAAAGCAGGGGTGCCCTGCAGAAGTGAGATCTGGGAAATGGCCCCTGCTCTATCCTTAAAGTGCCTCAAGGCTCTGGGTGAGCCCTTCTTTGCCAGCTCCAGGACATAGTCTCAGTCTTGGAAAGATGTAGCTTCCCAAAAATTCTACAGCCTAATTCCGGGATGAACACAGTAGGCAAGTGCCCTCTGGTGGTCAGAACTTGGTCCTGCAGTGGACCGGACTGTGGGTACCACAGGTGGGTACAAGAAATGCCCACTGCAGTTTGATCCTTAGGAGTCCTTACTCTGAGGGTCTAGGTGTTGGCCAAGACCTCAGGTGGGAGACTGAAGAAATTGCCTCTGTTCCCGAAAAGAGGAAACAGTATGAGATGACAGCAAGAGGGAGTGAGCAAGAGACTCAGAATAATAATACTGGCAGGGAGCTGTGCTAAGCACCTCACATGGAGCATCTCAGTTAAGCCTCTCACCACATCATACGATGGGTTCGATTATTATCAGCATTTTACAGATGAGGAAGGTGAGGCTCAGGGAGGCAGTGTCACTCACCCAAGATCTCTCAGCCTGTAAAAGGTAGTCTGACTTCAGGGCTATGCTTTTTATCACTGTTACTTACTGCCCAGGTTACAGAGACTGTTCTTGAAGAACTGGGACAGCTTGGGTCTTGCCAAAGGTGCATTAAACCAAGTGATTCTCAAGGTCTCTTTTAGCCTTAAAACGACATGCATTCCATTCAACTGAGGCATCCCTGCTGTGCATCAGGCCCTGTACCAGTGGCTGAAGACGTAAGACGAATTCACCACCCAGGGGAGGGCTCAGTCACTATGCTCCTCCCCTTGAAGTATGTTATGGGCTGAAATGTGTCCCCGCAAAATTCATATGCTGAAGCCCTAATCCCCAGTGCCTCAGAATGGGACTGCATTTGGAGAAAGGGCCTTTAAAGAGTGATTAAGTTAAAATGAGGTCATTAGGATGGGCCCTAATCCAATTCAGTTGGTATCCTTACAAGAAGAGACACTTGGACACATCACGAGACACCAGGAATGCTTGTGCACAGAAGAAAGACCACGTGAGAGCACAGCAAGAAGGCGGCCGTCTGCAAGCCAAGAAATCAAGCCTGCCAACACCTTGATCTTGGACTTGTGGCCTCCAGAACTGTGAAAAATAAATTTCTATTGTTTAAGCCACCCAGTCAATGGTATTTTGTTATGGCAGCAAGCACACTAATGCAAGGGGAGTAGAAGTGAACTGACATTTGGGTTAGGTGCTTTATGTCTCTTATACCAGCAGCACACAGCAGGAGGAGTCAGGTCAGATCCAAGTTGGAATGCCAACTCTGCCCCTTACAAGGTGAATGACCTTGGGCAAGTGACTTCATCCTCGAGACTCACATTCCTCCTCTCGCAGAAGAACAATATACATGTTAAGAGAACTCGTGTGAGAGTTAGACACAGTATGTGTAAAGCACCTGGCATACTGCCTGGCCCATAGTAGATGCTCAGGAAGCAGTGGTAGTAACCACTGTTATTTCAGGTATTGACAACGGAAAGGCAGGTTTTATTCAGTTATTCAAGTGAGGAAACTGAAGCTCAAAGATGTTAAAGGACTTGCTTAATAAAGTCACGCAGGTAGAAAGTGACAGCTATGGCCTCCTTCCCAGGAAGCATAGAATCAGAGAAGAGCAGGGGCATCATCCTGCTTCACGGTGAGAACCAAAGGCCCCAAGAGGCTCTGCACCCTCCCCACAGACTCACAGCAAGGCCATGGGGGACATGAGACTGGAACCCAAGGTTACTCAAGGCCCCTCCACTGCTTTTGCCACTGCTCTGTGCTCTTAGTATCTCAAACGAAGAGGCACAGCCCTCCTTCTAGCTTCTCCCACTCTGGGAAATCTGTCTCATCCCACCAATGACAGTGCACTCACTGTGAACACTCTGAAGTGGAGGACACACGAGCAGATAACCCAGACTTACTCTGGAAATCCTCCTGCGGAATCTTTCGATACTTCGGAGGGCGTCCAATTCTGGAGAAAGAAGGACCAGTCCATGGCAGGGAATCACTGTCTGGCCCAGTTCGAGAGGCTACGAGGCCCCACACCCCCAGGAAGCCCGGGCCCTGACTCCCTGGCCTCCATACCGGCCATGATGGCGAGGCTTCTTCCTTGGGGAGAAGCCTGAGAGGTTCTTCTTGCGAGCTGAGGCCTCTGAGTCAGACAGCTCTGCTTTCAGCCGGCTCTGGTTCCTCTCAGCCAGCGGGCAGCCTGAGAGGCAATGGTGAGCTGTGAACTTGCCTGTGACATGGCCAGAGCCGTCGCAACCAGGAGTGGGGCACTTCCTGGGGAAGAAGAGGCTTAAGTTGGGTCGAATCCACTGGTCCCTGCTGAGCCCTCTCCAGCCCTGGTCCCATCTGGAGAGTGTCTTAATGGACCCCAGTCGGCTGCATGCAGTAGGTGCAAAACAACCCTGAGAGTCTCTCGGCAGGAACCTTCACTCACCGGTGGTGAAAGCTGTATTTGGATGTCCTAGTGTGGGGCAGGCTCCTATAGCTGAGAGGGGGACAGCCCCCAGGGGAGGCAGAGCTGGGCTCTCTGGGTCCTAGAAGAGCAGAAAGGAGGGGGTCCTCATGGAGTCCTAGGGGTGGGGAGTGGTGGGCAGGGAAGGAGCAGTTTCCACTGGGGAGATCAGCACTAGAAACCCACTCCCCAGGGATGAGGGCCCTGTGTCGGTTGTGACACCATTCTCTGTTACCGGATATCTGCCCCTCTCTGAGTAAGGAGGGCTTAGCTCTCATATGTTAATACTTTGCTGAAACCTGTAGACCACACCCTCAGTCTCTGAGAGAACTCTGGGGGAGAAGAGCCACTCAGAGCTGGTTGGGTGAAGCCATACCTTAGAAGCCACATCGGGCAGATTCATGTTACCCTCTGTTTTTTTTCTTGTTTTCATCCCCAAGACTTTGGTAACTTTTTTAAGGCTCTGCCCATGCTTGGAGAACATTCAAAAAGGATCAACACCCCATGTGAGACAAACACAGTTGCAGCAGGGAAATAAGGAAGGGGAATCCTAAGGGTGAAAATGGGGCTGAGCAGCCCAGTGACCTGAACTCTAATCCCTGCCACACAGACAATGAGAATTTACTTTAGGAAGCCAGCATGTCCTTAGCAAACACAGTGCATGCTCAGTGTGGCTCTGCTAGATGCTAAGAGAAATCCCTTAGTGCCTGACCACCTCTGAAGCATATGCTACCAAGTGAGCTCGCCCTTTTGCACCTCAACACCCCAAACCCCGACAACTGGGGTAGCCAGAAGCACTGCTTAGTGTAGCATATGGGGTGGGGTGGATGGGGGATTCCGAAACTCATGGTAGGCATCAGAGCCCTCTGTGTCATATTTGGGCATGGGTTGTCAGAGCTCTGTAGGCAAACTACAGGACTGTCAGAACTTGGGGGGAAAGGAAAAGATCAGAGTGCCCTAGGGGTACACACGGAGAGGAGGTTGCAGGGGATGTCCTGTCTTGGAGCACCAGCCGGCAGGGTGGATGTCTGGGTGGTCAGCGTCGATCCAGAAATCATAGCCATGACTCCAGCCATCAAAGTGGATCTGGGGAGGAAATGCTCTTGGAAGTCAGGCGTTTCTCATGGAGCCCAGCTCAGCCAGGAGGTCCTCTCCCCAACCCTGGGACCCGTCAGAAGCTAGATCCTGGATTGGAAGAACCAAGGGGCCAACCCTGGAATGATCAGTCTTGGCCACCACATTTTCCAAGGGCATCACTCATCAAGTTACTGGCATCTCCCAATGGCAGTCCTTGGGTGGGACGAGGATTTGTCCACCCTAAAATAATTTAGGCCCATTTTACAGATGATGTAAGGCTTAGAGAGGGAAAATGACTTGTCCAAGCCCACAAAAATAAGTCACAGATGAGGCAAGAATGAGATTCAAGATCTTTGGCTTCATCTCTCTCACGCCATGATGCCCTTGACCTCTAAGCAGTCTATAGAATTCCTGCCCAACTGGCCTGTCCACTTCCCAGCCCTAGGGTCCCAGAGCCACCTTTATCCGATGGTCCTCCACATCCTCCACGCTGGCCACGCGAATCAGGGCTGGGTTCCTGCGGTCCACAGCCTCCAGCTTCATGTTGACCAGGAAGCTGTGAGGGGGTCGCTGCAGAGGGGACAGCTTCCTTCAGGCCAAGGCCCAGCTCAGCAGAGCTGAGGCCCCACAGAGGGAGCCCAAATGCTGTGCCTGGGGAAACTGGGGCTTGCCCAAAGGAGAAAACTAGTGCCCCAGCCTGGCTAGTTGAGTGCTCCATGTCTTTCTGAGCTCAGCTCTGGGGGCAGGGAGCACTGACTCACCACCTTGAAGGCCCAAGCAGGGACAGCAGAGGCCCCAGTTTCTTCCAGATATTTCTCCCAACAGAAGTTATCAGGGTCTGGGTAGTCTGGAGGAGAGGATGAGAGCAATGTCTAGCCACCCAGGTGTACTGGGGAAGCCCTCTGCCCCCAAGCAGGACTACGAACATGGAAGGGACAGAGGCCCTTGGATTAGAATCTCCCCCACCATCACCACAGCCAGCTCCTTGCACTGGGCTCCTCAGGCAGATGGGTGCTAGTAGAACCAAACACAGCACCACCCTAATAGTTTACAGGGCTGTCTGGGAACCCTGACTCCTGTCACTCTTGGCCTGTTGCTCCCACCCCAGACCCATTTGAATCTCTGTTGTATTTGGGCCAATGCAATGCTTCCAGGAGGAAGGACTCATTTTCTTTACTTCTGATTCCCTGTTTCCTTGCTGAGATGGTCATGTAACTTTCTTCCCCTAAACCCCAATGGAGTCAGGGTTTGACAGGAGTCTCCTAAAATCAAAGGGTTCTCAACTCCCAGGCCAAGAAGCTGAGGCTTCAGGACATGTCTGTTCTCTCACCCTGACCCTAGAGAGCCAGCTACCGAGGCACTACTGGTAGGCGGTCAGTGGAGAGGGAAGTGGAGCCAGGCTTAGGGAAAGGGACTTGCTCAGGCTGCAGGGTCACCTTGTGGAGGGGTGAGGGGCTTTCCTTGCTTCTGGCACCAGCCCACTGGGTGGATGTAGGGGCTGCTGGGATCACACCTGAAATCCAAGAACATGTCACTGTCCCAAGAGCAACTTGAGGCCCTGAGCCTGCCACCCTCTGATAGCATGGCTCAGGGCCCACCCTCATCTACTTCTTAGTGAGAGGGAGACAGATGGCAATGACAAAGTTAGAAAATTGCAACAGGAATTACAAACTCTACCATCACCATGATATCTAAGGGAAAATCATGAATCATAGGGGTTTGCTCATCTTAACCATGGTATTTTTAGATGAAACATTTAATATTGAGCTATATTTCTTACGATAAAACTCAATTCAATTATCTTCCAACCCAAGGAAGATCTGAATGTCAGAATTGGACTGAGTGGGGCTACATGGTACCTGAGATATGAAAGCAGTTGCCCCCTGCCATCCCCTCGCCCCCTGAGACCACGTCTGGGCCCTCCCACTACCAGTAGTCATAAGTATCATCCCAGTTGTCGAAGTGCACCAGGAAGCGGCTGTCCACCACATCGGTCACACTGGCCACGCAGACAAGGGAGGGGTTCATGCGGTCAACAGCCTCCAGCTTCATGCCCACCTGGAAGCCCAGGGGTGGGGGACTCTAGGGGAAAAAGAGGGGCTGCCATGGCCAGGGCCAAGCTGGCTAGCACCAGCCCCAAGCCCATTGGCAAACAAAGGAATAGGTTCTCTAGGAAAGCCTGGGGTGTGGGCAGTGAGAAAGGAAGGGGAAATAAGCTGGGAAAGAAGGCCCTCCAGGGCAGAATTATAACCTGAGCCCTGAGGCGCTCAGGAACCTCTGGTCTCCAAAGTGCACTCAGAGGTCTGGCTTGTGCCAGAAGGTAAGTGCCTGGAAAGAGGCTATGCGTTCGCCCAAAGAACCTGGCAAATCAAGTATAAATCTTCCCTACCCAGACAATCCCTCCCAGCTTGTCCTGAGGCAGTTGTGGCAATAGTGGGGTGACTGGGAAGAAACAGTGGACATCTATGGCACAGAAGCAGGCGGGGAACCAGTACAAACTGAGTACCTGCCATGTAAGCTTCAAAAGACATCACCTCCCTGGACCTTTACAACAACCCTATTCCCATTTAAGAAGTTAAATCACTTGGCCCAGAACACAATGCTAGTCAATAGTGGGGCCACTATTTAAACAGTTTGGATTAGAAGTCGGCATTTGTTGTCACAATAGCAGATGGGACCCCACCTGTCACCTGGGAACTTGCAAGTATGAACTCTGGGGCTGGACTGGGGTGGGGGAGTAACTGTCTCTGCCTGAAGAGCATGGTGGAGTCCCGGGCCCATGGGGACTCTAGACATTCAATATGGTTGTTTTTTTTTTAGACACAGGGTCTCACTCTGTCGCCCAGGCTGGGGTGCAGTGGTACAATCACAGCTTGCTGTAGCCTCGAATTCCTGGGCTCAAACAATCCTCCCACCTCAGCTAGCTACTGTAGTAGCTAGGACTACAGGCACATGCCACCATGCCCAGCTAATTTAATGACATTTTTTATATAGATAGGGTCTCACCATGTTGCCTGCGCTGGTCTCAAACTCCTGGGCTCAAGTGATCCTCCCGCCTCAGCCTCCCAAAGTACTGGAATTACAGGTGTGAGCCACCGCACCCAGCCAATATGATTTATATATATATATATATACACACACACACTTTTCTTTTTTGAGATGGAGTTTCGTACTTGTTGCTGAGACCAGAGAGCAATGGCGCGATCTTGGCTCACTGCAACTTCCACCTCCCAGGTTCAAGCGATTCTCCTGCCTCAGTCTCCTGAGTAGCTGGGATTACAGATGCCCAACACCACGCCCAGCTCATTTTTTCTATTTTTAGTAGAGACGGGGTTTCACCATGTTGGCCAGGCTGGTGTTGAACTCCTGACCTCAGGTGATCCACCCGCCTCGGTCTCCCAAAGTGCTGGGATTACGGGCATGAGCCACCGCGCCCAACCCAGTATAATATTTTTAATGGGGGCTCCCTATATATCCTAGGCCTTTTGGTTGGGATTATGTGAGATACTTTAACTGCTGGATAAGCTGCCAGCTGCCTTGAACAGAGGAAAGGACAAGGGATGAATTGTTAGAAATAAATGGAGGAATCTCAATGTTGGGCAAAAGGAAGAAAAAAGAAGCTCCCAGAATAGAGGCATTGACCTTACACCAAAGAACTGCAGAGCAAACCAAAGCAAGAATACATGAGCAATGATATCTCAGTGCTCAGACTAGGGTAGTGGGTCAGGGGCTCCAAGGGGATGTGAGGACAGGATATCTGCAGTAGCGAAGGAGGGAAGTCGGGAAAAACCTGTAACCAGCTTCCCATCTCTGGCCCTGGACCCTGCCCAGCTGTGCCCCTCCCCATCTGATATGAGAGATCATAACAAAGCTGAGAGAACCAGTAGATTAACTTCCTTCTGATGAGTCAGATACCCTGGGCCAGCTGCAGTGACTCTGGGACTTCGGGGTGACATCCACTCTCACTCAGGGGCACTCACGTGGCTCTGGCTCACAAACAGGTGCTTGGGGGCAGCCTGAGCTCTTGTGCTGCGCAGGTACTGGCTCCAGCTGAACTCCTCCTCCTTGTAACCTAGGCCCCTCGAGGGGGATGAACAGAGCGCCGTGCAGAGTCTGGGCCACGGCAGGGCACCCCAGAGTGAAGCAGCAGAATCAGGCATGCCTGAGGACCACCCTCCCCCAGCCCTCAAGAACTTGCCCAGGGATCCCCTACTACTGAAGCAGGACATGAGTGGACACTCAAACAGCAAGCGCAAAGCGGAAGTCCTAGGGCTTCTGGTCAACTTGGCCCCAGGGCAGAGTCATCAGGACGCGATGAAGAGAGGCTGACTTTGGAACAGCGTACAGGGTCAGAAAACAAAAGAGTTGGAAGCCAGGGGACCCAAGGGGAAGAAGCAAAAGGTCTGAGGACTCACTGCCTCACTGTGACCAACCCAGCTAGGCCTTACCTTTGGGAGGCTGCAGCTTGTGCCCCGTCTTCTCAAACCAGCCAGCAGGGTGAATGTCAGGGGAGTTGGCATTGACCCAGAAGTCATGGCACTCAGAATACCCATCAAAGTGCAGGCGTAGGCGATAGCCACATACCTGGCCCCATGAGGGGAATCAGGGACTCCAATGTCAGGAGATGCCCCACTCCTCATCTCCCTCACCTCTCCTGGCCCAGTCTGGTGGTCTCAGAAGCTCTAATGCTAGCAGGTTCCCCAACCCCACCTTTCTTTCCTCCCAGGTGTACCCCATCCTGTACTATTCTGCAGTGAGGACAATTCATGTACTCACGAGCCCTGAGTTCTGGATACAAGGGAGGTGGACCCATGAGAGTCTCCTGCCCTTTTGAGCCCTGGACAGAATTCTGAGGGCAGCCACCAAGGCTCAGGACTGCTGAGGGCTCCTGATGACTGTTCCCTCTGTTACCTTCTCTCACTGCTCCCCACTCACACTCTGCTTCCAGTCTTGCTGAGCTAATAGCAATTCCTTGAAGGTAGCAGTCTGTTCCATGCTCCAGGGCTTTTGCCCACTTTGCTCCTTCTGCCTGGAGCTCCCTCCTTATTCACAACTTATCTCTCAAGACTCTGCAAAGGAGGCCCTTCCTCTATGCTTTTCCTGCTCCTCAGACAGATCTGACCCAGCTGTGCCTCCCAGCTCAAGTCTGTTGCCACCCCCATGGCATGTCACTGACACGTTTATTTGGCTGATTCCCCAGACAACTGTGAGCTCCTAGAGGACAAGGACTTTGTTTGACTCACGCCAACATCCCTGGCCCTCGGGATCTCCTCAAGCTCCCCCAGAGTGGACAGTATACATTCATCCAGTAATAGGACTGTCCCATGACACTCCATGTGGTTTTTTTTCTTTTAAGCTTTCTATGTATTCCAACTTAATCCCCTACTAGATTGTGTGTGCTCTGAGGCGAGGGAGGTGTCTCCTTCTATGTCCCCAGCAAGATCCATCAATCTACACTGAGAGACATCATCAGAAAGGTTGTACCAAGCCCCAGCTCACCTCAGCCACAGTGAGGATGAAGTACATGGACGGGTGTTGAGGGTCAATGCCTTCCAACTTCATGCCCAGTTTGAAGCCATTCTTGTTGTGAGTGACTGCCTGGGACTGTCAACGCACAGAGTGGAGAGGACCCAGCTTCCATCCAGCCTTATCCTTGCCTAGTGGGCTTGGGGTGAAGGAGCTGCCTTTAGGCCCCACCCGCCTGGTATTTCCAAAGGGGCAACTTATTTGGGGATCGTTACTTCAGGGATCTAGAGAGAGAGAGAATATCTCCCAGGTCCCTTGAAAAATGTGGGTGAGTCAGGGCTGGACTCACCAAGGGCTCCCTCTCACCAAAGTCATGGAAAGATCAATGCTGAATTGAGTAGAAGTCACCAGAATTCAAAAGTCTGCAGGCCCCGTGATGGGTGAGCCTAGCTTCCACCTCTCTATTTCTTCCCACCCTGCCAGCCCCTTATGGCGGGCCCTTTTCCACTCTGGGCCCCTAAACAGTCTCTGCCTTTCCATTCTGTCAGTCCACTGAGGCATGCCTGACACAGAAAACGCCAGAAGGCCTAAGTTTGGTGGTGTGTCCCTGGACTGGGAAGACAAGCTCTTCCTAGGGGGAAATTGTCCAACTCACGTCCTGGAAGAGGCTGACTGGGGCAGTAATGGCCTTCTGCTCCTCTAGGTAGGATTCCCACGACCAGCCTTCCTTCTTCTCACCTGTTGCTGTGGAAAGGGGACAGACAGGCTAACTCCTGGGCTGCTCCTGATGTATGACTTTCTTCAGCTTCCCGTGACCAAGCTCTACCTTCATCCCCAAAACAAACCTTTGTCTGTATTCACATGTACCCTCTGGTCCAACCCACCATGATGGTGCCAGACACAGGGGGCTGGGGGAAGGCTCGGTCTCAAGTGAGGCTACACCAAATTCTGCCTGTCACTTCCCCCCTACCCCCTCAGGCCACTGTCAGCAGAACTACTCTGGATCATTCAGCAACTGACTGAAGTTTCAAAGTCTCAGCCACAGAGGGACCCTGTCCTCTGACATGACAAAGCTGAGTGACAAGTCGTGTGCCAGAGAACTTAGTCATAATGCCATCTAAACTCACAAGGAAAGGAGAGGAAAAAAAGAAATGAGAGGGAAAACATGAAAATAGGAAGAAGTGGAAGAGTTGGGAGAAATAAGAAACATGGTTGGGCATGGTGGTTCATGGCTGTAATCCCAGCACTTTGGGAGGCTGATGCAGGTGAATCACTTTGAGGTCAGGAGTTTGAGACCAGCCTGGACAACATGGTGAAACCCCGTCTCCACTAAAAATACAAAAATTAGTTGGGCGTGGTGGTACATGCCTGTAATCCCACCTACTCGGGAGGCTGAAGCAGGAGAACTGCTTGAACCTGGGAGGCAGAAATTTCAGTGAGCCGAGATCGCACCACTGCACTCCTGCCTGGGCGATAGGGCGAGGCTCCGTCTCAAAAAACAAACAAAAAACCAAAAATTATCCAGGCGTGGTGGCATACACCTGTAGTCCCAACTGCTTTGGAGGTTGAGGCAGAATGGCTTGAACCCGGGAGGTGGAGGCTGCAGTGAGCTGAGAACATGCGGCTGCACTCCAGTCTGGGTGACAGAGGGAGCCCCTGTCTCAAAAAAAAAAAAAGACAAAACAAAAAAACCCCACTTTTTTGATTCTTCTTCCCCTGAACACTTACGGAGACTTACACAAATGTGCATATGTGTGCTTGGTGGGTGCCCCCAGAGTGGATACACTGAATTTCACAGCCCTCCCAGACACACAGCCTGTGTGCACACACATATACTCACACACATACACTATGGTCAGGGCCTACGCCCAGGTCTTGGAGAAGTCTCAGGGTCCTGGGGAGGGAGATGAATTCCCCTGCAGCACCTTCAATCTAACCTGAGGTGGAGTCCTAGCCTCTAACAGAGGACAAACACCCTTTGAAGGCTAGAATAGCCAGTTACATGTAGGTTGACCAGATCAGCATGAACCGTCTCCAGCTGAAGGCTACAGACAACTAAAGAGGTAACAACTCACAAGAATCCACTCATACCCCTTAGGTAAATGGCTCCAGCTTCTTCTAGAAACTTCTACACTTCTATTTTGTCATCTGTGAAATGCAGATATCCACCATAGAGGATCACTATGATGATTAAGTCAGATCTATGTATATATGATCCTTATGAAACACAGAACGCTGTACTTCTGTTACCAGTGCTTCCTGGGTCTTCACTAAGTCTGTAGGACTGGATTGTAGCTTTGCTTTTCTCTGCTTCTCTTGGCTACTGCCCTGGATAATTCAGGCTTGGAGTGGTCTGTCTCTCAGGAAGATGTTTTTTTTCCCTTTTTGCTTTAGTTGGGACCTAAGTGGCTAGAGGCACCTGTTTTTGTTTTTTGTTTGTTTTGTTTTGAGACACAGTCTTACTCTGTCGCCCAGGCTGGAGTGCAGTGGTGCAATCTCAGCTCACTGCAGCTTCTGCCTCCCAGGTTCAAGCAATTCTCCTACCTCAGCCTCCAAGTAGGGATTACAGATGCCCGCCACTATGTGTAGCTATTTTTAAAATCTTTAGTAGAGACTGGGTTTCACCATGTTGGACAGGCTGGTCTCGAACTCCTGACCTCAGGTGATCCACCTGCCTTGGCCTCCCAAAGTGCTGGGATTACAGGCATGAGCCACCGCACTTGGCCTAGAAGCACCTGTCTTGCAGTTGCCTAAATTCCTCAGTCACTGTACCAAATCTTGAGATCTCAACTGCCTGATCCAGTTGGGCCACAGCAGATATTTTGTTCATCAGTGGATCAAGTGAGCTATCAAACTCTCAGGGACCTAGGTGGACACCAATCTACAGCTCATCTCTTCTGGCTATCCTTTGTCCTGAGTAAAACCTGGATTGTCCCTTAGAACATATCACCTACTATGTTCCCTCAAGAATCCCTCCAGTTCTCCACTCAGTCTTCATCCATTCTTACTGAGTAGGGAAAAGAGAAGAGAGAGTAGACTTCAGGATGCCATCATCCTGCTGTTTCTTGCCACTGGGATTCCACATCACCATGCATAAGACAAGACTTCACTTGACAAAAAAAAAAAAAAAAAGACAAAAGTCTTTACTTTTCCCAAATTTCTTCTACTATGACAGAACCCTTCCCAACAGCCATTTCTTCCTCCCTGGATGACTTTCTTCTTTTTGCCTCACTCTTCCCAAACCGTAACCTCAGTAAAGGGGTTGACTACCTGCCAGATTTCCTGTCTCAGGCACCTCTGCTGTTCTTTGGTGCTTCAATTCTCAGTTTGCTTCCCTTTACCCATACTCCAGAGGCCAAGCTCGGAGACCCCCATGCCACAGCAGACACCTCTGACCAACACCCTCTATCTGCCATTATCTCTTACCACTGGTCCCCTGAAGATGTCCCTCCCTGGGTCTGTACTACCTTCATATTCACTCACAACACTTACCAAGCATACATTCTTCAGTTTACCATCATGCACCTCTTTACTTGACCTTAGCCATTCCTTTTACTATTTAGCGGTTAAACCTGTGTGCCATGTCTGGTACTAGACGTTGGGGGTACAGAGATGCCTGAAACACTTCATATACATGGTCTCCTTGAGTCCCCATAATGCCCTGAGATGATAGAGAGGGCTCATAGTAACCCCTTTCACAGGTGAGGACAGAGATTCAATGTAATCCACTGGAAAGAGGCCTGACCACCAAATCCTTCAGCAATTACTAGATTCCTTCCCTGACCAAGCCCCCAGCCAAATTCAGTTTCCTGCCTCCTTTCTCTATTGGTAAACAATGGGCTGAGCCCTTAGGCACACCCCCAAATCCAAGTAAGTCTCAAGGCTCCTGTGTATAGTTATACAATCTGTGTACTGTATATAGGTGCCCAGCCAAGGGAGTGAACAGGGCTAAAATCCAGCCGGGACTTTCTGCCAAGCCAAGTGGCTGAGTCTATTGTGAAGAAAGGTTGCCCTTTTCTAACTGGTCTGCCCAGGAGAAGTACTTTTTTTTTTTCCTTTTTTCTTTTCTTTTTTTTTTTTTGAGATGGAATCTCACTCTATTGCCTAGGCTGGAGTGCAGTGGCGCGATCTCAGCTCACCGCAAGCTCCACCTCCCACGTTCACGCCATTCTCCTTCCTCAGCCTCCTGTGTAGCTGGGACTACAGGCGCCCGCCACCACGCCCGGGTAATTTTTTGTATTTTTAGTAGAGACGGGGGTTTCACCATGTTAGCCAGGATGGTCTCGATCTCCTGACCTCGTGATCCGCCTGCCTCGGCCTCCCAAAGTGCTTGGATTACAGGCGTGAGCCATCGCGCCCGGCCGAGAAGTACTTTTTTTTAATAACTTGTACAAAGCTACCATATTGGCTAGCGGTGGCACTGATCCTCTCTCCAGTTCCAGAAATGCTCCTTTGTTTATTCCTGCTTCCTTAGACCAGATGCTCTTGGATAGCACTTTCTTTGGCAAGCTCAGCCTGATCTAAAACTGAAACTTGTAACTTCTCTGCCAAAGCCTGTGGCCCTTTCGGTATTCGTTACCCTAGTCAATGGCACCACCGTCCATTCATCCAGTCACGCAAGCCAGAAACTTGGAAGTGATCATTTGTGCTTTTTTTTTTTTTTTTAACTCCCCAGGATCCTTACGTTCTACTGATTCCAACTCCTAGGTATCTCTTGGATCTATATCAATCTCTCCACATTTACTGTCCTTGCTTTGAACCTAGTCCAAAAGCCTCTTAACTGGTCTCTGCCTCACCCTTATTCTACTGTCAGAATACATATCAAATAAAAAACCTGTTTATTTTCTTTGCTTTAAGTTCCATGGCTTCTCATTTCCAACCCAAAACCCAAAAATCTAAACACCTTTCCACACCACACACAGTGCCAGTGAACTAGCTACTCCTCATCAGGCCAGCTTCATCATGCATTTCCATGCCCCTGTGTGTCTGTGCCTCTGCATAGGTTGATACTTCTGCTTTAAAATCCCACCCCCACCTTGTTCCATTATCCTATCTTTTTCACATCCTTCAAGACGTAGCCATAGTTCCAGCACCTAGCACAAGACTTTACATAAGGCCGGGCGCGGTGGCTCACGCCTGTAATCCCAGAACTTTGGGAGGCCAAGGCGGGCGGATCACAAGGTCAGGACATCGAGACCACGGTGAAACCCCGTCTCTACTAAAAATACAAAAAAAAGTTAGCCGGGCGCCGTGGCGGGCGCCTGTAGTCC
Organism: Rhinopithecus bieti; assembly: GCF_001698545.2. Lineage (NCBI taxonomy): Eukaryota > Metazoa > Chordata > Mammalia > Primates > Cercopithecidae > Rhinopithecus > Rhinopithecus bieti. Next base: position 4,467,782 of record NW_016806836.1, read on the forward strand.
CAGCTACTCGGGAGGCTGAGTCAGGAGAATGGCGGGAACCCGGGAGGCGGAGCTTGCAGTGAGCCGAGATAGCGCCACCGCACTCCAGCCTGGTGGACAGAGCGAGACTCCATCTCAAAAAAAAGACTTTACATAAAATAGATGCACAACAAATGGTTGTTAAATGACCATACGGATGGATGGATGGATGAATGGATGGATGGATGAATGGATGGATGGATGAAATATCATCCCATCTACCCCATGGAGCCTTTCTATACTCCAGCAGGGAGAGTTTATTCTGTGACAGCCCCTTGTATTTACATATCTCAAACATAACACTTATTATATGGTTACATAATAATCTGTTGACATATCTATTTCTGCAACTAGATTATGAGCTCATTAAGTGCTAGTACTGTTTTGCTTACTCTGAACTCTTAGCATCTAGCCCACTATCTGGTACATAGGAGGCACTTAGTATTTGTTAAATAAGAGAACAATGATGGAAATAACTACATATCAAAAACTGAGATGCAGCCAAAGCAATATTTAGAGGAAAATGACAGCCTTAAATAAACATATTAGAAAAGGAGGATGGCTAAAATTAATGAAATTTAAAAATCAAAATAAATCTGTCTCATGAAGTTAGCAAAGTAAAATTAACCCAAAGAAAATGGAAATAAAAATTTTTAAAGACAAATAAAATTAGTACATTTCTGGAAAGACTGATTAATAAACAAAGACAGACTCTGGGAGGCTGAGGTGGGAGGACTGCTTAAGGCCAGGAGTTCCAGACCAGCCTGGGGGCAACATAGTGACATCCTGTTTCTATCTTCTTTTTTTTTTTTTTTTTGAGACGGAGTCTCTGTCACCCAGGTTGGAGTGTGGTGGCGCAATCTCAGCTCACTGCAACCTCCGCCTCCTGGGTTCAAGCGGTTCTCCTGCCTCAGCCTCCCGAGTAGCTGGGATTACAGGCATGCGCCACCATGCCCAGCTAATTTTTTGTATTTTTCCTCTCTCCACTTCCAGAAATGTAGAGATGGGGTTTCACCATATTGGCCAGGCTGGTCTTGAACTCCTAACCTCAGGCGATTCGCCCACTTTGGCCTCCCCTGTTTCTATCTTTGAAAAAAGTTAAAAATAAAAAGAAAATAAGAGAAATTTTTAAATGTCCTACAGATACTAAAAGGATAAGGGTATCTTATCCTTTTAAGGGGATCTTGCTGACCAGTGCAGACCTTCAGGAGAGTAGTCCAAGTGCAGGCCTGCTATAGTCTCCTGTCTGCACAGGTGAGAAGAGAACAATGTCGCAGGATACCGGTCCACAAGTGCCTTTGCACTGGTTTGGCTGTTGGCTAGGCAGCACTGGTTGCCTCTGGAGGGATCACTGACTATGCAAAAGCAGGTAGAATGCCACTCCTCTCTGGGGGTTTAACAGGCCTGGGTGCTTATCAGCTGTCAGGATCCAAGGGATGCTTGGGTTTTCCTAGCTACATCTTTCCACCCTTTTGATGACTTCCTTTACTTAATCACCTAGTCTCATGCCTACCTCTACACATCAGTGAAATTGCTCTCTTCAGATACTAAGGTCAAAATCCAATGACCTATTCTTATTCTTCAACCCTTGATCTTCATGTGCTGCCCACCACCCATTCCATCTTGTCATTTCTTTCTTACCCACTCTCTTTGTTCTATTCTTCTTCCTCCTCCTGCCTCAATCCTGCTCCTCAATGGTGCAAACCTAGAAACGAACACAGTACTTCCCTCCCACCTTCTTTCCTTTCTTCTCATTCCCTCGGAAAGCTTCTTCAGCATACTATCAGTTACTTCAGTACAGATAATTCAAAAATTAATGGTTCTAGTCAGACCTTTCACTACAATGTCTACAGAAAAGACAGAAAATGTAAAGGGAAGAACAGAATGCCAAGATTCAAGAAGAACCAATTAATTACAAGCAGTCATCAGGGTACTACTATGTGCTGGGTCTTTTTGCTCTCAATTTGCTAGAGATATTTGTGTGTTTACCTCTCTCCTATAGAGCATGGTTAGCCAATTCATAATCAGTTCATTTTAAGACACTGAAGGTTTAACCAAGAGCCTGATATTTATGTTTAACATGTGCCTTATAGGGATCTGCGCCTCGGAAAACCAAACTGAAGAGGCTGGACTCCAAAATGTTATAGTCTATTGTTTACCTGGTGTCAGCCATTAAAATTACCTTTGGTTTCTAGGAAGTATAAATGGACCTTTTTTGAAAATGTAATGAAAGTCATGGACAACTCACATAAACAAGTCACAGAATTTTGCATATAAACTTAGATTAAGGACCACAGTTAAGTCAGTGTTGCTTTAAGTGGCATACTGATCCATGTCTGGTACTGAATTACACACTCATATTCTCAACTTGATCACCAACTCCATATGGCAGTCCTTGTATTTCAATATAAAATCTGTTTTCACATCCAATTTAAAATGGGCAAGGATCTGAATAGACATTTCTCCAAAGAAAATATATAAATGGCAAATAAGCATATATAAACATGCTAACATCATTAGCCATCAGGGAAATGCAAATCAAAACCACTATGAGATACCACTTGATAACCTCTAGAATGACCATAATAAAAAAGATAATAACAAGCATTGGTAAAGATGGGGATAAACTGGAATCCTCATATACTGCTGGTGGGAATGTATAATGGTGCAGACACTTTGAAAAACAGTGTGACAGTTCCTCAAAAGGCTAAACATGGAGTTACCATATGGCTGAACAATTCCGCCCCTAAGTATATACCCAAGAAAAATAAGTCCATATGTCCACACAAAAACATGTATACAAATGTTCATACTGGCATTATTCATAATAGCGCAAAAGTAGAAGCAACCCATATGTCCATCAAATAAACAAAGTGTGGTATGCCCATACAATGGAATATTATTCAGCAATAAAAGAAGCACATACAGCCTAAAACATGTAAACCTTGAAAACATTGTGCTAAGTGAAGAGCCAGGCATAAAAAACTACAATACGTAATTCCATTTACATGAAATGTCCAAAATAGGCAAATCTGGTATACAGAAAGCAGACTGCTGGTGGCCTAGGCCTGGAGGGAGTTTAGGGGGAACGATGGCTAATAGATATGGGACTTCTTTTGGGAGTGATGGAAATGTTTTAAAATTTATTGTGGTGGTGGTGGTTACAGAACTCTGTGAGTGAACAAACAAACAGAAAAACCCACTGAATTGTATACTTCAAATGGATGAATTGTATGGTGTGTGAATTATATCTCAATAAAGCTATTAAGAACCGGTACCTTGGCTGGGCACGGTGGCTCAAGCCTGTAATCCCAGCACTTTGGGAGGCCGAGACGGGCGGATCACGAGGTCAGGAGATCGAGACCATCCTGGCTAACATGGTGAAACCCCCGTCTCTACTAAAAAATACAAAAAAAAAGAAAAAAAAACTAGCCAGGCGAGGTGGCGGGCGCCTGTAGTCCCAGCTACTTGGGAGGCTGAGGCAGGAGAATGGCGTAAACCTGGCAGGCGGAGCTTGCAGTGAGCCAGGATTGCGCCGCTGCAATCCAGCCTGGGCGACAGAGCAAAACTCCGTCTCAAAAAAAAAAAAAGAACCGGTACCTTATAAAAATGTATGGAAAAAGCACTAATCATTAAAAAATTGACAAATTGGGCATCACCAAAATGAATTTTCTGCTCCTTAAAAGACACCATTTAAAAAAAAAAAAAAAAAGCAAGAGCAGGTTGCCTGTAGTCCCAGTTACTCAGAAGGCTCAGGTAGAAGGATCCTTTGAGCCCGGGAGTTTGAGGCTACAATGTGCTATGATTGTATTGTGAATCGCCACTGTACTTCAGCCTTGGCAATACAGCAAGACCTCATCTCTTTTTCTTTTCTTTTTTTTTTTGAGACGGAGTTTCACTCTTGTTGCCTAGGCTGGAGATCAATAGCATGATCTCGACTCACCGCAACCTCTGCCTCCCGGGTTCAAGCGATTCTCCTGCCTCAGACTCCCAAGTAGCTGAGATTACAGGCATGCGCCACCATGCCCGGCTAATTTTGTATTTTTAGTAGAGATGGGGTTTCTCCATGTTGGTCAGGCTGGTCTTGAACTCCCGACCTCAGGTGATCCGCCCGCCTCGGCCTCCCAAAGTGCTGGGGTTAGAGGAGTGAGCCACCGAGCCCAGCTTTTTTTGTTTTGAGTCAGGGTTTCATTCTGTCACACAGGGTAGAGTGCAGTGGTGCACTCTCTCGGCTCACTGCAACCTCTGCCTCCTGGGTTCAAGTGATTTTCCAGCCCCAGCCTCCTGAGTAGCTGGGACCACAGATGCTCACCACCATGCCCAGCTAATATTTGTATTTTTTGCAGAGATAGGGTTTTACCATGTTGCCCAGGCTGGTCTCGAATTCCTGAGCTCAAGTGATCCATCCACCTCAGCCTCCCAAAGTGCTGGGATTACAGGCACCATCCCTAGCCTTAAAGCGTATTTTTTTTTTTCTTTTATTCCCCCAAGACAGAGTCTTGCTCTGTTGCCTAGGCTGGAGTGCAGTGGCGCGATCTCAGCTCACTGCAACCTCCTCCTCCTGGGTTCAAGCAATTCTCCTGCCTCAGCCTCCCGAGTAGCTGACATTACAGGAGTGAGCCACCAAACCTGGCTTTTTTTTTTTTTTCCCTGTATTTTTAATAGAGATGGGGTTTCACCATGTTGGCCAGGCTGGTCTCAAACTCCTGACCTCATGATCTGCCCACCTCGGCCTCTCAAAGTGCTGGGATTACAGGCATGAGCCACCGTGCCTGGCCTTAAAGTGTATTATTTATCATACCTTTATTGTAGGTATGGATAGGAAAAAATACAGTATCTATAGGGTTCAGTACCATCCATGGTTTCAAGCGTCCACTGGGGTTCTTGGAATATATTCCCTGCAGATAAAAGGAGACTACTGTAACTGTTACCACAATCAGAATATCTATGAACAACTAAGTAAGCTGTAGAAACTTGCAATGGTGTGTGTTAGAAAATGATCATTTACAAAACATGGTTATCGAAAAGGAGAAGACCTATGAGAGAGAAGGCCCGAATGGGCACACGAGTCACACGTTTTTAACTCTTAAACTATTGGAGCACTCCGTCAGCACTAGGTATGTCAGGTCTGTGTCACATGAATTGAACAGCTGGCCATCAAACTGCCAAATAGAGTATAGATCCAACATAGATACAAGAAACTCAAGCAATCCCAACCCCCATTCCTACCCCCCAGATTCTTTTGTCAGAAGACTCTGAAAATGAGTAGAAAACATTTCAGTCAAAGATGCAAACTTCTGTCTACTGATATAGTTTCTTTCCTTGGAAAACAAAACAAAACAAAACAAAAGGCACTGAGGGAAATGTCACACTACTATTGACAGTTGAGGCAGTGAGTAGTGCGCATCCAAAGATAACTTCGCCTGATCAACAGGACCCAGCTGAAAGAATGCTGATTTACGAATCTATTTATCTAAGCAAGATAGAGCAGTTGAGCCAACAGTAGTTAACACACTGCTTCTTTCCTCTGCATAAGTCTTAAGAGGCCATAAACCAAAGAGAGCTAAACCTTTGCCTTCTGATATGAATACCATAGGTGAGACACAATAGTGAAATTCTGGTTTGGTTACAATGGGCAGAAGTTGGAAGAGGCACTATAAAGTTCAGAGCCCTGGGTGCAGATTGGGCTCCTCCAGCTGGTACTGGATCCATCAAGGCAGGATAATGTCCTAAGAAATGACCTCATCTGTCTGGTTCTCTGTAGGACGGGAAAGACAGTGACTGAGGCAACTAAGCCATAGTCCAAGAGAAACCACCAACATACAAATCATCTATTCCTCCACTGAACAAACACTGATTGAGAACCTATTCCATACCAGACTCTAGCTAAGCACCAGGGATACAATGATAAATAAAACAGATACAAGAACCAAGTGCAATGGCCCATGCCTATAATCCCTGCTACTCAGGAGGATGGGGCAGGAGGATCCCTTGAGCCCAGGAGTCCAAGGCTCTAGTGTGTCTGTGAATAGCCCTACACACCAGCTTGGGCAATAGAGTGAAACTCCATCTCTTAAATCCAAAATAAAAATTAAGAAAAAGGCGGGGTGCCTTGGCTCACGCCTGTAATCCCACCACTTGGGAGGCTGAGGTGGGCAGATAACCTGAGGTCAAGAGTTCGAGACCAGGCTGGGCACGTTGGCTCACACCTGTAATCCCGGCACTTTGGGAGGCTGAGGCGGGCGGATCATGAGGTCAGGAGATCGAGACCTTCCTGGCTAACACAGTGAAACCCCATCTCTACTAAAAATACAAAATATTAGCCGGGCGTGGTGGCAGGCACCTGTAATTCTAGCTACTTGGGAGGCTGAGGCAGGAGAATGGCATGAACCTGGGAGGCGGAGGTTGGAGTGAGCTGAGATTGTGCAACTGCACTCCAGCCTGGGCAACAGAGCAAAACTCCGTCTCAAAAAAAAAAAAAAAAAAAGAGGGTCAGGTGTGGTACCTCACACCTGTAATCCCAGAACTTTGGGAAGCCTAGGCAGGAGGGTCACTTGAGCCTAGGAGATCGAGACCACCTTGAGCAACAAAGTAAGATCCCCATCTCTATTAAAAAATTTAAAAAATTAGCCATGCATGGCGGTATGCACCTGTGGTCCCAGCTACTCAGGAGGTTGAAGTGGGAAGATTGCTTGAGCCCAGGAGGTCAAGGCTTCAGTGAGCTGTGTTTGCACCACTGTACTCCAGGCTGGCCAATAGAGCAAGACCCTGTCACCTTCCGAAAATTTTAATTTAAAAAATTTAAAAAAAGAAAAAGAAACCAGATACCATCATTGTGTTGATGGTTTTGAGGGCAGAGGAGAGACATTAAACAAAACAAATTGCTACATAGTATCTACGTGATTACAAGTATGAGAATGCTACTTAGCTACACTCGACAGTTGTCATATGGAAATGTGGAGATGGTAATAGAGAAGGCCTGAAGGTTGGAGATACGAATGACCTCTGTTCCATTTTTCTTAGAATCAAAGAGTGAGAATAGGGTTCCAAACAGAAACGTCAGACCAACGATCAGTGCAGGCTTGCCCTACCACTAAAGAGAAGCAACGACATGTGGTGCCAGTAAAAGCTACTCAAGTCTTCAAAAATTGAGCCAAGATCTCCCTGGCACTGGGGCCTAGTCATGACTGGGTAATAGAGGATAAACAAACACATGATATAACCCCCAAGAACACACATACACTAATACACAAACCCAAAACAGTCTCTGTCTCTCTCTCTTTCACACACACTAACTCATGCTCATTTATGTATGTACAACCTACCATCACAATCATAACCCACACTCCCAGCCTCACACCTTCAAAGGCATATACACACCTCCCACGAATATATACACACAGGCCATCGTACCAGGCTGGCTGCTGCTCCACTCCTCACTCTCCGGGGTGCTAGTGGTGGGTTGTCCCTCTGGGTCCTTTCCTTCTTCTTGCTTCTCCTGTAGAAGGCAAGCCTGATCCCAGCTTCTTCTCCTCATGGTTTGGGATGAAGTACTAGTGTCTGATCCTGGCCCCTACCTGGCTCTCTGGCCATGTGGTGTTCCGCCCCAAACAGGCAGAATTTCTTCTAGGCTGCCAGCAGGAGTGCGGCTCCAGCAGACATCCCCCTATCACTTGAGCACAGACTTACGTGAGCATGCATATCCTAATTAAACAGCCTGACTACAACTTTCCTTGTTATCTGGTACACAAAAACTTCCTTTGCGATGCTCTTACATGCCCAGTAGAATTCATGCTCTGTCCCTTCCAGCTTCTGCAGCTAGAGCGCTGGGTGTTCCTTGGCCTTTGGCCTAGGCACTGGGCTCCTGTGATGGAGTTTTCCAGCTGCCTGCACATGTACTTTGGGTACTAGTTCGCATGACTATGTCTTAACCTTGACACTAAACTGAGACGGGAGCTCTGGAAAATCAGGAGAGTGATTAATTCATTTCCCTCCAACCAGGTATAGGACCTGACTCAGGATGGGACCCCCAAATATGATGAGTGAGTCATTATGCGTGTCTTCTCTGACCCAGCTCCTTAATCTGGATCGATTGAGGGGACAGTGGGAATTGAGGCACAAGCTATAGCTTCCCCCTCCCTTCCCCACTGCTCTTCCTACCATGGCCTCTGGCTCCGATTCCTCCTCTGATGGGCTCTGGTATTCCCTGCGCTTCCTCTTCTTCACGGGTTTGAGGAGCTCAGAAGCGCTGGTGGAGCCTGAGGAGTTCTCCACTATGACTGACCTAAGGAAGGGCCAGCCTTAGAGAAAGAACCACCCGCCCTGCACCACCCAGCCCCTCTCCTAACCCCTGAACAGGAATAAGGCTTTGGGGGCTGAAGGCAGAGCGAGTAGGGCTGTGACCTCCTCCCCTTACCGCTCCTGGAACAGTTGAGGGCAGCCATCATTACAGGAACCAAGATCTGGACCCGCGGCTTGGTGAGGCCCACACGCCTGGCACTGACAGGTGCTATCATCTTCTGGGGGGTCCTGATTGGGATCTTCTGGAGGATTCTGGGGGTGGTCCTCTGCGGGGGCCAAATGGGCCTCAGGCCTCCCTCCCCATTGCAGCCACACTCAGGCTCCGCCCACGCCCCCTCAGACCCTGCTTCCGCCTCAGTCCATCTCCGCATCGGATGGCCTCCTCCAGCCTTCTCTACCCCAGGACCACCCTGGGCCCCGCCCCCGGTCCTCCTGGGGCTCAGGCCTCACCCCACCCGCACAGGGCCCACCTCAGGGCCTGGGAAGCGGGGCTCCTACCCGCTTGTAGGGGGCCCGCCTCGCCATCTCCAGCAGGGTCCCCGCCATCTTCGTATTCGGTCACGCCTTCCTGCCGCAGCTCGGGGCTCGGGGGCTGCTCCACTCCCGCCATATTCAGCGGCTTGTACTCGCTTATCCGGAACTGGAGCGCGGGAGGGTCTGAGGATTGCGGCTCCCGTACGGGCCCTTGACCCACCTCGGAGTCCGGGCCATGGCCCTCTCGTCGCCTCATGCCAGCTCACGCCCTCAGCAGGCCTCAAGACTCCATGCCAGGGCACCTCACTCCAAGCTATACCAGCCAAACCCTTACTCCAGGCTACGCCCCCAAGCACCTGCGGGGTCCAGTCCCACGGTGCCCCACTCTAAACCACGCCCCCAAACTACCACAGGCCCAGAGTGCCCCACTCTAAGCCACGCCCCCAGACGCCCACAGGCCCAGTCCCAGAGTGCCTCACTCCAAGCCACGCCCCCATAGTCCCCAGGGCCTAGGAGTGCTTCAACTCAAGCCACGCCCCTAGAGTCCCTCACTCAAAGCCCACCCCTAGGGCCCATCATTTTAGCCGGCTTCCCCTGCTTCCGCCTCAGGTCCGGCCTCCGGGCCCGCAAGCCCCGCCCCATGGCTGTGGTTTACGAGGCTTAGCCAATCCCCACAGACACTGACCCTCAGGCCGCCCCCAGGGGGCGGGGCCGCGGCCTCTGTCCATTCCAGAAGCCGCACTGTGCTGGTGCTGGAGCTGGCCGGCCCGGCTCTAAGCTGCGGCAGGACGGTGGCAGGAACTGGTTCGCTGCCGGCCACTTGCTCCGGGGTACCCACATGGATTGGCTCCCGGGGAAAGCAAGACACATCCAGGGCACTGCTGGGCAGGCCGAGGTTGGCCGAGCTGGCTGTAAACAGATATACAAATAGACACGACACGGGTGAGTCTAGTGGCCCTGCCTCAATCCTGCCACGCATGTGTAGGCATGTGAAGGAAGGCAGGTGGAGGAGAATGAAAACAGTCATCCCCTCTCCAGGATCCACACTTGCTTGTGCAAGTACAGAGATGCTCTTCCTCCCCAGACTCCTACCCTAGCTTGACTCACCTGGAATGATAAAGGCAGTTGCTGGCAGGTGAGGACCAGAACCGGGGCTGTCTCTGGCCACCAAGTGCACGCTGACCTCCCCTGTGGAAGGCCCCTTCAGTGTCCTCAGCATCTCCATTTCAGCATGCCCCTCCATCCTGGCAGGCCTACAAGCCAAACACAGCCCCCAGGGTGATCAGGTGGGGACCTTTGTTACAGAAGCAATGGAGATGTGAAGGGATGGGGCTTCTTTGAGAAGCTGGCCACCTTCAAACCCGTAACCTGCAGAGAAAGGCCTCAGTCCTGTAGGGAGTAGGGTGTCTTCAAGACCAGCATCAGGTCTGGCTCCTGTTCTGGCCAGGCCCTGCACCTCCCCAGTCTCTGTAAGGATGGTAAGGATGGGTAGGGTAGCATGTGTGAGGGTACTTTGTAAACTGATGTACAGAACTGACTCTGGGGAGCATGACTCAGGTCAAGGTTCTGTCTGGCCAGTTGTCTCCAGGACACAGCCCAGGCCACATCCAAACTCACCTTTTTCTTGACCCCACCTCTATCCCCACTAGAATCACTCCCTCCTCCCTCCGGGGATTCAGAGACCTCAAATACCAGGTATTCCTTCACCCATACAGGGTTCATCTTCCTGGGAGGTGGGATCTTTCCTGCTCATGTTCTTTTATGGCCCTGTCCACCACTCCCTCCAACCCCAAGCACAGGGTGGGCACTCAAATACCTGCTGAACAAATGTATGCATCTGAAGAGCAAAGACGTAGTATACGAAAACGCAGTCAAGTCAGTACGTGATTTTGTTTTAATAACGCAAAGGCAGTAGAGGCATTTCATAGAGTTCATTCAACAGGTAAAAACATAAAGAAAAGGACCTAGAGATACAATGAATATACTTAATATCTATTTACTCAGCACCTAAAATGTACTGACCACTGTCCTACTTGCCTTACCAGCACTGTCCAGTAGAATTTTCTGTGCTAATGAGAATGTCCAATACCTAAACTGTCCAACACAGTAGCCACTAGCCACATGTGGCTACTGAGCACTTGGAATGGGCTACTATGACTGAGGAACTGAATTTTTTATTTTATTTTATTTTAGTTAAATTTAAAAGTTACCAGAAGGTAGTTACAGTGGTGCATGCCTGTAGTTCCAAGTTCTCTGGAGGCTGACCCGGGAGGATGGCTTAAGCCCAGGAGTTTGAGGCTAGCTTGGGCAACATAGCGAGACCCTGTCTCTGACAATAAATAAGAAAATAAATAGCGACAGTAGCCATGACTATTGCATTGGACAGCACAGCTTTAGACGTATTAAAATTGGCCTGTCAGTGCTACCTCCAAAACACACTGAAGGTCTAACCACTTCTCTACATCTCAACTGCTGCCATGCTGGTCCCAGCCAATAGCAGCTCTCTTTGGACTTCTGAAATTGCCTTCTAGCCCATTTCCCTGCTTCCTTTCCTGCACCCCTACAGTCTACTCCCCAGTAAGAAAAACTTTAAAAACATAAACCAAATCACATAATTTCCCCATCTAAATTCTTCAATGGCTCTCTATTGCCCTTAGAGTAAAATCAAAGTGCTTTGCCCTAGAAAATCTGACCTCTGCTGGCCGGGCGCGGTGGCTCAAGCCTGTAATCCCAGCACTTTGGGAGGCCGAGACGGGCGGATCATGAGGTCAGGAGATCGAGACCATCCTGGCTAACACGGTGAAACCCCGTCTCTACTAAAAAATACAAAAAACTAGCCGGGCGTGGTGGCGAGCGCCTGTAGTCCCAGCTACTCAGGAGGCTGAGGCAGGAGAATGGCGTAAACCTGGCAGGCGGAGCTTGCAGTGAGCTGAGATCCGGCCACTGCACTCCAGCCTGGGCGACAGAGCAAGACTCCGTCTCAAAAAAAGAAAAAAAGAAAGAAAAAAAGAAAATCTGACTTCTGCTTTTCTCTCTGGCCTCATCCTATGCCACTGTTCCCCTGTTCTCTCCACTCAACAGACTCTGGTTTCCTTCTATTGCTTGACCAACATTCCCACTCACAGCCTTTGCCCTTGCTGTTCCCTACCCCTGGAACGCCCTTTCCCAAGCTCTCTGCTTGACTGGCTCCTTCCCATCCTCCAGTCCTCCAGTCCTCAATTCAATAGTCACCTCCTCAGAAGAGGTCTTTCCTTACCAAGCAAATTTTTTTTTTTGAGATGGAGTCTCGCTTTGTTGCCCAGGCTGGAGTGCAGTGGTACCATCTCGGCTCACTGCAACCTCTGCCTCCAGGGTTCAAGCAATTCTCCTACCTCAGCTTCCTGACTAGGTGGGGTTACAGGTACACACCACATAGCCTGGTTAATTTTTGTATTTTTAGTAGAGACGGGGTTTCACCATGTTGGCCAGGTTGGTCTGAAACTCCTGACCTCAGGTGATCCGCCCACCTCGGTCTCCCAAAGTGCTGGGTTTATAGGCGTGAGCCATCGAGCCCGGCCTGACCAAGGAATTTAAAGCAGCAGCATACCCCTCACCCCTTCCCACCACTCGCTGTCTCATTACTATTATATATTTCTTTCTTTCTCATCCTTCATTATAATCAAAAGTGATCTTCATTTATTTCTGTGTTTGATCAGTCATCTCCACATAAATGCTGACTGTCTGTCTTGTTCATTGCTATATCCCCAACACTTAGTACATGGCACATAGTAGGTGCTTAATAAGTACTTGTGTTGGATTTCAGTAACTTGAACTTGTTAATAAAAAACAGTGTATGGGGCCAGCTTGGTGGCATGTGCCTGTAATCCCAGCTACTGGGGAGGCTGGGGCAGGAGAATCGCTTGAACCTGGGAGGTGGAGGGTAGAGGTTGCAGTGAGCTGAGATCGTGCCACTGTACTCCAGCCTGGGAGACAGAGCAAGACTCCATCTCAAAAAACAAAAACAAGCAAAACACTATGGGTCCAATACAGTGGCTCACACCTGTAATCCCAGCACTTTGGAGGCTGAGGTAGGAGGACTGCTTGAGCCCAAGAGCTCAAGACCAGCCTAGGCAACACAGGGAGACCCTGTCTCTATAAAAAATTAAAAAAATTAAAATTAGCCAGGTGTTACAGTATATGCCTGTAGTCCCAGCTACTCCAGAGGCTGAGGCAGGAGGATTACTTGAGCCTGGGAGGTCAAGGCTGCAGTGAGCCATGATCTCACCACTGTACTCCGGTCTAGGTGACACAGCAAGACCCTGTCTCTAAAGAAAAAAAAAAAATTAGCTCGGTACAGGGGCTCACGCCTGTAATCCCAGCACTTTGGGAAGCCGAGGCAGGTAGATCACCTGAGGTCAGGAGTTCGAGACCAGCCGGATCAACATGGTGAAACCCCATTGCTACTAAAAATACAAAAAAATTAGCTGGGCGTGGGGGCAGGCGCCTGTAATCCCAGCTACTTGGGAGGCTGAGGCAGGAGAATTGCCTGAACCCAGGAGGTGGAAGTTGCGGTAAACTAAGATCATGCTACTGTACTCCAGCCTGGGCAACAGAACAAGATTCCATCTCAAAAAAAAAAAAAAAAAAAAAAAAAGAGAGAAAAGAAAAAAAAGTTATAAAACATAATTCCCTGAATTTCAATTCCAATTTGCTTTGCACAGCTGAAGTACTTATACTATTTTAAATACCTTTAAATAGAGTTAGGCCGGACGTGGTGGCTCACGCCTATAATCCCAGCACTTTGGGAGGCCAAGGTAGGTGGATCACTTAGAGCTCAGGAGTTGGAGACCAGCCTGGGCAACATGGTGAAACCCTATCTCTACAAAAGTACAAAAGTAGGCGGGGCTCGGTGGCTCAAGCCTGTAATCCCAGCACTTTGGGAGGCCGAGGCGGGCGGATCACGAGGTCAGGAGATTGAGACCATCCTGGCTAACACAGTGAAACCCCGTCTCTACTAAAAAAAATACAAAAAACTAGCCGGGGAGGTGGCGGGCGCCTGTAGTCCCAGCTACTTGGGAGGCTGAGGCAGGAGAATGGTGTAAACTCGGGAGGCGGAGCTTGCAGTGAGCTGAGATGCGGCCACTGCGGTCCAGCCTGGGCGACAGAGCGAGGAAAAAAAAAAAAAGTACAAAAGTTAGCCAGGCAGGCCAGGTGTGGTGGCTCACGCCTGTAATCCCAACACTTTGGGAGGCCAAGGGAGGCAGATCAGTTGAGGCCAGGAGTTCAAAACCAGCCTGGGCAACATCTTGAAACCCCATCTCTACCAAAAATACAAAAATGTAGCTGGGCAGGGTGGCACACACCTGTTATCCCAGCTACTCAGGAGGCTGAGACAGGAGCATCCCTTGAACCCAGGAGGTGGAGGTTGCAATGAGCCAAGATCGTACCACTGCACTCCAGCCTGAGTCACAAAGTGAGACCCTGTCTCAATAAACAAACAAATAAATAGAGTTAATCTTTTTATTTGAAACACTGACAGTTAAGAGTGAATGTGGTTACTTCTGAAAGAATTTCACTCTGTGTCAAAACCTGTCACATCTCAGGTCTATTGCAGAGGCTGGATTTAAAGATTGCCTTTCTGTTTGGGTTTGCTGCCTTTTTTCCAGCAAGCATTGGAGGACCAAGTAGGTGTCAGCACCATTCTGTGCTCTGGGGTTACAGTCACAAACATGATCAAATGCTCTCATGAAGCTTATATTCTGGAGATAATGGATGAGGTTGGGGCTGAAGACCAGCATGTGTAGATGGCATTTAAAAACACAGAACTGGGGTGAGGCCCGGTGGCTCATGCCTGTAATTCTAGCACTTTGGGAGGCCAAGGTGGGAGGATCACTTGAGCCCAGGAGTTTGAGACCAGCATGGCCAACACAGTGAGGCCTCAGCCTCAACAAAAAATAAATTAGCTGAGCATGATGGTGCACCCCTGTGGTCCCAGCTACTGGGGAGGCTGAGGCAGAAGGGTTACTTGAGCCTGGGAGGTAAAGGCTGCAGTGAGCTATGATCACACCACTGCACTCGAGCCTGGGCGAAAGAGCAAGACCCTGTCAGAGAGAAAGAAAGAAAGGAAAGGAAAGGAAAGAAGGAAGAGGGGAAGAAGAAGAAAGAAAGAAAAAGAAAAGAAAAGAAGGGAGGGAGGAGAAAAAAGAAAAGAAAAAGGAAAACGAAAAGGAAAAGAAAGAGAAAGAAAACTACGTAACTGAATATAAAGAAAAAAGTGGGAACCTTGGAGCACACCCACATTTATACGTTGGGAAGAGGAAAAGAGACTGAGAAGGAGTCGGCCATGAAGTGAGAGGGAACTCAGAAGAGTCTGGGTTTCTGGTGGACACTGAAAAAAGTTTTCAGCCTTCTGCCGTCAGCCTCTCCTGGAATTGCTCAGATCCTAGAGAGCTACCTGGCTTGGACGCTCTCCTGGAAGCCGCCAGCCAATGACGAGTTGCTCTGAGGTGTAAAGACCCCACCCCCTTGCCTTACTTCGGAACACCTCTGCAGGGCCATGTCAGTTCCAGAGCTTCCATTAGGTCAGGCTGAGGCCTCTGTTGAGACTACATCAGCAGTTCAGCTTCTTCCTCCGCCCAACCCGCCTTCATTCCCCTACTGGTGATATTCCCAAGAGCACTCCGATAAACCTACACTCAAATATTGCTATCGGAGTCTGTTTCCAGGGGACCCGACCTAAAACAACCATTGTAGCCCCAGCCCAGAGCCGTGCACATAGCAGATGCTCAATAAATATATACTGGCTGAATGTGTCCATGGGTATTTTCTCTTCATGTCTGACAAGGTTTCCTCAATCCCTTGCCTTCCCAGGCCTTGTGTACAAAAACGCCCAATAAATACCCTTACTATAGGTGTTGGGTGGGGAGTAGAGCCCTCGACAGCTACCCCGAAAACAACACACAGTGAAGCTGAGCGCCACAAACTTGGGGCCTCGGCCCCGCCCCTCGCCGCAGCTGCTTCCCGGACGCGGGAGGGGACGGTAGCGGCCCTGAGCGCAGAGTTCTAGGGTCGGGAACCGCCACCAGCCTCCCGGGAATGGTATAGGCAAAGGCGGGCGGGACGGTCACTGATCCAACAGTTCCGCAGAACGGTTACTTTTTAAAACGCCAAAATGGCGGAATTCTTTTTATTCTTGATGGCCAAAAAAAAAAGAAAAAAGAGAGAAAATTCCATATTCCATTATAAAAATCGAAAATTAATGATAGGAAAGTTTGCCACATGACTCATTTCCCAAGAAAACCAAAACCCCGCCCTCCACACCTCCTTTCCATTAATAAAAAACTCTTAATTGATTGCATATCTCCAAACACGCAGCCTCCACCCTCCTCGCCCCTCCTGATCGCAGCCCGAAGCCACGCCGTTGGGTCCACTGGGCCTGGAGCCCCGCACCCGCCCGGCCCCCTGCGCGCTCCGCCCAGACCGCTTTCCCCGGCGTTTTCCCGAACCTCCTTCCCAGCCCGCGCCCCCCGCCGGAGGCGCTCGGAAGGAGCGAGACGCCGGAGCCGCAGACCCGAGCCCTCGCCGCCTTAGGCGGAGTGGGGTGGTGCGGCGCCCAGGGGCCGCAGGGTCTGAGCCCACGAGCCGCTGGGAGCTTACCTGCCCAGCCAGCCAGTGGCCGCCCAGAGCGGAGCTACGGTCCGAGCCCGGCGCCGCGCGCCTGCGCGCTCGGCGGGGCGGGTCCGCCTCCCTGCAGGACGCAGAGCGCGGGGCCCGAGCGCGGGGCACATCTGCCGGGCCCAGGCGTAGGCCCAGCCTTCGGGGCGCCCGCGCCCTCTTGCCTGCCTTCGAGGCCCTAGTTATGCGCGCCTTATGCCCCCTCAACCTAGGACAGGTTTGCCGCACAGGCGTGGCGGGTCGAGATTTTTCCTGCCCCCGAACCCCTGCATCACAGTTAGCAGAGCAGAGCGGGGGCGCGGAGATCATGGAGCTCCAAGAGACATCCTGGAGGGCTACCGAGCTGAGTGATTAGTGACAAAAGACGAGGCTGCACCCAGGCACGCATCCCAGCCGAGTGTCTGCTCTGTCCAACGCCTTCCCACCGCTCCTGCCCTCCCCCCTGGAGGAGGGGAGGGCAGGAGCGTCAAAAAAACGGCCTCGGGAAGGGTGAAGGGCACGTGCGACTGGAGAGAGGAACCTTCGTGCGGGGGCTCTGGTCCTGGCCCTGCCTGGCATGAAGAGCAGCATTAGAGGCGTCTACTTTTGGGTGACCCCACTGCCATGGGCTGGGTAACATCACTATCCTCCAGGTCCTCCATTTCGGTATTTGTAAAGACTATCACCCACTTCATGGCATAGGGTCGTTTTCAGTTTGAGTTCCTGTGGTGGCGTAGCAGTCACTGCGCCTCTCTGCTTCAATTTGATCTCTTCGCCTCCACCTGATCTCTCTAATTAATCAAATCTCCTTGTTATTGGTTCTGGTAACACAAGATACCTGTCTCGCTTACACATACCACAGTTGGCATTTTACATAGATTTGAGTAATTCAAGAGGCTAAGACGTTTCGAGCTCCAAGAGGGTAGGAAACATTAGTTTTTGTATTTCTGGTACCTAGCCCAGAGCGGGACACAGAGTGGGTGCTTAATAAGTATCTGTTCAGTGACTAATGTACGGTATACAGATGAAAACAGGGTAACTTTTGGTACAGTCCACCATCCAGCCCCCTCTCCCACGCCAATGATTTAATTTAATCCCTTGTTTTTACAGAAACGATGATTTAATTTAATCCCTTGGTTTTTCTTGGACTTAAGTCATGGCCACATGTCAGACCTCCAGGCTCCTGACTCCTTCCCAGGCCAGGTGAGAAAAGGGTTCCTAATGAAATGTAGGCAAATTCTCCAAATTGCTGTGATCAACAGGTTTACATTTATGCAGAATTTAACTATTCCGGTTGCCACGCCAACGCATCGCATGTGTTCTTCCTTGCTGCAATGTCAATTTTTAATCACATCTCATATTATTGGGAACAGGATTGCATCAGTTAAGGATGCTGGTTGCCATAACAATGGATGCCTCTTTCTACACATTGATACACACGCAACCATCCGCTCAATTTTCTCTCATCTCAACCCAGACTGTGCTTGATCTAGATTTCAAAGGTTTATTTTAGGTATTCAGAATATTAAAAGAAAGTGGTGAACCTACACAAACACATGAATTCTCAAAAACAAAGGCATCTTTTAGACGGACAAGTGGAATTTGAGCTAGCAAGACCTAGAAACAAACAACTAACATAGATGTGAGTTCCTAAGACATTATTTTTCTGCCTATCGACAGTATTTTTGGGGCTCACACCTGTAATCCCAGCACTTTAGGGGGCTGAGGTGGGAGGATTGCTTGAGCCCAGGAGTTTGATACCAGCCTGGGCAATATGGCAAAATCCTGTCTCTACAAAAAAAAAATTAGCTGGGTGTGGTAGCGCACCACTGTAGTCCTCTCTAGCTACTCGGGAGGCTGAGGTGAGAGGACTGCTTGAGTCCAGGAGCTCAAGGCTGCAGTGAGCCATGAGTGTGCCACTGCACTCCAGCCTAGGCAACAGAGAGAAATCCTGTCTAAACAAACAAACAACCTCCCCACCACCCAAGAAAAAAACAGTATTTTTGTGGTCTTGTTACCTGGCTTGTTGGCTTGAACAGGGGTCAAGCAAACAAACCAGGTATCAAGCCCACCAAATACTGGGGTGAAGAGCTGCTCCCATTGAATATGATTTGGAGAAGTTTCTGCCTCATGAAGCCAGAGTTTCCCCTTCCAGTACCAGTCTGCCTTCAGGAGCAAGTAAGCAAGTCCGATCTTCCTCTCAAGTGATAGCCCCATCTTCCGCAAGTTCACAGCCCCCATTGTCTTCTCCATGTTAACCCCCTGCTCAAGCATGGACCCAAAATATTTTGAAATGTTGATGAGTCAAAGCACTAAGAAGACTGTTGTTTAGGCCAGGCATAGTGGCTCACACCTGTAATCCCAGCACTTACGCCAAGGTGGGAGGATTGCTTCACGCCAGGAATTCCAGACCAGCCTGGTCAACATAGTAATGAAACAGGAAAAGTTCCCTTATCCCTCTCGCAGGGTGTGCGACAGCTGGGGAGTGGCTCGCTTCTTCGGTGCCCTGCAGCTCAAACCCTAGGGAGAGCATACAGATGGGCAGGTTGTGGGGAGCATGAGCTCCAACCCCACAGCAGCATCTAGGGTTGAGTATTTGCAGCTCCAGAAGCCCCAGTAGGCGTGTGTTACTACTGTATGCTCTTCAGTTTAGCCATCCAAAGACGGCTTGTTTTAATCAGCTCAATTAGACCCTCTACCTTATCGAAAGGACAGAGAGTTTTCTGTATCCTGGGTTCTTGCTCTAGTGTACCAGAAAAATCGGATGGCACATGGGCTTGGAGAATGAGTGCAAGGTTTTATTGAATGGTGGAGGTTGCTCTCAGCAGGTGTATGGGGAGCCAGAAGGGGGATGGAGTGGGAACCTGGTCTTCCCCTGGAGTTGCCGGGCTCTCCTTCAACCACCCTCAGGTGAATTCACCTAGGCATCCGCGTCCTTCTGCAGCTGATGGCCTGTCAGCATCTGTGTGTTCTTCTGATGTCTTCCTCTTGATATCCAGTCTCTCGTATGTGTGCCCACTAGGGTCTTGGGATTTATATAGGCACAAGATGGGGGCGTGCGGGCCAGAGTGGTCTTGGAAAATGCAACATTTGGGCACAAAAACAGGAGTGCTTGTCTTCACCTAGGTCCATGGGTGGGGCCCTCACCGGGGACCCTGCCTTTCTCTATGAAGCACTTCCCTGCCCCCCTCCTGTATCAATGAGAGACCCCCTCCAGTCTCTACAAAAAATTTAAAAATTAGTTGGGTATGATGGCACGTGCCTATAGTCCTGGCTACTTGGGAGGCTGAGATGGGAGGATTGCTTGAGCCCAGGAAGTCAAGGCTGCAGTGAGCTGTGATCATACCACTGCACTCCAACCTGGGCAATAGAACAAGACCCTGTATGTAAAACAAACAAACAAAAGAAAACTGTTGTTTCTAAGCAGCCCACACCATTCTGTTCCTACAGTAGAGTTTCACCATTGATACTGTCTGCAGATTTTTAGGGAAATTATCAGGATGTGCCCTTTATGTATAAAACGTCTTCTGGTTCCAACGTCAGACTGAGCTAGTATGGAAACTTTTAAAAAAAATTTTTATTTTTATCTTTTAAATATAGTTACATAAAATAGAGACAGGGTCTCCCTGTATTGTCCAGGCTGGTCTCAAATGCCTAAGCTCAAGGGATCCTCCTCCGTTGGCCTCCCAAAGTGCTAGGATTACAGGCATGAGCCACCATGCCTGGCTGGGAACCTTTTCTAACACAAACACCAAAAACCCTGCCTATTATATTACAAGAAAGGAAGCAAGCAAGCACACAGGAAAAGAAAGTGAATTCATTGCTGGCTGGGCGCGGTGACTCACACCTGTAATCCCAGCACTTTGGGAGGCCGAGGTGGGCGGATCACGAGGTCAGGAGATTGAGACCATCCTGGCTAACATGATGAAACCCTGTCTCTACTAAAAATACAAAAAAATTAGCTGTGCATGGTGGTGGGGGCCTGTAGTCCCAGCTACTCGGGAGGCTGAGGCAGGAGAATGGCATGAACCCAGGAGGCGGAGCTTGCAGGGAGCCAAGATCGCACCACTGCACTCCAGCCTGGGCGACAGAGCAAGACTCCATCTCAAAAAAAAAAAAAAAAAGTAAATTCATTGCTGAACATGTAAGAGGAAATCCTCAGGAGTCAAAACCAAAAAGGGAACCAGAGCAACAAGATGTGGCCTGATGTCTCTCTTATCCTGGAGGTGGTTGTTGGATACAGACAGGACCCAGCTGCTAGAGAGTTGGGTTTTACCACACATGTAATGATGCAAGATGGAACCTTGGGTCCATGTAGCCCTGACAGTTGGAACTGAAGCCCATATATAAAGACTGGAGGACCGGGTGTGGTGGCTCACACCTGTAATTCCAGCATGTTGAGAGGCTGAGGTGGGAGGATTGCTTGTGCCCAGGAATTCGAGACCAGCCTGGGCATCAAAGTGAGACTATGTCTCTACAAAACATAAAAATATTAGCCGGGTGTGGTTACACTCCTGTGATCCCAGCTACTTGGGAGGCTGAGGCAGGAGGATCACTTAAGCCTGTAATGAGCCATGTTCGCCCTATTGCACTCCAGCCTGGGCAACCGAGTGAGGCGCTGTCTTAAGAAAAAAAGACTGGATACTCCTCCCAGAGTATATATTCACTAAAGAGAGTTCTAGAAAAACTCAATACGACAGTCCAGAGAAATAGAAAGGAAGCTTGTCTCTGCCTGGGATGCATAGAAGTGACGATCAGGGCAAGTCAACCATGGAAAATCAAAACCATAAGCCTACACAAAACTGTAAATCTACAAATTTGGGAACCCTATTTGTAGATTAGATTTGCAGGGATTTGTGCTGCCCTCCTAGTATTGATAGCTTCAGCTGGGAAAGCAATGTAAAAATTGGTCCTGGGCAAGTAATATCCATGTACAACTTCTCTGTAGAGACATCGTTACAACTCAAGCCAAATGGAATGCTCACAACAGAAAAACATAAAGTAGTCAGGGAAATGATCTACCATATTTAACCATCAGCAGACCTAATAAACAGGAAAATTAGCACCCACAATAACTTGAGACAATAGCATAATTTATAAAGAGATTGTAAAATAAATGTGGGCTGGGTGCAGTGGCTCCTGCCTGTAATCCTAGCATTTTCGGAGGCCAAGGCAGGAGAATCACTTGAGGCCGGGAGTTCAAGACCAGACTGGACAACATAGCAAGACCTTGTCTCTCAAAAACAAGAACAAAAAACAAAAGCAAATGTGTTAAAACCATTTTAAAAGGCATGGCAGTTACATGAGGATTTGGATTTAGATTTACTCTTTCTACTGAAACAACTGAGAAAAGGGAAATCACATAGCAAATGTTTCTTAAGACACTGGCCATCAAGTTACAAAAGACATATTCTTCTTTCTTTTCTATTTAGAAACTGTATTAGTCCATTTTCACACTGCTATGAAGACATACCCAAGACTGGGTCATTAATTATTTATTTATTTTCCGAGACAGAGTCTTGTTCTGTCACCTAGGCTGGAATGCAGTGATGCGATCTCAGCTCACTGCAACCTCTGCCTCCAGGTTTCAAGCAATTCTCCTGCCTCAGCCTCCTGAGTAGCTGGGATTGCAGGCACACGCCACCACGCCTGGCTAATTTTTGTATTCGTAGTAGAGACGGAGTTTCACCATGTTGGTCAGGCTGGTCTCAAACTCTTGACCTAGTGATCTGCCCACCTTGGCCTCCCAAAATGCTGAGATTACGGGCGTGAGCCACTGAGCCTGGTAAGACTGCGTAATTTATAAAGGTAAGAGGCTTAATTGACTAACACAGTTTATCATGGCCGGGGAAGCCTCAGGAAACTTACAATCATAGTGGAAGGCAAAGGGGAAGCAAGCAAGGTACCTTCTTCACAAGGCATCAGGAAGGAGAAGTGCCCTGTAAAGGGGAAAGAGCCTCTTATAAAACCATCAGATCTCATGAAAATTTACTCACTATCACAAGAACAGCATGGAGGAAACCACCCCCAAGATGCAGTTACCTCCACCTCTCCCTTGACACATGGGGATTGTGGGGATTATGGGGATAATGGAGATTACAATTTAAGATGAGATTTTGGGTGGGGGCACAGCCAAACCATATCAGAGACAGTCTCACTCTGTTGCCCAGGCTAAAGTCCAGTAGCATGATCATAGCTCACTGCAGCCTTGACTTCCTGGGCTCAAGTGATCCTCCCATCTCAGCCTCCCAAGTAGCTGGGACTACAGGCATTTGCCACCACACCCAGTTTTATTTATTTATTTATTTATATTTATTTATTTATTTAGAGATGGAGTCTCACTCTGTTGCCCAGGCTGGAGTGCAGTGGTGCGATCTCGGCTCACTGTAACCTCTGCCTCCCGGGTTCAAGCAATTCTGTGCCTCAGCCTCCCAAGTAGCTGGGATTACAGGTGCCTGCCAGCACGCCCAGCTAATTTTTGTATTTTGAGTAGAAATGGGGTTTCACCATGTTGGCCAGGCTGGTCTTGAACTCCTGACCTCATTATCCACCCACCTGGGCCTCTCAAAGTGCTGGGATTACAGATGTGAGCCACTGTGCCCGGTCCACACCCTGCTATTTAAAAAAATTATTTTATGTTGCCTAGGCTGGTAGAATAGAAATTCTTGAAAGATGAGAAATAATCTTTCAAGATTCCCATGATTACTGAAGAAATTTTTAAAAACAGTTACTATAACTCTATTCCATATGCTCAAGAAGCTAGAGGAATAATTGAACATGTTAAGCAGAGAAACAGAAGATAATTTTTTTTTTTTTGAGATTGAGTCTCGCTCTGTCGCCTAGGCTGGAGTGCAGTGGCGTGATCTTGGCTCACTGCAAGCTCCACCTCCCGGGTTCACGCCATTCTCCTGCCTCAGCCTCCCAAGTAGCTGAAACTACAGGCGCCTGCTACCACGCCCAGATTTTTTTTGTATTTTTAGAGAGACGGTGTTTTGCCGTGTTGGCGAGTATGGTCTCGATCTCCTGACCTCGTGATCCACCCGCCTCGGCCTCCCAAAGTGCTGGGACTACAGGTGTGAGCCACTGTGCCCAGCCAGAAGAGGAGGCTGGGCGCGGTGGCTCACGCCTGTAATTCCAGCACTTTGGGAGGCCGACGTGGGTGGATCACCTGAGGTCAGGAGTTCGAGATCAGCCTGGCCAACATGGCAAAACCCTGTCTCTACTAAAGACACAAAAAAATTAGCCAGGCATGATGGCAGGTGCCTGTAATCCCAGCTGCTCAGGAGGCTGAGGCAGGAAAATCGCTTGAACCTGGGAGGCAGAGGTTGTGCCGAGATTGTGCCACTGCACTCCAGCCTGGGTGACAGAGTGGGACTTCATCTTGGAAAAAAAAGAAAAAAGAAGATAATTTTTAAAAGACCCAAATTAAACTTCTAGATATAAAAAATACAATGTTTGAGATGAAAAATGTACAGGATTCATCTTACAGTGCCAGAAAGGAAAAGAAAAACAAAACAAAACACAATGAGGGGCATTAATCAAAGGGTCAGAGGAAACAACAAGTGCTCCAAATGGCTAACACTGGAATAATGTGCACAACCAAATAAAGTAATATTGAATCATAAGCTAAAGATTAAAATAAATACCCGAGTCCATACTGATATAAAAAAGATTAAATAAACTAATAAATAGGAGAGATAAGACAAATCTCCCATGCAGAGGGATTCCAATGCAAAGGGATTAGATACTCCACCCTAAAGAAAAGGAAGCATAATTCACCACCTGTCTTAGTCTGCTTTCTGGTGCATAACAGAATACCACATACTGGACAATTTATAAACAATAGAAGTTTATTTGGCTTATGGTTCTGGAGGCTGGGAAGTCCAAGAGCATGGCACCAGCATCTCGTGAAGGCCTTTGTGCTACACCATAACATGGCAGAAGGGCAGGCAAACATGGACAAAGAGAGGAATTTTGGCTGAACTCAACTTTTTCCCTTTTTTTTAAAAGATAGTGTTTTGCGGCTAGGCACGGTAGCTCACACCTGTAATCCCAGCACTTTGGGAGGCCGAGGTGGGTGGATCATCTGAGGTCAGGAGTTCAAGACCAGCCTGGTCAAAATGGTGAAACCCCTGTCTCTACTAAAAATACAAAAAAAAATTAGCCAGGTGTGGTGGCAGGCACCTGTAATCCCTGGGAGGCTGAGGCAGGAGAGTCACTTGAACCTGGAAGGCAAAAGTTGCAGTGAGCCGAGATCACGCCACTGCCCTCTAGCCTGGGGACAGAGTGACAGATCAAGACTCTTTCTCAAAAAAAAAAAAAAAAAAAATTAGGGTCTCACTATGTTACCCGGCTGGAGTGCAATCACTGTTCACAAGAATCATAGCACACTACGGTTTTGAACTCCTAGGCTCGAGCAACCCTCCTGCCCCAGCCTCCCAAGTAGCTGGAGCTGTAGGTTCTTACTCAGCTGATGGTCAGCTTCATTCTTTTTATCAGGAACCCACTCTTGTGATAACTAACCCACTCCTGAGATAACAGCATTAATCCACTATGAGGGCAGAGTCCTCCTGACCTAGTCACCTCTTGACGATCCTGCCTCTTAATTACATTGGTGATGAAATTTCAACATGAGTTTGGGAGGGGACATTCAAACCATAGCACTGCTCTTCAAGTATGGGTTGCACAGCGCGACTTCCTTCGAAAGATTACAGTATGGCAAGGGATGGGGAGGGAGATTAGTAACTTTACAGTATGGGTATGGCTGCACGTTATCCAGAACATCAGAGACTGACACATTTTCCACTGGGCTTTGGAAATTTACTGTTGCACTTACATTTGTGAAAAAATAGGTCTATATCCACTAGGAAAATTTGTGTCAGTCAGGGCCAGAGCCTCAATTATTTCCTTTTCTCCTACCCTGCTAAATATCTGAATCTTGCTTTCAACACACTCTTAGAATTCATGTCTTCCTTGCTGAGGAACCCAATGAAAAAAATCGAACTGTATTAGTTTTCTATTGCTTCTGTAACAAGTTACCACAAAGTTAGTGGCTTAAAACACCTAAGATACATTTTTTTTTTTTTTTTTTGAGACAGAGTCTTGCTCTGTCACCTAGGCTGGAGTGCAGTGGTGTGATCTTGGTTCACTGCAAGCTCCGCCTCCCGGGTTCACGCCATTCTCCTGCCTCAGCCTCCTGAGTAGCTGGGACTACAGGCACCCACCACCATGCCTGACTAATTTTTTGTATTTTTAGTAGAGATGGGGTTTTACCGCGTTATCCAGGACGGTCTCGATCTCCTGACTTCGTGATCTGCCCACCTTGGCCTCCCAAAGTGCTGGGATTACAGGCGTGGGCCACCGCACCCGGCCAAAACACCTAACATACCTTTGTCATGTCATAGTTCTGGAGGTCAGAAGTCCAAAATGGGTCTCATTCAGCCTTAAGTTGTCAGCAGGGCTGCATTCCTTTCTGGAGGCTCTAGTAAAGAATCCAGTTTCTTGTGTGTTCTAGCTTTGAGAGGCTGTCTACATTTATTGGTTTGGGCCCCTTTCTCCATTGTCTAAGCTATCAATGGCCGGTCAAGTTTTTCTCACATCATATCACTGTGACACTCACTCTATGGCCTCTCTTTTCATCTTTTAAGGATGCTTGTGCTTACATTGGGCCCACTCAAATAATCTAGGATAATCTCCCTATTTTAAACTCAGTTTATCAGCAAACTTAGCTCCATCTGCAACTTTAATTCCATCTTGCCATAAAACATAACATATTTACAGGTTCCAAAGATTAGAATGTGAATGCATTTGGGGGATCATTACGCTGCCTAGCATACAAGGTAACAACAAAGTTGGTGTGATAGTTAATATTGTGTCAACTTGACTGGATTGAGGGATGCCAGCTGGCTGGTGAAACACTTCCTGGGAGTGTCTGTGAGGGTGTTTTCAGAGGAAATGGACATTTGAGTAAGTGGACTGCGAGAAGAAGACCTACCTTCAATGTGGGTGGGCACCATCCAATGGGCTGCCAGCATGGCTGGAACAAAGCAGGCAGAAGAAGGGATATTCAGCTGGCTGTGTCCTCTAGCGTGCTCTCTCTGTCTTCCTGTGCCAATGCTTGCTTCATCTCCTTCTGCCCTTGGACATCAGATTCCAGTTTGTTGGATCTTGGACTCTGCAACTTACACCAGTAGCATCCTGGGGGCTCTCAGGTTTTCAGCCTCAGACTGAAGGCTACACTTGGGCTTCCCTGGTTTTGAGGCTTTCAGGCTTGTACTGAGCCATGTTGCTGGCATCTCTTTTTCCCCAGCATGCAGATAGTCTATGGTAGGACTTGCCTTGTAATCATGTGAGCCAATTCTCCCTAATAAACCCTTTTTTATATATACATATATCCTGTTTAGTTTAAAGATGTGGCCAGGCACAGTGCCTCACGCCTGTCATCCTAGCACTTTGGGAGGCCAAGGCAGGCAGATCACTTGAGGACAGGAGTTTGAGACCAGCCTGTCCAACATGGTGAAACCCTGTCTCTACTAAAAGTACAAAAATTAGCCAGGTGTGGTGGTATATGCCTGTAGTCCCAGCTACTCAGGAGGATGAGGCAGGAGAATCACTTGAACCTGGGAGGTGAAGCTTGCAGTGAGCCAAGTTTGGGCGACTGTACTCCAGCCTGGGCGACAGAGCAAGACTGTCTAAAAAAAATAAAAAAAAATCTAATTGGCTTTTCTTAGTGAACCATAAATTGGGCAGTGTCTCCTCTAAAGATTTCATGTTCCATTGGGCATGAAAGATCAGTTTTTATAAGATAGTTTGAGCAAAAACAAGGAAATAGCATAATACGAAAAGCAGATCAGTTACCATCAGGTTACTTCAGGTTACTTTCCCTATAAGGATTAAAACAAATGGAATTTCCTTCTCATGTAGACTAAAACTGGCCAGTTTAGGGATTTGGTTGTCATCTTTCTCTCCTGACTTCTCTGAAGATCAGAAAACTAGTTTAGTTGTTTGGTTTGGTGACAAAGAACTTTAGCAAGAATACTTCATTTTGGTTTGATCTTTTCTGTTGGGGCCCAGTGCAGAAGCTCAGTCCAAAATAATGGCTTCCCACAAACTTCATTGTTTTTTTTTTTTTTTTTGGGCCCAGTGGAAAAGACAAGGCCAAAATTAATGCCTCCCCAAACTTTAATGTTTTTTTTTTTTTTTTTTGAGATGGAGTCTCGCTCTGTCACTCAGGCTGGAGTGCAGTGGGGTGATCTCAGCTCACTGCAAGCTCCGCCTCCCGGATTCACGCCATTCTGCCTCAGCCTCCCAAGTAGCTGGAACTACAGGCGCCCACCACCATGCCCGGCTAATTTTTTGTGTTTTATGTAGAGATGGGGTTTCACCATGTTAAACAGGATGGTCTCAATCTCCTGACCTCGTGATCTGCCTGCCTTGGCCTCCCCAAAGTGCTGGGATTACAGGTGTGAGCCACCGCGCCCGGCCCCACAAACTTCATTTAATAGTGAGATTAGGTCACTGTGGGTAGTAAAACTAGGCTTTGGCTCCAGAGCCTGCACTCATACTGAAGATGCTGTATTGCCTTGTTTGAAAGCACAGGCTGCTGAAGCCTGGGGATCTATGCTCTTTATCTGTCTTGCCTAGCGTAGTACAGGATGCATGAATCAGGAACAGAGGAATCAAAGAAACAGACGATGGTGTGACAGCCGTGCTCAGTACAACAAAGCCCTTTATAATAACTCAGGTCCATTAAAAATGCAGTGGGGGACTGGGTGCAGTGGCTCATGCCTGTTATTCCAGCACTCTGGAAGGCCAAGTCATCACTTGAGGTCAGGAGTTTGAGACCAGCCTGGCCAACATGATGAAATCCTGTCTCTACTAAACATAAAAAATTAGCCGGGTGTGGTGGTGCACGCCTGTAATCCCAGCTACTTGGGAGGCTGAAGCAGGAGAATCACTTGAACCCAGGAGGCAGACCTTGCAGTGAGCTGAGATCACACCACTGCACCCCAGCCAGGGCAACAGGGCAAGAAACTCTGTCAAAAAAAAAAAAACACACAGTGGAATTCTAGATACTTAAATAGATAAGCAAGCTGTTAAAATTAAGTTTAGCCTAAATCTCCTTCCTTACATATTTTAAGTTCAGTCTAAATGTTTCTCTGAACAGAGTGAACTATAACCTAACTGTTATGTAAACAGACTACATCCTACCATCATACCAATGACTGAGTTTTGGCCAATCAGATATGGTCAACTGTTCAAACTGTGTTCAAATAAGGCAAATACAAAGCTGTAAGCAATCCAGCTGTTACTTTACCTCACTTTGCTTTTTCTGTCCATAAATTCTCTCTGACCATGTGGCAGCACTGGAAACTCTCAGAACCTATTCTGTTTTTCTTTCTTGTTTTTTTTTTTTTTTTTTTTTTTGAGAGAGATGGGATGTTGCTATGTTGCCCGGGCTGGTCTTGAACTCCTGGGCTTGAGTGAGCCTCCCATCTCAGCCTCCCAAAGTATTGAGATTACAGGTGTGAGCCACTGTGCCCAGCCACAGAACCTTTTCTGCTTTGGGGGACTGAATGATTCAGAAATTGTTCTTTGTTTAATTAATCTGTTTAATTTGTCTTAAGTTTTTCATTTAACTTAAGACAAATTAAACAGATTAATTAAGCAAAGAACAATTTGGTGTCAGAAGTAGGAACCAAAGTGGAGCTCCTAGGGTCTCCCAGGAGCGTCGAGTGACGAAATGAGTGACGTGCTGGACTCATTTTGTCCAATCCTCTCTCATAGCAAGAGGATTGTGGGTAAGTTCTCAGATTCCAAAGCCCCATGAATTTGGGTTTCTAACTATCTAAGTTTCTTTTCTTTGAGCAAATTCTTGATCCGAGCTGTCTTCGGAAGTCATGATAGAAAACTGGCAGTAAGGCCGGGCGCGGTGGCTCAAGCCTGTAATCCCAGCACTTTGGGAGGCCGAGACGGGCGGATCACGAGGTCAGATTGAGACCATCCTGGCTAACACGGTGAAACCCCGTCTCTACTTAAAATACAAAAAACTAGCCGGGCGACGAGGCGGGCGCCTGTAGTCCCAGCTACTCGGGAGGCTGAGGCAGGAGAATGGCGTAAACTTGGGAGGCGGAGCTTGCAGTGAGCTGAGATCCGGCCACTGCACTCCAGCCTGGGTGGCAGAGCAAGACTCCATCTC